>NC_060130.1:691893971-692209740 GCF_021461395.2 Schistocerca americana
CCAACGTTATTATATACGTCGGAGAGGGAGGGCAATTAGAAGTAGGTACAAGGAACATTTACCAGAAAATAGTGGGTATTCATGGCTCCACATATGCTGAGCATCTCGTTCAAAGCGGACATTCCCCCAGTAATTCGGAAGATACTGTTATTACAATGAAATGAATACCCGATTCCGAAAGAACAGATACCATCGGTGACCATGCAGCTCGCTAAAATGAAATTACAATGAAATGAACATCCTTAGCTGCTTACAGGCGTTGACATACGTCAACGGGGACAGATGAAAATGTGTGCCCCGACCGGGACTCGAACCCGGGATCACCTGCTTACATGCTTACATGTCCGAACGAACAGACACCATCTCAGTATTCATATATATAGGCTCACCGGCCACTTGAACATCTTCTTCTTCTGTGCGAATGCACAAACAGTGCCCGAACTCTTGCGGGAATCGGCAGTGCGCAGCGAGTAATGAGCATAATGGGCGGGGGCACTACGAATTTAGTGCGGGTCAATACGTTTAGAATGTGGGTTTCGCGGGAGGCGTGCAAGAGATAAATCCCTGCAGTCGCGCTATCCTCTGAGACCTTGGTGACTCAGATGGTAGAGCATCTGCCATGTAAGCAGGAGATCCCGGGTTCGAGTCCCGATCGGTTCACACATTTTCATCTGTCCCCGTTGACGAATGTCAACGCCTGTAAGTAGCTAAGGGTGTTCATTTCACTGTAATTTCATTCTAACGTGCTTAGTATATATATATGGATACTGTTATTTTGCGTTGAGAGGAGAAGGAATATACGAGTAGGTTGGATTTATTGAAAGACCTTCAAATTTTCAAATGCAATTTCAACAATAAGGTTCAAAATGGTTCAAATGGCTCTGAGCACTATGGGACTTAACATCTGAGGTCATCAGTCCCCTAGAATTTAGAACTACTTAAACCTAATTAACCTAAGGATATCACACACATCCATGCCCGAGGCAGGATTCGAACCTGCGACCGTAGCGGTCCCGCGGTTCCAGACTGAAGCGCCTAGAACCGCTCGGCTATAACGGCCGGCCCAACAATAAGGGCGCTATTTTGAACGACCAACTGCAACTGAAAAATAAAAATTAGGTAGTCCGGCTTTCGCCGCCGTGCAGTGCGGACGTGTTGTTGTTTCCGCCTGCGAAGCGCTCGCGCTCGCTGTTGTTTACATTTCAGCGGCCGTCACTTACGTGTCGCTTACGTGCACTAGAACCATGGCCAACCGTTTTCGAAAATCAACTTTACGATTCAACTTCTGCAACGACTACGCACGACCAAAGGCCTTGGAAGTGGAACGCTTCCCACGCGACGTTGCTAAGATACCAGCTTCCGTCGTCTTGGCCATCCATTTGTCCATATTAACCAGTACTGTGTACGTCAAAGTCGTCAATGACGCGGTATGTGAAAGAATACTTCATGACACCAACCATGGATTACGCTTTTGCCACGCCGACGGCAATGTCGGAGCGGTCACTGTCGACCATGCCGGCTTCGGAATGCAGTCTGCCTTCGGCAGGGACACAGTGCGGACCGTGTTGCCTGCCGGCCGCGCTGTGGTGCGCGCGCCTGTTTGTTTACGCCGGAGCAGCTTCGCGTGTGCGGTGTTGTGAGTCTAGAACGTGATGGCACACTCGTACAGAAAAACGACCTTGAAGTTCAGTTTTGCGAACGACTATACACGACCGAAGGCACACGAGATCGAACGTTTCGTAAGAGAAGAGGTAAAAATCGATCCACAGGAAATCGTGGAAATCAATTTATCGATCGTTTCAAGCGTCGTCTATGTCAAGCTTGTTGACGAGGCTGCTTGCGAAAGACTTCTACAACGATCACCGAACGGATATCGTTTCTGTCATGCCAACGGGAATGTTGGTGTGGTTACGGTCGATCACGCGGGAATGGGGGTCCGCACTATACGAGTCTTCGAACTTCCGTTTGAGGTCCCGTCTGAACTTGTTACCGACGCCTTTCGACCATACGGTACAGTTCTATCCCATGTGGCCGAAAAATGGACGCATTTTACCACGTACCCCGTTTTAAATGGGGTGAGACAAATACGGATAGAACTGCGAAAGCACGTCCCCTCTTATTTGTACATAGGAGGTTGTCGAGCGATTACAATCTATGATGGGCAACCTCGCACTTGCTCGGGGTGCGGGAAAGAAGGTCACGTGCGCTCGGAATGCCTCCAGCGACGTTTAGTGCAAACCCCACGGGATGACGTTCAGACACCACAACAGATGACTGTCTGACCGTTGACCTTTGTGGAAGCCCTGAGAGGCGACGTGAGGGAGATTTCCGATGGGCACCAGCAGCTGCCCCCTATAGAGAACGTGGACACCAACGGACTGGAACTCAGACTACCGGTTCCACCACAGCAGACACAGGTTCAAAATGGTTCAAATGGCTCTGAGCACTATGGGACTCAACTGCTGAGGTCATTAGTCCCCTAGAACTTAGAACTAGTTAAACCTAACTAACCTAAGGACATCACAAACATCCATGCCCGAGGCAGGATTCGAACCTGCGACCGTAGCGGTCTTGCGGTTCCAGACTGCAGCGCCTTTAACCGCACGGCCACTTCGGCCGGCGGCAGACACAGGACACCACACAAGAGATGCAGCTGACGGCCGCTCCAGGCTCATCCGTGGTGGCTGCCAGTGCTTCCACTGAGAGCGTGATAGGGCAGGCCCAAGACGGAGGATACGCAACCCAAACAGCCGATGCGGAAGTAAGACAACGGAAACAGCGTTCGCCGAAGAGAAGAAAGAAGCGTCGACTGACTTCTGCTGACGATAGCCATAGTCCCGAGGGGACAGTGGATGACAACGACAGTATTGACCTGAGACCAGTGGATTCAACAGATACCGAGATGACGGTGCAGGAATTACACTGCGACGATAACTTGAATTCTCCTTCTGGTGACCGGAAGGCAGAAGTGGAAATGACAATTGTCCAACATCAGAGCGGTGACAAGGTGGCCTCCCATCCTTCGACCAGTTCCGGAAATATGCTGGGGGACTGGGTGCAAGAAATGGACCAACAGGAACAGAATGAAAATACGAACGCGACGATTGAGGATAGACCCGGCCAGAGGCCGGGAGGGGTCGGGAAATGTTGAACAACTTAGTGTGGTGAGGAGCGCAGGGGGTGCAGATAGACGCTTAATGACACCGCCCTCCAACTAATGAACACACACCAGGCGTACCGCATTCCAACGATAAACATTAATGGCATTCGAACACCGCTTAAAATTCAAATGCTGAAAGGTAAGTTGCGCGCTGCGGACGTGGATATTGTACTCCTACAAGAAGTGCGTTTCACATCGCCGCCAGAGTTCTACGGCTACGAGGCACATTATTCAGTGCACGATGAAAGTGGATGCGGTGTGGCGATTCTCACCAGGGAAGGAACAGGACTGGAGGACGCCCTTCGGCACGTGGCATAGCGATCACTGTCGACGACGTTCGTTTCATCAATTTATACGCGCCATCTGGCTCCACAAAACGAAGAGAAAGGGCGACACTTTACGCCGAAGAGATAGCACCGTTGTTCGCTGGACACTATGATAACTATATAGTGGGCGGCGACTTTAATTGTGTCGTCGACAAAAAGGACCAAGTACCTCATTACGTGCCATGCATGGAACTGCGTGCGTTGATTACCGAAATGGCGCTTCTGGATACCTGGGAACTGCAGCATGGCGACAGGCCGGGTTACACGTTTGTAACGGGACACTCGGCGAGTAGACTTGATAGAGTGTATCTGACACGAGCTCTACGGACGGCGATACTGGATGCCGAAATCTGGCCAGCGGCTTTTACGGATCGTATGGCGTACGTCTGTACCATTTCACTAACGCGTCAGAAGATATGGCGGAGTAAGGGTCCCTGGAAAATGAATTGTGCACTTTTACGTGACGCTGCATGTCGCCGGTCGATAGAGGCGGCATGGGAGACCTGCGTTCGCCGCCAACGAGCATACACCTCAGTTCTCCAGTGGTGGATAAAATGCGCAAAACCAACGTTACGGAGAACGTTGATACGATACGGGCAGGACAAATCGCAGTGGAACCGCACGACGGCTGACTTTTATTTTACAGCCCTGAGGGAGCTGATGACCCAACAACCATCGCCGGAAAGGCGCAGGATAAAAGCCAAGTTATTACAGCTGACGCGACTAAGAATGGAAGGTATAATGGTCCGGGCGAGATTGCCGGACACAGTTACTGCCGAAACCCCCTCCATGCACAACGTAGTACGTGAACGCCAACGACGACGCAGGACATTGATCAGGGAACTAATCTCTGAAACTGGCCAGCAAGTTGTGAACCAGCGTGATATTGCTCATGTGTTTACTGACTATTTCCGCCAGTTATATGGACCTATACAAGTGAACCACGAGACACTACATAATGTCATCTCGGAAATGCCAGATAGAGGACCACCACTGGATGCAGAGACTTTCATCACAGCGATAACAGAGGACGAGCTGACAGATGCAATTGCCAGGGGGGCTCCGAACAAGTCCTCAGGACAGGATGGCTTCCCAATTGAATTTTACCGCGCCTTTGCATACCTCATGGGACGAACCTGGATTCAGATGTACAACGAACTCCTGTTACCAGAGACTGAGATACCTGCCGAGTTCACGGAGGGTATCATCATCCCAATACCCAAACCACGCGGTGGCAGAAGGCCAGGAGATTATAGACCACTCACTCTCCTGAACTGCGACTGTAAGATTTTCGTGCGCATCCTTGGGGCCCGCCTACGGTCTTCAATTTCTGATAGACTCCTCACAGATCAAACTTGCCTCGGCGGTAAGAGTAACGTACATACGGCGCTCGGTGACTACCGAGATATCATCGCATTAGCAGCGGCATGCCCAGTGCGTGGAGCACTCGTCGCTATTGACTTCGATCATGCGTTCGACAGAGTGGATCATACCATTTTGCATGCGGTGATGGGCAGATTGGAAATCCCACAGGCCTTCATTCTAGTGATCATGCGACTGTTACACAGCGTGCGATCAAAGGTCTCGGTGAATGGACGGGGCACTGACTACATTGTTATTTCAAGGTCAGTTCGTCAAGGTTGCCCCCATTCGATATTTTTGTATGCAATGGCTTTGGAACCCTGTCTATATGGTCTCCGAAGCCGGTTGGAGGGAGTGCCGTTGCCACTACTGACCTTTTATTGCCGCGCTTATGCTGACGATGTGATGCTGGTGGCAAGGACAGGCGACGAAGTACGTACGGCGTTGGCATGGATACAGCGATACGGGATGGCGGCACGAAGCGTGCTTAATCTACAGAAATCGCGCTGCATGAATGTCGGTCGAGGATTACAACCGGGGGAGGAAGGCCCACTCATGTTAGTTAAGACCATAAAATGTCTAGGTGTTACATTCCACACGGATGTGCAGCGGACAGCAGCGGATAACTACCGACGCATATTGAAGCTGATGCGGACAATGGTGATGTTACAGAAATTAAGAGCGTTGGATATGATTCAGAGGGTGACCTATGTTAACGTATATCTAGCACCGAGACTCACTCTCGTAGCGCATGTCCTGCCTTTAACGCGCACAATGGTATCACGGATACAAGCAACTTTCGGAACCTACGTGAGTGTGGGACACCTGTTTAAGATCCAATACACAACGCTTACGCTACCACCTGGAGAGGGTGGACTTGATGTAGTGAACGTATATGAAAAGGCACGGGCGTTATTCGTCAGTACGATTTTCCGACAATGGCGCGGTCAATTTTGCAATATCTCGGGTGCATTGGCCGATGTACTAGCGCCCACTTCAATGCTGCCCCCAGTCAATGTGGGACATATTTCACCGATGCTGTCACATTTCAAGTCTTTTTTTTTTTTTTTTTTTTTTTTTTTGGAGCTTAGCTATGTCAGAGATTCCTTCCCAACAACACGACTACCGACGACGCGAGATGTATACCAACTCTTACTGCGCCGGTGCCCCAGGAATACCCAGGAAAAGAAGTACCCAGACAAGAACTGGTGACAGATATGGCGCGTTATACGGAACGTTTACCTCCCAACGTCGGTACGCTCAACATGGTATGTGGTGGTAAATAGGAAGTTCGCAACGAATCAACGGCGGCACGCAATTCATTTGGCAGACACTCCACTATGTTTAGGCTGCGCAACAGTGGACACTGATGAACATCGTTTAGCATGTAGTGGGGCGGCTCCAGTGTGGCACTTACCACGACAGATACTGGCGTTCCTGTTACGCTCCGCCCCTCACACAATTTCGTCAGACACACTTTTTTTCCCCCAAGAATCTTATTTTCCGGTCCAAAAAACCAATGCAGTGGCGTGGGTACGGGGAATGGTGGTGGGCTACGTGTATAACGAATCGGAAAAGGATAAAATTGATTTTTGGCATTTTCTCCAGGATGGACACACAAAGTTGCAATGGCATAAGAGATATGGGCAAGACTTCGCTAGTTAATTGCGACTTACATTTACCGACCCGACGGCCAGATGGGGTGTGACGGGTGAGAGATGCGATAGACGAAGAAGCCGAGATAGACATCGGTCACACTTACGGACCCTTAGTTAATTTCGAGGAGACGACCCAGTCTTACACCAACGTCTGGGGAACGAGTCGATAGATGGCTCTCTTGCTCTATCGAACGTCTGGTCGTGAGCAGGTCCGCAATGTCTTCCTGTCTTTCATTTGGGCATTTTCAGTTATCTTCATTTCCATAATTTATTAATTTTCTAATTAGCCACTATTTGTCAACATATGGACATTGTAGACACAATTTATGCGGTAGTACAACTACATGTATGTCAGCAAAGGTGGTAAGCCTAACTTCGAAAAAAAAAGTGTGTTCGGTCAGAGGGTTAGTTGCATAAAAAAAAATTTTAAAAATATTAAATAACAAATAAAGAATAAAAAAAGAAATAAACAAACATTAAAAAAAGTGGTGAAATGCTCGCCTGCCACGCGGGTGGCCCGGGTTCGATTCCCGGCCGATTATAAAAAAAAAAGATGGTAGAGCACTTGCCCGCGAAAGGCAAAGGTAAAAAAAAAGATGGATAGAGCGTCTGCCATGTAAGCAGGAGATCCTGGGTTAGAGTCCCGGTCAATTCACACATTTTCATCTGTCCCCGTTGACGTATGTCAACGCCTGTAAGTATCTAAGAGTGTTCATTTCACTGTAATTTCATTCTAACGTGCTTAGTATATATATAGATACTGTTATTTTGCGTTGAGAAGAGAAGGAATATACGAGTAGGCTGGATTTATTGGAAGACCTTCAAATTTTCAAATGCAATTTCAACAATAAGGTTCAAAATGGTTCAAATGGCTCTGAGCTCTATGGGACTTAACATCTGAGGTCATCAGTCCCTTAGAATTTAGAACTACTTAAACCTAACTAACCTAAGGACATCACACACATCCATGCCTGAGGCAGGATTCGAACCTGCGACCGTAGTGGTCCCGCGGTTCCAGACTGAAGCGCCTAGAACCGCTCGGCTATAACGGCCGGCCCAACAATAAGGGCGCTATTTTGAACGACCAACTGCAACTGAAAAATAAAAATTAGGTCGTCCGGCTTTCGCCGCCGTGCAGTGCGGACGTGTTGTTGTTTCCGCCTGCGAAGTGCGCGCGCTCGCTGTTGTTTACATTTCAGCGGCCGCCGCTTACGTGTCGCTTGCGTGCACTAGAACCATGGCCAATCGTTTTCGAAAATAAACTTTACGATTTAACTTCTGCAACGACTACGCACGACCAAAGGCCTTGGAAGTGGAACGCTTCCTACGCGACGTTGCTAAGATACCAGCTTCCGACATCTTGGGCATCCATTTGTCCATATTAAGCAGTACTGTGTACGTCAAAGTCGTCAATGACGCGGTATGTGAAAGAATACTTCGTGACACCAACCATGGATTACGCTTTTGCCACGCCGACGGCAATGTCGGAGCGGTCACTGTCGACCATGCCGGCTCAGGAATGCGCACCATACGAGTTTTCGAACTCCCGTTCGAGCTTTCGGCGGAAGACGTTATCGCGGCTTTCCGCCGCTATGGCACTCTACATGGCCACACTGCCGAACGCTGGGCGCAATTCCAAACGTACCCCGTTCTTAAGGGTGTACGGCAGATCACCATCGACCTCCATCGCCACGTGCCATCTTACCTGCAAATTAGCGGGTGCCGCGTGGTTGTCATATACGACGGCCAACCCGAGACCTGGTTCGGGTGCGGCAAAGAAGCCCACCTCAGATCTGAGTGTCTTCAGCGACGAATCACCCAATTGCCAGCCGCTACCGTGGCACCTCCGGCTCCGACGACGGTTTTACCGCTCACCTACGCATCGGCGCTCTCTTCTCCTCCCACCGGCCGCCGCCCATCGGACCACGTACCGGTGACCCTTCCAGCTGCTACGGATACCGCCGGAGCCGACACGTCGTGCTCAAAGCCTGACGCTACTCCGGCGCCACTACCAACAGCGACGACTTCCGACACCCACCCGCCTGAACATTTGGACGCCTCTTCATTTGACGTTCCCGCGACGGCCTTCCTCTCAGAGCGACGCGACTCCCTTCCGTCTTCCGACACGGAGGCACGAACCCGCAAACAACGTTCACCTAAGAGGCGCAAGAGGAGGCGCCGTACGGTCTCGGAACGAGACGGATCACCTCCCCCTGATGCTCCAGAGGTCGCCCGATCCGACGAGGCCTCGGAGAACCTGCACGACGATACGAATGACGACAACACGACGCCGACTGTGGATGTGTCGATGCCTACTCTACTGGCTCGCTCAGGTGCTCCTGAACCAACAGACTCCACCGATGCGACTGCCGCCGAGACGTCCTCCACCCCTACGACCGAAGTGGAACGTATGACCAGCACAACGACAGCGCCCTCAATGGCGTGGAGTGAGGACGTCGATGAAGGCCCGGACCCCACGCTGGGGACAGACTTACCCCAGACGGAAGCCTCGTTACGCCGCTGATAACGCCGTCAGGTGGCATACGGCACGACTCTCCCGTTGCCTCGCCCCTCTTCATCCTCCGCCGGTGGAGTTCCCCTCCACGGCGGGGTACGGCTCCAAACCTACCGAATAGCGACGATCAACACTAACATCATTAGCTCACCCGTGAAACTTCAACTGCTGCGAGAGATGATATGGGCGTCGGACGTCGATATCGCACTACTACAGGAAGTCCACTTGGCCACACTTCCAGACGTCGCGGGATATAACACTTATCCTTCTCCTGGTGACCACCTGGGACGCGGCGTAGCCATCTGCGCCAGAGAAGGCATTCCAGTGGCCGATATCACATACCTTCCATCTTCCAGAGGCATGGCCGTCACCGTGACGGGGACGCGTATCGTCAACATTTACGCTCCGTCAGGCTCCACCCGCAGACGCGACAGGCCACTCTTCTATTCAGAAGAAATCGCTCCTTTCTTTCTTGGACACTGCGACCATTACTTGCTTGATTTTAATTGTGTCTTGCACCCCAAAGATCAAGTGCCCCACTACAACACCTGTCAAGAACTGCGTCTTGTCGTCCGAGATCTGTTCCTCCGCGACACTTGGGAAGTTCAGCACGGCGACGCGCCTGGACATACTTACCAGACGAGTCACTCCGCGAGCCGCCTTGATAGAATTTACGTCGCTCGGGAACTCACACCTGCAGTCCAAGGTGCAGAACTTTGGCTCCTGGCCTTTTCGGACCACTGTGCCTACATCTGCAACATTCTCTTCCCCAAGCAAGTGGTCTGGCGTAGTCGTGCACCGTGGAAGCTAAACACCTCCCATCTTCATGATCCCGAATGTCTTCAACGTGTTACCGAGGCATGGGCCACCTGTGAACGTCGCTTACCTAAATACTGCACGACCTTGACCTGGTGGCTGGAATGTGCCAAACCTGCCATTCGACGTACTTTGATTCAGTATGGAAAGGAAGTTGCTATGTGGTGCCGGCACACTACCGACTATTTCTACGCTGTTCTCCGCGACCTGGACGCCCAACCGCCCACCCCCGACACCCAGAGGGAACGCAGCAGGATTAAGGCGCAAATTGTAACTTTGACACGCCGTAGACTGCAGGGGGCTATGGTGCGAACCCGATGTCAAGATTCGGCGGAACAAGAACATCCGACCATGCATCATATCGCCTCCGGTAGGAAACGTCGACGACAACAACTCATCACCGAGATCACCACCTGTCGCGGCCAGCACGTCACTTGCCAGGCCGAAATCGTCAGTGCCTTTGTCGACCACTACCGCACAATGTACCAGGAGGAGACTACGAACAACCACGCTGAGGAGTCTGTGTTACCACACGTAACTCGCACCCTCACCAGCGACGAAGCGGACGAGCTGATGGAGCCCATTACGCGTGACGAAATCCATGATGCAATCAAAAAAGTTACTCTGAATAAGTCACCTGGTGTCGACGGATTGCCGATAGAATTTTATCGCGCTTTCTTCACACTAATGGCGTCACGGTGGACAACGATGTTTCATGAACTGCTGACGATGGGGAACGCCGTACCGCCGTCCTTCGTCACGGGAATTATTATACCCATCCACAAACCGACACCAGGTGTGACGACAGCACATTACCGTCCCCTGGCTCTGAGCACTATGGGACTCAACTGCTGAGGTCATTAGTCCCCTAGAACTTAGAACTAGTTAAACCTAACTAACCTAAGGACACCACAAACATCCATGCCCGAAGCAGGATTCGAACCTGCGACCGTAGCGGTCTTGCGGTTCCAGACTGCAGCGCCTTTAACCGCACAGCCGCTTCGGCCGGCTCCGTCCCCTGACTCTGCTTAGCGCAGACTGTAAAATTTTTACATGCCTACTGGCAACGCGATGCCGCAAGGTCCTGCCTAGCATTCTATCCCCGGAACAGACAACTCCGGGCGGCTCAGTTAATATATAAACGGCCACAGGAGAATGTCGCGATTTAATTGCACTGACAGCGGCGTGCAGACTCCGCGCCGCAGTGGTTGCCATTAATTTTGACAGCGCATTCGTCAAAGTGCGGCATCTTTTTCTGTTCTCAGTGATGAACCGCATGGGTTTTCCACCAGCCTCTATCGACGTGATCCGGCGCCTGTACGGCACCGCCGAATCGCTGATTCAGGTTAATGGCCGTGTGGCGGGACCAGTGGCGATCCGGCGTTCCGTACGGCAAGGCTGCCCACTTTCGACCCTACTCTATGCCATACGCCTGGAGCCACTCATCGGGAGTCTGATGAGCCACCTTTCTGGTCTCACTTAGCGAGAGCACAGTTTTCGATGTCGTGCGTATGCGGACGACCTCCTCCTCTTGATCCGCTCACGGAGTGAAACACACACGGTACTTGATTTGATATCAACGTACGGCACTGCAGCGGGCAGTAACATGAATGTGGCTAAATCCGCGGCGACGCCCATTGGACGCCGCCTCTCACACGACGACTTAGCACCTCTCCCGTGTGTACAAAAACTACGATACCTTGGTATCATTTTCACCTCCACCGTGCGCCGCTCCGCTGCCATCAATTTTTGACTTGCACTCCAAATTATGCGCACGACGGTGCGACAAAATCTTCACCGACGACTCGATTCTTTACAACGTGTCCAATACCTCAATCAACATGTGGCGTCCAGAATGGTCCACATTGCACAGGTCCTCCCGCTGCCATCAACTATTGGACGCAGCCTCCAGGCTGCCTTCGGATACTTCCTTACGGCCGGCACGCTCTTTAAGGTCCGCTACGACACGGCCTTGTCAATGTGCGACTCCGCGCGGCGTCCTTGTATATGTCCAACATGCACAAGCAGTGGCACGGGGACACCTCCCTTACGCGCAGCATGCTGGAAATTCTTGTGCTCGCGACCATACCACCACCAGTACCAGTCGGACACATCACGCACCAGCTGACGCACATTTCTGATTTCATTGTCGACTTCAGTTATGCTCACACACACTTACCGACCACGCGTTCTCCTCGACCTAAAGATTTTTACACCCCACTCCTTCGTTCCGTATCCAGCAACAATATCGAACTGCGACATCCGTCCACGCGGTGGCCCACGGTTTGGCGTCACATCCACCAGCCTTTTCTTCCCTCCAACGTCCGGGCAACATGGTACCAAGTCGCAAATGAAAAATTCGCCACAAACCATCGTCTTCACGCCATCGGACTAATGGACTCTCCACTTTGTTCCATTTGCGACCTCGTGGATGACGATGTCCATCAACTGACTTGTGCTGCCACCAGTGACGTCTGGAAACTTGCCCGACAGTTCGTAGCCTGTTACCTCCGCGTTCCGCCGGACTCGATTGACCCATGGACTTTTATCCATCCTCAGAATACTTATTTCCCCGCCATCAAAAATCATGCGACTGTATGGGTCAAGGGATGGACGATCACCTACATGTATAATGATGGCGACAAATCACGCCTTGATTTCTGGCAGTACTTACAAACCGCCCACAGTGAAGTCGAACACCGACCGCGCTACCGCGTCTTCTTCGCCAATTACCTACATGCGATCTTTACGTCACCCCCGCTCAGTTCAATGGTGCCACACGCTGACAGCACTCCCCCCCCCCCCCCCCTGCCGACATCTGAGACCCCCCGCGCTACTTTCTACATTGTAACCCACAGTGGAGTAGGCGCATGGACACGCGCCTCCTTTCTTTTGTGCACTACACCAGAAAATACTAGTTTTTCCCTCACTTCACTGTATATTACTTCACACCTCTTAGCTTACATCAGTATTATTATTCTTTTCTTCCTACACCTTGTTCATAAAAAAAATTGCTCACCTTGTACGAGTATAATGTCTTGTGTTATTTTCGGCGGAAGGATGGCATTTCTGTTGTATTTAAGTTTGCACCAATAAAGATCTTTTGTTCATTTACCCTGTTCCTGGTAAAACAAAAAAATAATTAAAATAATAAAATAGAAAAAAAATTTAAAAAAGGATGGATAGAGCGTCTGCCATGTAAGCAGGAGATCCCGGGTTCGAGTCCCGGTCGGTTCACACATTTTCATCTGTCCCCGTTGACGTATGTCAACGTCTGTGACTAGGGTGTTCATTTCACTCTAATTTCATTCTAACGTGCTTAGTATATATATAGATACTGTTATTTTGCGTTGAGAGGAGAAGGAATATACGAGTAGGTTGGATTTATTGGAAAACCTTCAAATTTTCAAATGCCATTTCAACAATAAGGTTCAAAATGGTTCAAATGGCTCTGAGCACTATGGGACTTAACATCTGAGGTCATCAGTCCCCTAGAATTTAGAACTACTTAAGCCTAACTAACCTAAGGACATCACACACATCCATGCCCGAGGCAGGATTCGAACCTGCGACCGTAGCGGTCCCGCGGTTCCAGACTGAAGCGCCTAGAACCGCTCAGTTATAACGGCCGGCCCAACAATAAGGGCGCTATTTTGAACGACCAGCTGCAACTGAAGAATAAAAATTTCTTCCATGGTTTTCATCCTGTGCTCGATTAACATAATTATTGCATCAGGTTACTATAACGTTTTTTCAATGCCAAACGCTTCATAAGCGTTGCCAATAAAATGTTGTACATGTCTGTATAATCATGTCACTTCTCATGTAATTTTCATAAGCCTAGTTGTCCTATTGGAACAGTTTCTGATGCTTTCTGTCACTCACTCTTTTCAGCATCTGGGTAGTAAAAATGTTTCGACTTTAGCCTGTGGTGCAGTTCCATTACCTGTTTACTGCTGCTGTAGACCGCAGGGTGTATCAGCACCATCTAGGCACAGGGTTCTGAACTTCTGTTAACACATGAATGTAGCACCGTCAGTCACATGTTTATCTGTTACTAGTCACACTTGCCACTACGATTATGTGTATTATTTTGTTAATGACAAAGCCAGACGGCTGTTTTTACAATTGTCAATATTAATTATGACTAATACTATTCGCGGCACACAATGGTCAGCAGGTACAACGTAAGTAGTGGCTTATTTTAATAATTAATTTTTGGTATTTTTGAAATACGTCAGTGCCCAAGTTTGGCACTTGGCTTGTCGGCCACTCTCCTGTGTTTTGCACGTGGCCATTCAGTTTGCATTTATGATAACAAAGTGGACGTATTTTATTGCATATTTTAATAACCTCCACCATAACATACATATGTAGCGTTTCTATAAAATCCTAATATTTGAACGTTGCATTTATTTGTATATACCTATTTCTACGTAATAAGACTTCTGATGAAGGCCGACTTGTATGGGTTGAAATCTAGGTCAGGACTCCTACCTTCCGCAACTGGTAGCTGTTTTTATTCCACATATTTATTACATTAGATGACACTCCATCAAGTGAGAATAATGATAGAGCTACAGGGTATTGCAAAGTATTAATGTATGGTCCACATAATTCCGCTCACGACCCCACACACACACACAATACACACAATCATATAAGGCTATTCTAGTTATCAGCTGCCAAATCATTCACAATAAAGTGCCAGAGTTTAAATCATTCTTAAAAATCAACGGAAGGTGCTACTGCAATACAATTCATAGTTGATAACACTATTACTCTCAGACAATAATTGTAGCTACGCGAGGGGTTGAGGTTGAATTTAATTTAATTTAATGATTTGTTCTCTAGGTCATCAAGCTCACACCCAGTTTTATGGAACTCTTAGCTCACTAGCGCACATGCTTATTTTGTCATCACTGAAGAAGATTAATCACTGAACATTCAAATGGAATAGTTAAAGTTTTGAAAAGGGTTAGCGTGATGATACATTCTGCTACAAAAATACTAATTCCTTTAACTGAAAACTACTTAAAATAGATAGTTCGAAAGCTCACTCACGAGAGAAGTACATTAGATCCAATGGTAACGAATAGATCTGGTATCTCTGAGGATGTCCACACCAACTGGTGTGTCACCATAATGTAGTGGTAACAATGATTATTACAGTAGCACCATGTAGTTATAATTGTAGTGCAGCTACTCACGGAGGTCCAGTGTGGGCTATTATATAGTATGGCAGCGAAACTTTGTAGATATTCTAGTGCGTAAACACGCATCCCATTTATGCTGGGAAAAAAATAGTTCCGATTTGAGACTCAGGTACAAATCTACCGTTGTACCGTATCTCGTCGCCGTCTCTGGTGCTCATATTAAAGGAATTGTGTAAGCGACGGTTCATAATAAAATCAAAATTATGCCTTTCTCACTTGTTTAACCTTTTCTGCCCACATCCCGTTCCTAAGCCAATGCGTATGGAAATATTTCTGTACGTCTTTCTTGCATTCACAGAGCCAGATTTACATCTGATGGACAAAACTGAAACATTTTTTTTTTCAGCGTAGACCGGTTTCTCATTAATGCTTTAGAATATCTACTAAGTTACGTTGCCATAGAATAATTACAGACCACACTGTGCCTCTATGAGTAGCTGCCTTTTAACTATAATCATCCGGTACAAAGATCAACTGAAACAAGTTGGAATCAGTATATTTTCATAAAACTGCATAAGGATTCAGTTGAGTTATATGTGAAGGAGAACATCGAAACATTTTGCTCTTCGTAAGAGCACGTAAGGAAGCTGTGTTCAGCGTTTATTCGAATAATTCACCAAGCACACGTATAAGTTCCGAAATGTGTATTAAAATTTTTATTTATGAAAGTGGACCACGGAGTAGTGCAGCAGTTTCTTCCCTGCGTGGCACCTAGACTTTCTTCTCATGTTTCGAGTTCCGTTACAGCAATGTAATCTGTATCAGACTGAATCACAGCTGTCTCCTGGCCACGTCGCTGCGAGGGGTTCTGCCCACGTGATCTACCTACTACCCAAGAAATTGACATCAATATGTCGTAGAATCTTAGAACACGTTCTGAGTCGAAACATGCTGAAGTGCCTCTAACACACTATTTAATATCCCTTCGAATGGCCAATATCAGCCACCCATCGCAGGTGTCACTGCTTGGAACTGACGAGTGCGGCAACAAGTATTAAACTACTGTTATTATGTTAAGAGTGTAGATACCATCTCGTGTGAAATCACTAAGCACACTCACTGAGACGATGGATAAGACGGAACCCAGGAAATTAATTGTAGCTGTACGATAGTTAGATGTAAGAGACATTTCTCCCTACTTCTGGTTTGTTCTCATAAGGTAACGATAATTTCATCCGACGAGAAATGCGCACGCAGACTAGGTCGTGTTCTTGCACATTTCATTATAACACCACAGGGAGCGACAAGATATTTTAAGAAGTGACCTCTGTGAGATGGCCATTTTAAATGTTTAATGCCAGCTCCTGGTACAAAGAGCTGCGAGTTTTAAGTATTCGTATCTCTGGGTGTGTA
This sequence comes from Schistocerca americana, assembly GCF_021461395.2. Taxonomy (NCBI): domain Eukaryota; kingdom Metazoa; phylum Arthropoda; class Insecta; order Orthoptera; family Acrididae; genus Schistocerca; species Schistocerca americana. The sequence goes on from NC_060130.1 coordinate 691,910,378, forward strand.
GCGGGGCACGTGCAGAGTAATGGGGCGGCAGGACGGCGAGCGACGTGGCAGCGCCCTGTTGATGGACTGCACTCATTTTCCCCAACCGCTGAATCACAGCAAACAGCTGCCGTGGGAAGTCGGCTTGCTCTGTTTTTTATCGCTGCCTCACTGTTTTGGCCGACAGAACTGTTCTTTATTCACTCTAAAAGAGGTCGGCCACCGTCGCAGCAGCGAAACGTGCAGCTTCCAACCGAAACAACCCAGAATAAAATCCTATAGGTGTATCCCTCACTTTTAGTCGATACCAAGCAAATCATTGAAATATTGTCACCTACCACAGTCGTGGTTGAACATGTGCCACATCTGTTGTAACTTCGTCACAGAGATGATGGCGTTCGAAAATAGATATGATATCGAAACTAGGTTTACGGAAAGTGATAGATATCGAAAGAGCGTGTATTTTCCTGTATGGCTAGTTACAATACTTTATTTTTACCAGCGAAAGAACTAAGTTTTTGTTAAATGGGAAGGTGCCCCTTAATCAATAAGGTTCGAGAGTATATAAAAAGAAAAGTGCGATGACATGACGCTCATTGATGTAAATAGTAAAGATTTTTCCAAAAGTAATACTCAAAGAAGCTGAAAGTGAACAGCAATCTTGGCGGCATTACTTTCACCTCTGGGTCACGAGGACCTTAAGTTGTTCGGCCAGACGGTTTGACAGCAATATTTCCAGACTAATTCTGTGAAATATTCACTGCATATAGGTCTTTTAATGTCCTGATGATGATACTTTGTGTGTGGGGCGCCTAACTGCGCGGTTATCAGCGCCCGTACAAATTCCCAATCCGTGCACAGTACAGGCTCGCCACTTTCACAAATGATGATGAAATGATGCGGACAGCACGAACACCGTCCGCAGCTCGTGGTCATGCGGTAGCGTTCTCGCTTCCCGGGTTCGATTCCCGACGGGGTCAGGGATTTTCTCTGCCTCGTGATGACTGGGTGTTGTGTGCTGTCCTTAGGTTAGTTAGGTTTAAGTAGTTCTAAGTTCTAGGGGACTGACGACCGCAGATGTTAAGTCCCATAGTGCTCAGAGCCATTTGAACCAAGACATACGTCAACGGGGACAGATGAAAATGTGTGCCTCAACCGGGACTCGAACCCAGGATCTCCTGCTTACATGGCAGACGCTCTATCTATCTGAGCCAGCGAGGACACAACACAGAGGATAGCGCGACTGCAGGGATTTATCTCTGGCACGCTTCCCGTGAAACCCACATTCTCAACGTATTGTCCCGCACTACATTCGTAGTGCCCCTGCCCATTATACTCATTAATCGCGGCGCGTTGCCGATTCCCGTAAGAGTTCGGGCACTGTTTGTGAATTCGCACAGAAGAAGAAGATGATCAAGTGGCCGGTGAACCTTAACTATATATACAGGGTGTTACAGAAAGGTACGGCCAAACTTTCAGAAAATATTCCTCACACAAAAATAAAGAAAAGATGTTATGTCGGCATGTGTCCGGAAACGCTTAATTTCCATGTTAGAGCTCATTTTAGTTTCGTCAGTATCTACTGTACTTCCTCGATTCACCGCCAGTTGGCCCAATTGAAGGAAGGTAATGTTGACTTCGGTGCTTGTGTTGACATGCGACTCATTGCTCTATAGTACTAGCATCAAGAACATCACTACGTAGCATCAACAGGTTAGTGTTCATCACGAACATGGTTTTGCAGTCAGTGCAATGTTTACAAATGCGGAGTTGGCAGATGCCCATTTCATGTATGGATTAGCACAGGGCAATAGCCGTGGCGCGGTATGTTTGTATCGAGTCAGATTTCCAGAACGAAGGTGTCCCGACAGGAAGACGTTCGAAGCAATTGATCGGCGTCTTATGGAGCAAGGAACATTCAAGCCTATGACTCACGATTGGGGAAAACCTAGAACGACGAGGACACCTGCAATGGACGAGGCAATTCTTCGTGTTGTTGACGATAACCCTAATGTCAGCGTCAGAGAAGTTTCTGCTGTACAAGGTAACGTTGACCACGTCACTGTATGGAGAGTGCTACGGGAGAACCAGTTGTTTCCGGACTATGTACAGTGTGTGCAGGCACTATCAGCAGCTGATTGGCCTCCACGGGTCCACTTCTGCGAATGGTTCATCCAACAATGTGTCAATCCTCACTTCAGCGCAAATGTTCTCTTTACGGATGAGGCTTCATTCCAATGTGATCAAATTGTAAATTTTCGCAATCAAAATGTGTGGGCTGACGAGAATCCGCACGCAATTGTGCAATCACGTCATCAACACAAATTTTTTGTGAACGTGTGGGCAGGCATTGTCGGTGATGTCTTGATTGGGCCCCATGTTCTTCCACCTACGCTCAATGAAGCACGTTATCATGATTTCATACGGGATACTCTACTTGTGCTGCTCGAACATGTGCCTTTACAAGTACGACACAACATGTGGTTCATGCGCGATGGAGATCCTGCACATTTCAGTCGAAGTGTTCGTACGCTTCTAAAAAAAAAAAAAAAAAAAAAAAAAAAAAAAAAAAAAAAAAAAAAAAAAAAAAAAAAAAAAAGGTTCTAATGGCTCTGAGCACTATGGGACTTAACATCTATGGTCATCAGTCCCCTAGAACTTAGAACTACTTAAACCTAACTAACCTAAGGACATCACACAACACCCAGTCATCACGAGGCAGAGAAAATCCCTGACCCCGCCGGAAATCGAACCCGGGAACCCGGCGTGGGAAGCGAGAACGCTACCGCACGACCACGAGTTGCGGACTGTACGCTTCTCAACAACAGATTCGGTGACCGATAGATTGGTAGAGGCGGACCAATTCCATGGCCTCCACGCTCTCCTGACCTCAACCCTCTTGACTTTCATTTATGGGGGCATTTGAAAGCTCTTGTCTACGCAACGCCGGTACCAAATGTAGAGACTCTTCGTGCTCGTATTGTGGACGGCTGTGATACAATACGCCATTCTCCAGGGCTGCATCAGCGCATCAGGGATTCCATGCGACGGAGGGTGGATGCATGTATACTCGCTAACGGAGGACATTTTGAACATTTCGTGTAACAAAGTGTTTGAAGTCACGCTGGTACGTTCTGTTGCTGTGTGTTTCCATTCCATGATTAATGTGATTTGAAGAGAAGTAATAAAATGAGCTCTAACATGGAAAGTAACATTTCCGGACACATGTCCACATAACATATTTTCTTTCTTTGTGTGTGAGGAATGTTTCCTGAAAGTTTGGCCGTACCTTTTTGTAACACCCTGTATATACTAAGATGGTATCTCTCCTTTCGGACATGTCCGAAAGGACAGATAGCATCTTAGTATATATAAAAACTATTAAATCATTTCTCTTAAAGGAAAGCTCGTAGAAGATACAATTATGCGCAATATAATGAATCTCTGTGTGTGCCAATAACCAAATGTATCGTCGAATTTGTCTCTACTTTTCCGCTTTTGATAAAAGTACCAGCAGGAGAGGCGAAAACGTGCTGTTTTAACATCAACGGCCGGTACAACAAAATTCGGGTGCGTTTTTCAATAGACATCCACTAATTTTATTGTACCGATTAGTATTTCTACTTCGGCGAAGATCTTTAATTGATTCACGAACATATATTCTGCTATTGCCATCATCTCGACCCGCGACTATAGGATTTTGAACATGGTTTTATGATAGAATTAACAGATTCAGCAACTAAATATTTGTTTCGTTCCATTTCATATCATTTCGTAAGTTTACATCTAGAAATTTATCCCTCTGACTCTTCAGAAACACACCATTGAATCTATAGAATCTGGAATACCACTATATTTCCTGTACATCAAAGTTACCATTCTGTACATTGTACTATATACAAGCCTAGTACAGGTATCGCGACATTTCACTGCTATTGTTCCACTCTTTCGTCACAACAGCCTTATAGACTAGTAATTCCGTGGACGTTTTTGATTTACTGCGTAGTTTTAAAAAGAGTTTAGTAAATGGGTCGATATTGTATTCTGGTGGCTTCGAATTACAGGGGCAGGCAAAAATGTGGAATAATCGAAAACACATTACATTACAATGCCGAATACAGTGTAGGAAACCTTTCGACATTCGAAACAGCTTCCATTCGCCTCGAAATGGGTAAATACAGGTCATGAATGGTTTTCAAGGGAATGTTACATCATTCTTTCAGCAAAATAAAGGCAACTTACACGGAACCATCATCGTGGTGGATAGCGATCACACGCCTTTCCCTCCGAATTGGACGACAAAGGCTCAATAACATAGAGACGTAGTGACTGCAGTGGCCAGGGGAGGTGAGACAATTTATCTCCGTAGTCACAAAACCAGTGCTGTACGATGAGAGCTGTACGAAATGGGTCTCTGTCGTCTCGGAACACAGTATCAGAATTGGGGACCAATCACTCACTGTACCATCGGATCGACCTCATCAGTCAAAACGGTCATATAGACCTTGGCAGTAATTCGACCCTGCAGAACAACCATTGGGCCCATGGAAAACCACAATATGGCTGCTAAAATCATCAGTGAATCCCCGCCATGGTTCACTCGTGGGTCACAAACTCTACCAAAAGTTGGAAAGAGTATGACCAAATAATTGCTCCATAAGGTAGATTTTATGGATTCGGCACCTCGTTTTCCTATTACAGATATTTGTTTCACGGACGTGTGGTTTTGGAATTCCAATTCGCCTTGCAATTTCCAGTAAATGGACACGCCTTTGTGCTGAGAGGCTTCGCGAAAGCGATATTCAATCTTGTAGTGATTTTTGAGGTCGTCGCCCTCTTATTTTTCATAACAATCCTCCTCAATGCTTTCACTCATCACACTCTTTCGTCAGCGTTAAGACTCGCTGGATAATGTTTCCCCGCTTTTCATGTATGTGGTACAAATCCTCGATACAGTGCTTTTTGAAACACTAAACACTTCGCCTATATTGGTACAGAAACACCCGATGCACGAGCACCAACAGTTTGCCCACGTTAGAATTCACTTAGCTCCTACCCCCCCACCCCCCCCCCCCACCCCCCACCCACACACTCACACAGAGGACTCGCCACCCTTTGGCGCGTTCGTGCTTTGCTAACACGGGGCCCCAGCCTTCACAGCGTTTTTGCCCTTCCGTGCTGCATGTCTATCCTCTTGCTATTCTTTTTTCCCCTCCCTTGGGGAACATGTCTAGGCTATTACTGGGAATGTTCTGCATTGTCTGTCGCTGTCACAAGAACAGTCTCACCTTTGTTTTCTGCTCCCTTTTCTTTCTTTGTTTCCCTTCTCCTCTCGTTCCTCCGCTTCGGCGTTTGAGGTTCCTCTTTTTGTTGCTCCTCCCTGTGGGCTCCTGAAGGCCGGCCCACGCGTCTGACGCGTAGCAGGTGACTCGTTAACGCCTAATTTCCAACTCTGCGTTGACAGGTAGGATTCGCACATACCCCTAGTACAGGCCAGGACCAGGGAGGTGTGATTGCCTGAGCTGCAACCTCCCCAAATTGCCGATTGGCCCCTCTGTCAGATGTTTCGTTGGTGTCACCTAAGGTGTGAACAATCACCTAAGGCGGGAGCGCCCCCTTGTGAAGGGAGTCCCCAGATGGAAGGAGCGCGCCATCGGAGACGCTGGCCATCATGGGGATTTTCTCGCAATGAGTCAGTCATCTTCCTAATCAACGTCTACGAAACGTAAACGTAATGAGGCGAATGATTCGAAGACCCTTCCCTCTGCACCACGGTTCCTCGTGCTCTCACGGACCAAAGACGGTCGGTCCTTCGCCACGATAAATCCGTTTATTATTTTGAAACGTTTTGATGCAAAACCCTTTGAAATCCTGCTCTCATTTACGGAATGTCACTTTGCTTTTGGAGACTGCTTCTGATTCTGAAGCACAACAACTGCTTGCTGCCTCGCTTCTCCAGGGCTACCCTGTTCGTGTCGAGGCCCATTGAACTTCGAATTCTACCTGTGGTGTAATTTACACAAGGCTGCTCGACAGTCTAACTGAGGCCGAAATCCAATCTTACCTTCTGATCAGGGTGTTATTGCCGTCCATCATGTAGTGAAAAAAGTTGCTTCCTCCATAATGCCCACTCATCTACACCTACATCTACATCCATACTCTGCAAGCCACCTGACGGTGTGTGGCGGAGGGAACTTTGAGTACCTCTATCTGTTCTCCCTTCTATTCCAGTCTCGTATTGTTCGTGGAAAGAAGGATTGTCGGTATGCCTCTGTGTGGGCTCTAATCTCTCTGATTTTATCCTCATGGTCTCATCGCGAGATATACGTAGGAGGGAGCAATATACTGCTTGACTCCTCGGTGAAGGTGCGTTCTCGAAACTTCAACAAAAGCCCGCACTGAGCTACTGACTGTCTCTCCTGCTGAGTCTTCCACTGGAGATTATCTATCATCTCCGTAACGCTTTCGCGATTACTAAATGATCCTGTAACGAAGCGCGGTGATCTCCGTTGGATCTTCTCTATCTCTTCTTTCAACCCTACCTGCTACGGATCCCACACTGGTGAGCAGTATTCAAGCAGTGGGCGAACAAGTGTACTGTAACCTACTTCCTTTGTTTTCTGATTTCATTGCCTTAGGATTCTTTCTATGAATCTCAGTCTGGCATCTGCTTTACCGACGATCAACTTTGTATGATCATTCCATTTTAAATCACTCCTAATGATTACCCCCAGATAATTTATGGAATTAACTGCTTCCAGTTGCTGACCTGCTATATTGTAGCTAAATGGTATAGGATCTTTCTTTCTATGTATTCGCAGCACATTATACTTGTCTACATTGAGATTCAATTGCCATTCCCTCCACCATGAATCAATTTGCTGCAGATCCTCCTGCATTTCAGTAAAATTTGCCATTGTTACAATGTCTCGATATACCATAGCATCATCCGCAAAAAGCCTCAGTGAACTTCCGATGTTATCCACAAGGTGATTTATGTATATTGTGAATAGCAACGGTCCTATGACACTCCCCTGCGGCACACCTGAAATCACTCTTACTTCGGAAGACTTATCTCCATTGAGAATGACATGCTGCGTTCTGTTATCTAGGAACTGTTCAATCCAATCACACAATTGGTCTGATAGTCCATATGCTCTTACTTTGTTCATTAAACGACTATGTGGAACTGCATCGAACGCCTTGCGGAAGTCAAGAAACACGGCATCTACCTGTGAACCCATGTCTATGGCCCTCTGAGTCTCGTGGGCGAATAGCGCGAGCTGGGTTTCACACGACCGTCTTTTTCGAAATCCATGCTGATTCCTACAGAGTAGATTTCTAGTCTCCAGGAAAGTCATTATACGTGTTCCAAAATTCTACAACTGATCAACGTTAGAGATGTAGGTCTATAGTTCTGCACATCTGTTCGACGTCTCTTCTTGAAAACGGGGATGACCTGTGCCATTTTCCAATCCTTTGGAACGCTACGCTCTTCTAGAGACTTATGGTACACTGCTGCAAGAAGGGGGGGGGGGGGGGAGTTGTTTCGCGTACTCTGTGTAAAATCGAACTGGTTTCCCATCAGGTCCAGCGGCCTTTCCTCTTTTGAGTGATTTTAATTGTTTCTCTATCCCTCTGTCGTCTATTTCGATATCTACCATTTTGTCATCTGTGCGACAATCTAGAGAAGGAACTACAATGCTGTCTTCCTCTGTGAAACAGCTTTGGAAAAGACATTTAGTATTTCGGCCTTTAGTCTGTCATCCTCTGTTTCAGTACCATTTTGGTCACAGAGTGTCTGGACATTTTGTTTTGACATAAGACCAAAATTTCCTCACCTTTGATAGAGGGGTGCCGCTGATCCCGGTGGAGGTTCGAATCCTCCCTCGGGCATGGGTGTGTGTGTTTGTCCTTAGGATAATTTAGGTTAAGTAGTGTGTAAGCTTAGGGACTGATGACCTTAGGAATTAAGTCCCATAAGATTTCACACATATTTGAACATTTTTTTGATAGAAAGGTGCTGCAGTTCAAGATCAAAGCAGGCTATGAAATTATCACTGTCCAGCCGTACATTCCGAACCCGATGTGCTGCTACCAGTGTCATTGCTTCAACAACACTATAATGTCTTGTCAACATCCAACTAAATGTGTAACCTGTGGTAAGGATGCACACGAGGGCGATTGTCCGCCTCCTTTCCCATGCCGCCTCATCTTGGGCCTCATCTTGATGAGTGGGCTGTCCAAGAGATTCGGTTAAAGGAAAAAGTGCCTTACCCAGCAGCTCGCAATATACTGGCTAGTCGCAAACTACGTGTTCAACCGTCTGGCACCTATAGTTCTGTTCTTCTTACCCCTCTCTCCATGAAGGACATGGCCACGCAGACATGCGCCCTCAAATTCAGCTCTGAGGTTGTGAAACTGCCCAGTGTCAAGGTAGCGTCGCCATCCCCTCCTCTCGCCCATCCCTTTGTGCAACAAACCGTCAAACTCTCGCCTCAAGGTGTGAACCCACCAGCTACACAACCAGTAGGCAGGAAAGGACAGGAGGAGTACTCCCATGAAGACGTCCTTCGTCCCTCCAGCCAAACAACACCCCAGTCTTCCTCTAACTGGAAAGGTTCGAAGAAGTCCTCCAAAGGCAAATGGTCTCCTCCTTCACGAGCTCGAAGATCGTCTTCGACAGAGTTGCCACTTGATACCTTAGCCCTGCTGGCCTCCATGTCACTGGTGTGTAACAACCCCCAGGCGGCTACCGGTCCTTTCGTGAGTACGTTCGTGGAGTGCATAGGGCCCCGAGCTATTGCAGCCTTCCTTCTTTCCCAGGCTGCATTTCCTTTCCCTTCACCTCCCACCCTGCCCTTGCTCCTTCTCCTCCGCCCTCTCCTCTCCCTTTCTTGGTGTCCTTGTTTATGTTGGCCCTGCTATCCTCCTGGTTATGTTGACTTTTGCGATTTGGTTTTGTTGAGTAATTACCTCATCCTTTTGGCATTCTCTGGTCCCCCTCTGTGGTGTGACCTCTGTTACTAACTCTCTTTTCCGTAGTGTTATCTATATGGGGAAGAGCACCATACCTAGTGTCTTCGGTGTGTGCTCTACTAGTTCCATCCATCTTTTCCTTCACGTCGTTGTCTGATGTTAGGGTATACAGCCAGCACAGTAGCCAGCCCATGTGATGGGGTCGCTATGTACCCTTTTCGTTGAGCCCCTTGAAAACACAGGGAACGCACTTCTGATACCTGAACTGTGATCTCATGTAAGCCTAGGAGTGGTTGCTTGTCATCCTGGAGCATCAGAGCACCCCGGCAATGGACACCATGTCAGACGGCCCTTGCTGTGGCTGGGTGATGCCCGTGGGGAGAGCCCCTGATCGGAGTGGGTAGTATCAGGGCGGACGCTATGCAAATGAAAAGCATATGGGTCCAGAGTTCTGGCCGTTCTTCTACGGCAGTCTCTTTGAATGGAAATGATTCTTTTCATGCCACTTCTTCTGCCCCTTCGGCCTTTCCTTCCATGGCTACCTCCTGGGAAGAGGATCAGGTTCGTTCGCTAGGGGCGAAACCTTTCCTCCACTATTTGGTTTGCACCAGGACTGATGGGGATACTTTCACCAATACCAAACCTTTATTTTTTGTGGAGCACATTGAAGACAAGTTTGGTGAAATGGACTCTCTGAGCAAGATGCCATCAGGTTCGTGGTTGATCAAAACTGCTTCAACTGCCCAGTCTGCAGCCCTTCGTGCCTGTGACAATCTTGGCACAATTCCTGGATCCATTAACCTCTCTCTCCCCCCCCCCACCAGTCTTTGAATACGGTTTAAGGTGTAATCTTTCACAGGAACATCATCCTTCAAACTGATGAGGAACTTAGGTACAATCTAGGACAGCAGGGTGTTCACTCTGTTCGGTGTGTTCAGACGGGTCCGAAGGACGATCGCATTGATACTGGTGCCTTTATCATGGCCTTTGAAGGGGATACCGTCCATGAGAAGGTCAAGGTCATGGTTTATTGATGTGACATGAAGCTGTACATCCCACCACCTATGAGATGTTTTAAGTGATTGCATTTTGGTCACATGTCTTCCCACTGTTCACAGACCTCTCTCTGTGGTGACTGGACGTCCACTCCATGAGGGGAGTTGGTGTGTTCCCCCTCCTGTGTGTGTTAATTGTCATGGTTATCATCTTCCACACTCACTGGATTTCCCAGTTTATAAGAAGGAAAAGAAGAGACTGGAGTAGAACGCCCTTGATCGTCTAACCTACACTGAGGTTCGTAATAAGAATGCACTTCTTCATCCTGTGTAAATGACGTCTAGCTGTGCTTTAGTTACATCTTCACCCCTTCCTCCCCCTTCCTTACCCCACTCTCAAACCCCTATCCTCCCCCACTCCCCTGCAGTTTCCACACCCTCCCTCTGGGCGCCACTCCCTCTCCCCGGCCGGAGAAATTTCCCACTTCTTCAGCGTCTGCCAGTCACAGGCGCCCCTCCCGAGACCACCCTTTCCAGCTCCTTCAAGACCAAAGTTCTGCTGCCACACGATGACCACGAGAACCACGATCTGTGGCCGCCCAGGTCGCCTGCTCTCTTTCTGTTTCTGATCTTGCTGCAGCTGGCTCCTTTTTGCAGCACAGCCTTACTCAATCTCAAACAGAAAAGATAAAGAAACGTAAGTCCCAGGACTAGGAGCCTCTGGTGTACCCAGAGGTCCCATTTCCAAATTCGCAACCTGACTCTGACCTGCTGCTGATGGATGTCGCCCCCTCCTTGTCGTTGACGGTGGTGGACCCAGTGGCATGACTGGCTTTAGCCTGTTCAGCCCCCATTTGAATCATCGTTCTGTGGTTATCAAATGGAATTGTAATGGATATTACCGTCACCTTCGGGAGTTGAAATCCCTTATTTCGTTTCACTCTGCACCTTGTTTGGTTCTACAGGAATCTCATTTTACTGATAATCACTCACTGACCCTCCGTGGGTTTCATGCCTTCTGTCGAAATTGGGTCGGCCCCCTGCGGGCCTCTGGTGGTGTTTCTATGTTGGTCTGTACGGACGTTGCTAGCACTTGGATTCCTCTTAAAACTACATTGGAAGCGGTTGCTGTTAGGGTCCACTTGGCCTCTGGGGTCACAGTTTGGAATCTTTATTTCCCTCATGATAGGACTCTTACACCTTCTGCCTTAACTATCCTTCATCTGCAACTTCCTCTCCCTTCATCCTTCTCGGGGATTTTAATGCTCATCACCCCTTGTGAGTCAGTGCATTTACATCTAGTCTGAGTCTTCTTATAGACCAGTTTCTTACAGACTACGGCTTGTGCCTTCTTAATGGTGGCTCCCCGACCCATTTCAGTGCTGGTCATGCTACGTTTTCTGCCATTGATTTTTCTCTTTCTTCTCCCTCCCTCCTCCCTTCATTACACGGGTCGCCACACGACATCCTTCGCGATAGTGACCACTTTCCGTTGATTCTCTCGCTGCCTTCCCACTCCGTGGTGGACAGGTTACCTCGTTGGTCTTTCCAACGCGCCGATTGGCCTCTATATACTGCACAGGTCGTTTTTTCTCCCTCTTTGTCGGATTGTATTGATGACGTCATACGTGACGTGTCTGATGCTATTTTTCGCGAAGCTAGCCTTGCTAACCCACGCTCATTTGGACCATTTCGCCGCCGGGAAGTCTCGTGATGGAGTACGGCCATTGCAATTGCCATCTGTGATCGCCGTCGAGCTTTGAAACACCTTAAGAGACACCCATCCGCTGTCAATCTTTATACCTTTAAACGCGTTCGCGCCAAAGCCCATTACTTAATCAAACAGAGCAAACGGGTGTGTCGGGAACGCTTTGTTTCTTCCCTCGGTTCTACTATCCCTGTTTCACAGGTATGGGCTACACTTCGCTCTCTCCAATGTGGCAATCGGCCATCTACCCTCCTGGGCCTTGCCCTCCCAAATGACCTTCGCACGGACCCGTTGTTCTCGTGGAATTCTTGCGACTCATTTTGCGACAGTATCAGTATCAACCTCCTATCTGGCTGCTTTTCTTCACCAGAAACAGCGGGGTGAAGCTTCCGCCTTATGTTTTACCACTTGTCAGTCAGAATCTTACAACGAACCTTTTACTGAATAGGAACTTCTTTCCACACTTTCTTCTTCTCATGATATATCCCCTGGCCCAGACACTATTCATCACCAATTGCTTCAACATCTCAATGCTCCACAACAACATCTTCTCTGGCTGCTTAAGCGTATTTGGCTCCAGGCTGACTTCCCTTCTCAATAGAGGGATAGCATCGTGGTTCCTGTCCTTAAGCCTGGTAAGAACCCCCTGTTTGTCGAAAGCTATCGGCCAATTAGTCTGACAGACGTTGAATGCAAGTTTCTTTAACAGATGGTTGCCCGTTGGCTCAATTTGGTCCTCGAATCTCAGGATCTATTGTCCCACTACCAGTGTGGCTTCCGAAAGAGATGGGCTCTGATCGATCATTTACTTCGCTTGAAATCCGCAGTTCGGCAGGCTTTTTCCCAGCGCCGCCATTTGGTTGCCGGATTTTTCGACCTTCGCAAGACCTATGTCACGGTCTGGTGCCATCATATTTTTCTTACACTTCATGAGTGGGGCCTTCAGGGCCCGTTTAGAATGGATGTCTTAATGTGTCGCACAGTGGCAGGCTTTTACATTTTATTCTCGTGGTCGACCTGCCACGGTCATCAGCTCTCTTGTTTTTTTACCCATTATACGTGTTTCTTGCTTCTCTCTGTGGTTTTCTTTTCCTGTTTTGTTCATTGTGGTATTGGGTGTCCTTCTGTCGTTCTTCTGGTTCTTCCTTTCTCCTATTATTGTGCTGTACATCTTCTTTCTTTTCTTCTATCCCTTGTGTGATTATTTTGCCGGGAACAAGGGACCTATGACCCCCCAGGTTGTCCCTTTCCCCCCGCCCCTCTTTTAAACCCACCAACAAACCCTGGCCCACTGCCATGAATTTCTCCTCATTTGCTAAGTGGCGCTACCCCACCTCTTTGTACACACTGCGCCCAAGTTTTATCTGTCTACCCCTTCCTGATGGAATACACATTTTTTAACAGTTTACGTTCCTGCTTGGGTTTGCCAACTGAGTTATCGACCGTTTAAGAAAATGGCGTGCAGTCTGTCGACCGCCTCTTGCTTTTTATCCGCCAAAGCAATATGGTGAGGGCCATTTAATTTTGAGTTTTGGACCTCCGTTTCGGTATGGTGTCTTTTTGGCCCTTTTTCCACGTGCTTGGTTTTAGCTGTCTTTCAGTATGTCAATTGCGACTACCGTATAGTCGCGTTTTAGCTCCTCTGTGTCTTCGTGTTCTATAGTTATGACTTGAGCGCATATGACCCCAGTTGGTTTTGCTCCCTAAAGCAAAACAAAACCAAACAGACCAAACTTAGCTCCGATATAATGCTCTGACAAATACACAATACACAGTTACGACTTGCAAAGTATTGAGGACATAGTACAGGTGCCGTTTGTGATCAAGTGCAGCAGCGGAACTTGCAGGCTTGGCTAGCATCGGCATTTGTGTTAAATCATGCATTTCTCGCGGTGTTTAGATATTTGTGTCCAACCCAACCATATTCGTATGTTTTGCTTCATAATGTCGTGCACGGTAAGAACATACTCAGGTACCTTAATTTAGCCATTCATTTGAATGTGCAGTAACTCCTCTCTGAGGTTTGTACTGGGCAGACATAAATAGCAGCAGGAATTCAGATGAACATTAAGTGGCTCACTTTTCTACTTCGTTACCTGATATTATGCGCAAAATTTTTTATTTACTGTTTGTCTTAGCTCCCGGGATCAACGCAATCTCCACTGGTTTGCCGTTTTTGACGACGTTGTATTACTATACGTGCACATAGTAAATTATCCACCAATTTACTAATCAATTTCAGTAGTAGATTCAATGGGACCTGCGGATAATGCATCACTGTCCTCTCACACCGGACTGAAATATACGGTACTCTTGCTACAAATACCGGTTTGAAGATTTTCTGGTATGCGAAACTCATTCATAATGTTACAAAATGAAGTCGAGTGTGTAAAACGAATGACTCATGAGAAAATTGTATACTTCACTGGGTCATTCTTATTCAGTTGAATAGCCAGTGTTTACAGCTGAACAAAATATGGTGTAATGAGGATTATATTCAACGAAGTAACTCACATTCCTTGTTCTCTTTCCTACAAGGAAATCTGCCATTAACAACAAGAAGTTATCTGTATCAATAGGACAGAGCAATGAAATACAGACCCTCAAACAGAAACTGTGAACACAAGAACATATGAAAAGATAGGTATAACACCTAATAAAACTGTAGGATTACGTAAGGGCCATAAAAATTTTGGTCTGTCCAGTGGTACTCATTTCAGCTCCGGCAGACACGCATCCTCGCTTCTGTGAGAGTGAAACATGTGATGCGGTTACATGAATCCCCACCTAACCTGAGCTATTTCGTCAGAAATGAAGTACGTTGTCAGAGGCAGCCAACGAAGCAAGTTTTGTGCTGTGTGCAAACGAGCATTTTACAGTGCGCTACGTACAGCCGTTGATGAAATGTGTAATGTTCTCTGTGTGGCGTGGAACATTTTATAGTCCATTAAGCAGAATGCTCGATGAAGCACGTAATATTTCACCGAGAAGTCTGTACGGCATATAGCGAGATAGCGTAGCGTGTCCAGTACGAAATTCGTAATTCCAGTCGGCACACTTTCTCCATCTTATTTGCAAACAGACACTTTTAACTGAATTTTGAAAAACTGGAGCCAATGTGCTGGATTATCATTGAAAAAATTAGCATTTAGAAAGGAGAAAAGTAAATAAATCATTTGTGTATGTAATTTTTCCATGAGACTGATGCACGTCACACTAAAAGCAGCCGTTTCGTTAGTTCATAGTGTGAAACATAGTAAGAAGTAATAGTATACATCAAAACAGTGGAAGGAAGCAAAAACAAAAAATGGCTCTCAGCACTATGGGACTTAAAATCTGAGGTCATCAGTCCCCAAGAACTTAGACCTACTTAAACCTAACTAACATAAGGATATCACACACATCCATGCCCGAGGCAGTATTCGAACCTGCGACCATAGCAGGCATGCGGTTCCGAACTGAAGCGCCTAGAACCGCTCGGCCACAGCGGTTGGCGGAAGTAAGCAAAATTAGGGTTTGTCATCCCATCATAAACGCAAGTATACGGGGGTTGTACGACCTTTACCATCGTCAATGTGAGTATTAGTTCACACAGATAGTGTATAGTGCTGTGGCCAGCGTCTTTGGTTAGCAGGCCAATCTCATAAATTATCTACACATACCAGAGTAGTCAAAGAAGTAAAATAGATAATGAGGTGTCGTCGATATGGAGGTCTTTGCATCTGGAGCTTTTATGAAGTTACCATTCCAGAATTCATTTCATAATATTGTTTAGAGAAAGTGCGAAATACCTAAAACAAGATAAACATTTGCACCACAATAAGATTCCAGTGAGTCAGTCACTGCATCACATTGATCAGTCACGCTAGCAAAAGAATTACGTAATGTCTGAAAATATCCACATACAAAAATAGCGGGTTTTCTCAAAACTACTTTCTCCGTAAGGTATCAGATCGATTAGTTTACTCAGTGGATCCATGGATATTAGATACGTCTATCGAGTAAAGTCTCGAGGGCAGAAGGTTGCTCTACAGCGAATGAATACCATGGAGAGCATCTCTGGTCAATGTACTCATTTCTCTTTCGTACGTTATTTCTCGTTTTTATGCTAATATTTTTATAAAATTACTTACGTATTTCTGTCAAAATCGCGCTGAAATCTAACCTCGCCCCCTGCGAGTTCGGGGGGTAATAATAGGCTTTAGGTATTACTGCCTGTCCTAAGAGGCAACTAAAAGGAGTCTCACATGCTCCGAACTTTATGTGATGGTACCCGGTAGGGTTTGACCTCCATATTTCCAAATTTTCCTGAAGAGCGAGCCAATTGGGGAAGGGCACCTTACGTGGTGCATCGTGTCTGTCGTAACAGCGACCGGAACGGTCGCGGGGTTGCCATGAGGGGAAAGCGCGGCGGGACCCATGGAGCAGCCTGCGAACAACAACAAAAACGGGAGAGGACGGACAAAACAACGAAGGACAACCGAGCGATACCTTACGAACAACAAGCAAGAAACTACGGAGTCGCAAGAAAACCACATGAATCAACCACGTCCACTCGTACAAGGAACAAATAAACTTAAATACGCCGTCTGAGGTAAGACGTCGATAGACGCACGCAACGACTGACTGGCGACGCGAGAGGCAGGCGCTTAAATACGTGATAGGGGACACTGCTATTGGCCGCTGGGACCACGTGTTCCACCGTGGCGCCCTCACATTAAACGTGGGCGAGGAGGCGCACACCTCCACGGCTTACGGCCCGACGGTGCAGAGACCTCTAGGGGTCTTCGACGACCATGCCGTATGGCGTGGAATCAAAACCCGCAGCGTGCGGTACGAGAGTGTCCACAGTACGTTGAGATACACTCCTGGAAATGGAAAAAAGAACACATTGACACCGGTGTGTCAGACCCACCATACTTGCTCCGGACACTGCGAGAGGGCTGTACAAGCAATGATCACACGCACGGCACAGCGGACACACCAGGAACCGCGGTGTTGGCCGTCGAATGGCGCTAGCTGCGCAGCATTTGTGCACCGCCGCCGTCAGTGTCAGCCAGTTTGCCGTGGCATACGGAGCTCCATCGCAGTCTTTAACACTGGTAGCATGCCGCGACAGCGTGGACGTGAACCGTATGTGCAGTTGACGGACTTTGAGCGAGGGCGTATAGTGGGCATGCGGGAGGCCGGGTGGACGTACCGCCGAATTGCTCAACACGTGGGGCGTGAGGTCTCCACAGTACATCGATGTTGTCGCCAGTGGTCGGCGGAAGGTGCACGTGCCCGTCGACCTGGGACCGGACCGCAGCGACGCACGGATGCACGCCAAGACCGTAGGATCCTACGCAGTGCCGTAGGGGACCGCACCGTCACTTCCCAGCAAATTAGGGACACTGTTGCTCCTGGGGTATCGGCGAGGACCATTCGCAACCGTCTCCATGAAGCTGGGCTACGGTCCCGCACACCGTTAGGCCGTCTTCCGCTCACGCCCCAACATCGTGCAGCCCGCCTCCAGTGGTGTCGCGACATGCGTGAATGGAAGGACGAATGGAGATGTGTCGTCTTCAGCGATGAGAGTCGCTTCTGCCTTGGTGCCAATGATGGTCGTATGCGTGTTTGGCGCCGTGCAGGTGAGCGCCACAATCAGGACTGCATACGACCGAGGCACACAAGGCCAACACCCGGCATCATGGTGTGGGGAGCGATCTCCTACACTGGCCGTACACCACTGGTGATCGTCGAGGGGACACTGAATAGTGCACGGTACATCCAAACCGTCATCGAACCCATCGTTCTACCTTTCCTAGAGTCCGCCCCAGTAGCTGAGTGGTCAGCGTGACGGATTGCCGTCCTCTGGGCCCGGGTTCGATTCCCGGCTGGGTCGGAGATTTTCTCCGCTCAGGGACTGGGTGTTGTGTTGTGTTCATCATCATTTCATCCCCATCCGGCGTGCAGGTCGCCCAATGTGGCGCCGAATGTAATAAGACCTGCGATATGGCGGCCGGACCTGCCCCGCGAGGGGCCTCCCGGCCAATGACGCCAAACGCTCATTTCCATACCATTCCTAGACCGGCAAGGGAACTTGCTGTTCCAACAGGACAATGCACGTCCGCATGTATCCCGTGCCACCCAACGTGCTCTAGAAGGTGTAAGTCAACTACCCTGGCCAGCAAGATCTCCGGATCTGTCCCCCATTGAGCATGTTTGGGACTGGATGAAGCGTCGTCTCACGCGGTCTGCACGTCCAGCACGAACGCTGGTCCAACTGAGGCGCCAGGTGGAAATGGCATGGCAAGCCGTTCCACAGGACTACATCCAGCATCTCTACGATCGTCTCCATGGGAGAATAGCAGCCTGCATTGCTGCGAAAGGTGGATATACACTGTACTAGTGCCGACATTGTGCATGCTCTGTTGCCTGTGTCTATTTGCCTGTGGTTCTGTCAGTGTGATCATGTGATGTATCTGACCCCAGGAATGTGTCAATAAAGTTTCCCCTTCCTGGGACAATGAATTCACGGTGTTCTTATTTCAATTTCCAGGAGTGTATTTAGCCCATTTTCTCGTCGTCCATTGCAGTCTCGCTCATTCTCCATCTCTTGGGCGAGGATACATTCCTGGGTGCGGTTTCCGCCATGCACTATGCATTGTCGCTTTCTGTGGCAAGGACGACCATGGACTTCTTTGCGCCTGATATCCAGCATGGTAGGCAGTCCACTGTGGTGGAGCCACCATGTCCACTGTTGGTTGTAGACGCCTGACATCACAGAGATCGCTCTGCAGATGCCTGCGCCATTAACTCCCCACTTATGCCAACGAGTAGATGCCTATCTCCCTGGGGCATCGGGACTCCCGGCAATGGCCATCCTTCCAGGTGGCCCTTGGTGAAGCTGAGTGGCGCCTGTGGGGAGCGCCCTTGGTCGGAGTGGGTGGCATCCAGGTGGATTACACGCAGTGAAGCGTAGTACATCTTCTCTTGCTGGTGGCCAGCCGCTAACAGTCTCTAAGCGTTGGAGCGCTCACTTCAATGTGCAGGAGTATGACCCCAAATCGTTCCTGTACCTAGCCACACCATGGGAGGAGCAAAAGGTTAAGGATGGCAACGAGACTTATTCGCCACGGTTCCTAATTTTTACGACAGGTAATGGGAAGTCTTGCATGACGATGAAGCACCTGTTCTTTGTAGAACATTTAGGGGACAAGTTCGAGGAGGTGAAGGGCTTGTCCAAAACTAGTTCTGGGGCAGTTTCGATAACAGCATCCTCTGCCCAGTCACGGGCATTACTCGCTTGTGACAGGTTGGGGGATATTTCTGTTTCCATCATGCTCCATAAGAGCTTAAATATGGTCCAGGGTATTACATTCCACAAGGACCTTCTTTTGCAGTCTGATGATTAGCTGCGTGCCAATTTGGAACTGCAAGGTGTTCATTTCGTCTGGCGTGTTCATCGGTGTCTGAGGGATAATTGGGTTGCCACCAGTGCCTTCATCTTGTCCTTCAAGGGTGACACATTACCCGAGAAGGTCAAGGTGATGGTCTACTGCTGTGACGTCAAGCCCTATATCCCTCTCCCCATGCAGTGCTTTGTGCTGGGAGTTTGGCCATATGACTTCCTGCTGTACTTCCAGCCTCACATGTCGAGATTTCAGAGACCCATCACATCCCAATACTCCATGTGCCCCGCCTCCCATCTGTGTCAACGGCAGAGAGCATCATTCATCTTGCTCGCCAGGCTGCAGGATCTTACAGAAAGAGAGGAAAATCGTGCAATATATGACGCTGGACCGACTGACCTACACTGAGGCTAAGCAAAAATACAAGAGGCTCCATCCTGTGCATATGACATCAACCTATGCCGCCACTACAACGGTTCTACCATCTCCCATTTCGCTGCGTACAGTTGGCCCTCAGAGCTGTCAGACTCCACCTGCCCCCTTGATGGTGGGGGCACTTCCCTCCCGGTTGCACCTGCACCACTTATTTTGGGAGCTACCCTCCCCCCCCCCCTCCCCAACCACCGTGGATATCAGTCCCCACTTGTCAGCCAGAGAATCGTAAGTCTTCTTCGGCTCCTCTCGCCAGGAAGGGGTCCCTTGAGTCACTTCCTTCCCAGGCTCAGACCAGTGGAAAAGTGGACACCTGCCAGTGGCTGAAGCAACCACAGGGAGCTGGTTGTAGGGCTTCACAGTCCCTGAGACTGACCCAGTGGTGCCCTCTCAGCTAGAACCACAGAAGGAACAGCGAGAGAAACCAAAAATGAAGGCACCCAAGAATCCACACCTTGTGGTGGCACCCATACCACCGCGCCCTACAAGCTCTGCGTCTGAGGATGAGGTGGAGATTCTGGGCCCTCAGACACAATGAATGTCGATCGCACAGGTACTCATCTGGTGGCAGTAGGTGACCCTGAGGCCTCATTGAGTGTTTCGTACCTTCCCAGTCTCACAATCGTGTAATCCTCCAATGAAATTGTGGCGGCTTTTTCCACCACCTGGCTGAGCTACAGCCGTTGTTAATCCTTACACCTGTTTTCTGAATTGCCATCCAGGAAACCTGGTTCCCATAAATGCGAACCCATGCCTTCTGTGGCTATAGGGGATATTACAGGAACCATAGCAACTATAACAGCGTGTCAGGTGGTTTGCGTCTATGTCTTGAACTCGGTATGCAGTGAACTTGTGCCCCTTCAAACCCCTCTTTAAGCTGTGGCTGTCAGGATAAGGGTGACACAGGAAATAACTGTCTGCAGTGTATATATTCCTCCAGATGGTGCAGTACCCCAGAATGTATTGACTGCACTGATTGATCAGCTCCATAAACGTTTCCTACTTTCAGGAAATTTTAACACACATAACCCATTGTGGGTTGGTGCCATGCTTACTGGCCGAGGTAGGGAAGTAGAAAATCTACTGTCCCAACTCGGCCTCTGACCTTAAATACAAGTGCCCCCACACATTTCAGTGTGGCACATGGCACATATTCGACCATTGATCTTTCGGTTTGCAGTCCTGGCATTCTCCCATCTATCCACTGGAGAGTGCATGACGACCTGTGTGGGTGTGACCACTTCCCCATCTTCCTGTCAATCCCCCAGACTCATGCCCACGGACGTCTACCCAGATGGGCTTTAAACAAGGCAAACCTTGAAGCCTTCACCTCTGCTGTCACCGCTGAATATCCCCCACATATTGCCATCGATGTTGTCGTTGAGAAAGTCACTATAACGATCGATGCTGCAGCGGAAAACGCGATCCCTCGTTCTTTATTGTGCCCCAGAGAATGGCAGTCAGCTGGTGGTCACTGGAAGTCGCTGAGGCAATTTAACTGCGACGGCGAGCTCTACAGCGACATAAGTGACACCCCTCCCTAGAGCACCTAATAGCCTTTAAGCGGCTCCGTGCCTGCGTTCGCCAGCTTGTAAAATGACGGAAACGGGAGTGTTGGGAGAGGTACATGTCGACCATAGAGTGCCATACATCACTTTCCCAAGTGTGGACAGGGATCAGACGACTTTTAGGGTACCAGACCCCAACAGGTGTCCCTGGCATTAACGTCAATAGGGTGTTATGTACCGACGCAAACGCGATTGCCAAGCACTTTGCTGAGCACTGTGCTCGAGCCTCTGCATTGGAGAACTACCCCCAAGCACTTCACATCCTCTGACGGCAGATGCAAAGAAAAGTCCTCTCGTTCACTATACGCTACAGTGAACCCTATAACGCCCCAGAGTAGGAGCTCCTCAGCGCCTTTGCATATTGCCCAGATATAGCTCCTGGGCCGGATTTTATTCACAGTCAGATGATTAAAAATCTCTCATCTGACTACGAGAGACATCTCCTCGATATCTTCAACCAGATCTGGTGCGATGGCGTATTCCATCACAATGGCGGGAGATAACCATTATTCCGGTCCTCTTGGCGGCATCATATCCTTGCCACATTGTATGAGTGGGGTCTCCGGGGCCCACTCCGTATTTTTATCCAAAACTTCCTCGAGCTCCATACTTTCCACGTCCAAGTCAGTGGCTCTCATAGTTCTCCCCCATATTCAGGAGAATGGCGTTCCGCAGGGATCCGTATTGAGTCTCTATTTTTAGTGGCTATTAACGGTCCAGGAGCAGCTGTAGGGCCGTCGGTCTCACCTCCTCTGTATGCGGATGACTTCTGCATTTCGTACTGCTCGACCAGTGTTGCTGAGCGAAGCCTACAGGGAGCGATTCACAAGGCACAGTCATGGGCTGTAGCCCACAGCTTCCAATTTTCAGCCGCAAAGTCGTGTGTCATGCATTTCTGTCAGCATCGTAACGTTCATCCAGAACCAAAACTTTACGTTAATAAGGATCTACCCACTGTAGTGGAGACATATCGATTCTTAGGACTGGTTTTCGACACTTGATTGACTTGGCTTCCACATCTTCGTCAGCTTAAGCAGAAGTGCTGGCAGCAACTCAATGCCCTCCGATGCCTGAGCAACACCAACTGGGGTGCAGATCGCTCTACGCTGCTGCAGCGTTACAGAGCCCTTGCTCAATCCCGTCTTGAGTACGGGAGTCTGGTTTGTAGTTCGGCAGCGCCCTCAGCGTTGCGTTTACTCGACCCAGTGCACCACTGTGGCGGTCGCCTAGGTACAGGAGCTTTTAGGACGAATCCAGTGACCAGCGTCCTGGTGGAGGCCTGAGACCCTCCATTGCAGGTTAGCCGTGGACAACTGCTCGCCAGTTACACTGCACACATTCGTAGTTCCCCTGCGCATCCGAATTACCGTCTTCTTTTCCCACCCACGGCGGCCACTGCATTGGTGGCCCAGGTCAGGGTTTCCAATAGCAGTTCGTGTCCAATCCCTTCTTTCCGAACTGGAGTCTTTGCCTTTACCACCAATACTTGTGATCCATTCACGTACATCTCCATGGTGTACACCTAGGCTGCAGCTTTGTCTGGACCTGTCACATGGCCCTGAGGACTGTTAACCCCGTGGCTCTCTGCTGCCACTTCTTCTCGATTCTTGACATGTACAGAGGTCACGTAGTGGTTTACACTGACGGCTCGATGTTCTTTAATTACGTCGGCTTCGCGTATGTCCATGGAGGACATACTGAACATCATTCCTTGCCCAATGGCTGCAGTCTTTTCACTGCCGAGCTGGTGGCTATATCTCATGCTCTTGAGCAATTCGTTCAAGCCCTGGGGAGTCATTTCTTCTGTGTACTGACTCCTTGAGCAGCCTACAAGCTATCGACCAGTGCTACCCTCATCATCCTTTGGTTGCGACCATCCAGGAGTCAGTCTATGCCGTGGAATGGTACAGTCGGTCAATGGTGTTTTTCTGGACCCCAGGCCACGTCGGAATCCCACCCAACGAACTTGCCGACAGGCTGGCCAAACAGGCGACTCGGAAACCGCTTCTGGAAATGGCTATCTTCGAAACTGACCTACGTTCTGTCTTACGCAGCAAAGATTTTCGGCTTTGGAAACAGAACGGCGTAACATTACACCTAGCAAACTGCATGTCATTAATAAGACTACGAATGTGTGGAAGTCTTCCATGCGGTCCTGTCGCAGGGAATCAGTTGTCCTCTGCCAGCTCTGCATTGGCCATACGTGGCTAAGGCATGGTTACGCGCTCAGTCGCTAGGACCCACCTATATGTCGCAGTGGCTCCCAAACGACAGTTGTCCACCTCTTGCTGGACTGCCCACTTTTAGCCGCTCTTCAGCGGACTTTTAATTTTCCCAGCACCATACCTTCTGTGTTGGGCGACACTGCCCCAACAGCAGCTTCAGTTTTAAGTTTTATTTGTGAGTGTGGATTTTATCATTTTATCTAAGTTTCAGCGCATGTCCTTTGTCCCTTTGTGTCCTCCATCCTAGTGCTTTCAGGGTGGATGTATTAATGTGTTGCAGAGTGGCTGGCTTCTCCTTTTTATTCTCAAGGTCAGCCAGCCGTGGTAATCTCTTCTCTTGTTTTGATATCTTCTACATGGTTCTTGCGTCTCTCTCTGGTTTTCTAGTCCAATTTTGTCCATTTTCCTGTTTGTTGCCCTTCTGTCATTCTTGTGGTTTTCTCCTTCCTTCCAGTTGTGTTGTGTATGTCTCATTTATTTTACTCCCACCCTTGTGGAATTATTTTAATCCGAATTAGGCCCGATGACCTAGCAGTTTGGTCCCTCCTCCCTTTTTTAAGCCAACCAGACAACCAACCAAAGAACATCGCACTGATAATTCTAATCCTATCGCCAGTGGCGGAGTAACTATCGACCATCTCCATTACGCCCTTCTACTCACCAACCGCTCGTTAATGATCCACATAAGCACCTCATCCTCCCCAACTGTCTCCAACATCTGACAAAGCAATTGCGACTATCTGCATCCTTCCTAATCATCTCATCCCTTACGATTTTCTAACCCATTTAAACGAACTTCTGCCACATACATAATCGTAGCCGACCTCAACGTTCACTCCCGCATACCTGCCGAAAAACGGCGATGGCGTTAGTGTATCTACATCATTAATGACCCCAATATCCACATCTGTATCCACACTCTTCCTGACAGATTCTCCGCTCATTGCCGCTACTGTCTCACCTAACCTCTTAAGGTGCACCACAGTAGAAGTCCTAGACCCAAGTAACAGTGACGGCCTACCCATCCTTCGGGAGATTTCATACTGTTTGTCCAACTCAACCCACTCCACTCCTAAAATTCGAGATTATTCCCCTCCAAACAGGAACGCATACTACGCCGAAATCCATTCACTAATCGAAAGCCATGACACCAACCTTGTGACTCCTGATGACATACAAACTAGGGATGACTACCTACAGCACACCGTATCAGGTGCAATTTCCAGTCATATCCCACTCAAGATTCTCTACTGTGACTGTCCTAGTCTCCGTAGACGTGCTCTTGCCTTGCTCAAAGAGCCCCGTTTTGTCTACAGAGAATTCCTTTGTACTAGCAACCGGGACACGGTCATACGCCACCGACATTTCCAGAGACATTACAACCCAAACGACGTCGGGAGTTGCACATGACATACACTAAACTAACCTAAACAAACCACCTGTAAACTGTATAAAGTCATGGAAAGCATTCCATATACTCTCCGGCGACGACCCCACTCACCTATTCCATAATAAATAAAACAGACCGCTTCTTGTCAACCCCAACAAAGCCAACCACATCGCATCCTATCTAAACGGAAGAAAGGCTAATGCGGAGACATGGCTTTGCCACAGCTTGGGGGATGTTTCCAGAATGAAATTTTCACTCTGCAGTGGAGTGTGCGCTGATATGAAACTTCCTGGCAGAAGTGCTAGTTCTGCAATGTTCGCAGGAGAGCTTCTGTGAAGTTTGAAAGGTAGGAGACGAGGTACTGGCGGAATTAAAGCTGTAAGGACGGTTCGTGAGTCGTGCTTGGGTAGATCAGTTGGTAGAGCACTTGCCCGCGAAAGGCAAAGGTCCCGAGTTCGAGTCTCGGTCCGGCACACAGTTATAATCTGCCAGGAAGTTTCACGTCAGCGCACACTCCACTGCAGAGTCAAAATTTCATTCTGGAAACTTCCCACCCACGAATCACAAATCCAGGTACTCTGCTACGACGCTGAGTAATATTCCATCTTCCATGTTCCTTCACGTCTCATCCGTGTCCTCCCGCCGGAATATGTACTAATTCGCACTTCCGAAAAATGATATCCCTTCTGAGATATACTAGTCTTTCCAACCCAATTCACAACGCTCCATCTCACACCAACCTTCCATTTTGTCCTTTCGCCCTCCTGACTTTCAATAGCTACCTCCAGCTCCCCTGTGACCTCATAGTCATACTCATACTCATCATTTCACCTTCATCACCACCACTATCATTTCCATGAGTCACTAGTGTCACCATTACTTCAGGGCATCATTGATATACATTCGTGACCATATTCTAACTGTAATATAAAATCGTCAAACAAGTTTTAAAATTCATCAATATTTTCCACCAAGTTGTTTTTTACAAACATCTTCATTTATTGTAATTTGTTTTTATTTAAACATCGTAAATACATTCGACCAGTATGTTTCATACAAAAATCATCTGTTTTGTCATCTGTTTTTGCATATCTTAATCATATTTTAAATATATGTAACCTTTGTCGGAAGGAAAACTTTTATCCGCTGCGAGCCCGCCCGCTTGTGGCGAGTTGAAATAACAATAAAGGAAAAAGGAACACTGATCGGAAGTTTGGCCTCAGCTGTCGAATCACTTGTTCCTTCTACCTGCTTTATCCACAGCCCAACAGTCAGTTTCACTAAGGAATCATCACCGGACAGTTGCCATGCTTTGTTTATTTTCTAATCTCTACCTAGTTTAGAGCAGTGACTTCACTTCTTAAGACTTTGGCTCTACGCCAAGAGAGTACTGATCGTGTGATTAACTTCCGACCATTCTAAGTGCTGGTCTATACTGAATTCACGTATGTTCTTCAGTAGTGAATCTAGACTGGAAACTTTTGTTACTCATTTTGGCGTTCCACGATTTAATCGTTATTTGTGTTTCTTGGGACTCAAAGTACCAAACAAACTTTAATTTGAATGTTTCTTAACACTCCACAAAGAAGACTTATCATCTTTAACATTCACAAAAAACTATTCTATATTGTTTACTTGGGGAGAGGTCTAATAGCGTCTCCATCGGCGTAAAACATATTACAGTATTGTACTACTCTGATATTCTAAGTTTTTACACTTTTTGATTGCGCATGGTCTGTATCATCCAGCGTTAGACATAAACGCATATTTTTCATGAATTCTTTGTTGGTGACACACAACAATCTTTGAAAATTCCTCTTCACTTCGCGTATGATATTTGGACATTGTTATGCATCACTAGACCAAGCGACAAAGTATCATAACTGAGATAATAGAGCCTAAAGTTTCCAGTCACTAAAAAATGTATTTATTGGTGAATTTTCCCAATTTTTTTGTATCGTAGAACGATTAATATTATTATTATTATTATTATTATTATTATTTCACTTACCAGTGAAAACTCGATGTCATTAAACACTAAACAACATCAGAAATTTAAAAAAAAGATCGTTAGCCCACTTATGCTTAACTGCCACTTGTGAGCTTTTGTTATGCATCAATAGACTAAAAAATTTGAAAGTCCTTTGTTCTCATTATGTATAACTGAAAAGTGCATTAGGCCTAATATAACAATAAAGCGTTAGCAAGCCACAGACCTTACATAGCCTGAAACAGCCTGATGAGGCCACTTTATTGCATACGAAGATTAAATAAATATCAAATTATGTTTTATCAGCTAAAATTGTTGAAAAACTTACTGAAGGTAACAAAACTGTAGTTACTGTAGCATGGACGTATCTTTTATTGTTATGATACACAAAACGATTACAACTGTGCAAATAACATTAAGGATTTATACTTGGGTAATTTTTCAATGCGTTCGGTAACCCATTGTACACAGGTATCATTAATTTTAGTTTTCCCACCAGCTACCCCACGGAAATCACGAACTCCTTAGGGTGTTTCTTATTTTGCACAGCGTTATTCACTTGACAGCTTGATATCCTCATCGTCTGTAAAAAGAACGTGTTACATGCAACCACCCCACACAGGTCATATGACCTACTGAACTACCTTCTGTCTGATGTTTTCACTCTTTTCCGTTTTGATTCGAGCTCAGAAACCATTGAGCCAATGAGTGCACGTTCGGAATCATGAGGTTCAACTCTATTAAATTGGTCAAATTCTTTTCTAGATTTGTCCTCTCCTTCTTTCACCTAACGTTTGCAAGGAAAGAGGTAATTTCGGAACCTTTAGCTTCTTTGAAGACAGTTCTTTGTATAAATCAGCCCTTGTTTCCGATGCAACATTCTTTCTAGTCTCCCTGTCTTGGTTTTTGTACTTACATTTCCGTCCCCTTTGTGACTTCCCTTTCTATAGCATTTCTATTTGGATCAGGAATGTTATTTTGTACAAAAATTCCGCTGTGGAATATCTTCTACATTTACGTTTATTTTGCTTTCGTCATTATCAACGGGGTTACTGACAGATCTGCAGTTCTCATCTTCCTTGCATGTTACAAGACCATCAACGATTTCCTTACCCGCTACTATTCTCTAGATTAAATCATTGTCACGGTTATTTCCATTCAGAGAGGGATCTTTGGCTGGAATGTCCACGCTTGAAGATGTATATTCTCCTTAAATAACAGTAGAAGAACGGAATGCGTAAGATTTTTGACATTTTGTTTAGGTCTCCTTCGAGCAGTTTTGAAGTTAGACTCCAAAAGAAACTTACGTTATCATGCCTTTGTAGCTCCAGAGCAATTCAACCTTCACGTTGCAGTTTCAGTAAGACATTATGTCCTTGTTTTGAATGAATTCATTATCGCACCAGGTCATATCATCATCCGACAAACAACTTAGTATTAGGTCCGTTAAAGGCAATCCCCATCCCCCCAACTCCCTTGGAGAACGAAACGGCGGGAAATGTTTTCTCATATTGTTACTTCTGACTAAGACATTAATTAAAATAACCATACATGAACGTTTTTAAAGTAAAGCTGTTAGTCAAAGGGTTACGTGATTTATAGGAACCAAGAAAAAACCAAATCTTTGTGACAGGATAGAGACTTGAACAGCAGTGTTCCCAAATGCCAGACCGTTTTGCGATACATCACATTGCTCTGTGAGATAAGTGAGGACATTAAAAAACAATTTTTACTAATCGCAAAATAGAAGAGCCGTTGAAATTTACAGGGTATTTTGAACTGGGAAAAATATCTGAAATGGGCAAAATACAAAAATTTGGAGTAATGAATTTCATTTGAGCATGATTGCAGTTTTGAATTGACATAGGTGTCACATTAGCGTGGGACAGAGACGTAGAAGTATAAGGGACCTGTTCGTGTGAATGTAGAACGCATGACACATGATTCAACATTAGAGTGAAATTTCAATCCTTGATGTGACAAGTTCTTTCTTAGGTCAATCCTTTCGTCCCGAATATCAGTCCTAGAGAAAAAAGGTAAACATAGGGTCGTGATAGCTATTATCGTTTTCATTAGCGGACTAAACTTTTTTACTTATTCTTCTTTAAATACTATTTCCTTGCTGCTGTGCGTTGAAGTAGAATATATTATTACTTGACTGAGCCTGTTATATCTCCGTACAATGGTCATCGTAAATTTCTCCCTAAATCTACAACCACTGTTATTCTGATAAGCTACATCAGTTACAGTCGGATTTATTTTTTCGCAAGGCGGAAGGGTGCATGCTCAAGTAATCAGCTGAAACCTAATAGGTATCTACGAAAAATGACACTAGCATTTGTGAGAACTGCCGCACTAAGAGGAAAACATGTGACTGAGGTGAATGTTTTACCACAAATTAAGTGCTAAAAAACAGCATTACAGCACTCGACATTATCTCTGGTAATGAGATCGCAAATATCCTAAACGTGTTTCAGGGGAATTCCGAATACCTAGTTTCTATTAGAGTTTGCACATCGTCAGTTGTGTTTACTGGAGTACCGTGGCGAAATAATTGCTGATAAAATATATCCAAGAATATATTATTAAGAATAAGATATCGAATTTTGTATTAAGAAGTGTGCCAAACCATTAAACTTGTTATTATGCCTCTACGCTCCATATCAGTGCTGACTGCCAGGTTTCGGTAACTACGGTAGTGCGTGTAACGTATGCAATCTTCCTTGTGAGACAGGCTGAAACTGGTCTGATCCGACTACGAACGTAGTGTGATATACCTGTGTGTCAGTACTGATGAAAATAAATTTTATTTTGTCTGTTCTTAACTCTAAATATAATGGCGGAAAATCTAAGTTTCAGGAGGACAGGAGATCCGATCGGAAATACTAGGATGTTAGATGTGCTTCATTTTTAATATTTATTCTGAAACCAAACATAACTCAGTGAATATTGCCGACATTATCTTGCGTGATATCATCTTCCTAGTGACATTACATCTATCTACATCAACAAACCACTGTGAAAGGCGTGGGAGAGTGAATGTCCCATAGTACCACGTATTAGCCTTTTTCTCACTCCATTCGCAAATGAGGAGTGGAAGACTGTCTGCTTAAATGCCTCTGTGCCCACGGTAGTAGTTAAGATTTCCTTCGGGTTCCCTTCGAAAGCGGGACATAGATGGTTGTAGTATTTCCCTAACTACTTCACCAACTAACACTTCGCAAAACATGTTTCAATTCAAATTTTCCATATAAGTACCCAGGAATTTTGCACACTCAATTTTCTGTACTGGTTGACCTCTACACTTTATTTTAAGCTTTCAAGGTATTTTCATGAACATTCCATTAGAACTATTGACGGCCTTGGGAGAGCCAGTCCTGACAAAACTCTACCATCTGGTGAGCAAGATGTATGAGACAGGCGAAATACCCTCAGACTTCAAGAAGAATATAATAATTCGAATCCCAAAGAAAGCAAGTGTTGACAGATGTGAAAATTACCGAACTATCAGTTTAATAGGTCACAGCTGCAAAATACTAACGCGAATTCTTTACAGACGAATGGAAAAACTTGTAGAAGCCGACCTCGGGGAAGATCAGTTTGGATTCCGTAGAAATGTTGGAACACGTGAGGCAATACTGACACTACGACTTATCTTAGAAGAAAGATTAAGGAAAGGCAAACCTATGTTTGTAGCGCTTGTAGACTTAGAGAAAGCTTTTGACAATGTTGACTGGAATACTCTCGTTCAAATTTTAAAAGTGGCAGGGGTAAAATACAGAGAGCGAAAGGCTATTTACAATTTGTACAGAAACCAGATGGCAGTTATAAGAGTCAAGGGGCATGTAAGGGAAGCAGTGGTTGGGAAGGGAGTAAGACAGGGTTGTAGCCTCTCCGCGATGTTATTCAATCTGCATATTAAGCAAGCAGTAAAGGAAACAAAAGAAAATTTTGGAGTAGGTATTAAAATCCAGGGAGAAGAAATAAAGACTTTGAAGTTCGCCGATGACATTGTAATTCTGTCAGAGACAGCAAAGGACTTGGAAGAGCAGTTGAACGGAATGGACAGTGTCTTGAAAGGAGGGTATAAGATGAACTTCAACAAAAGCAAAACGAGGATAGTGGAATGTAGTCGAATTAAGTCGGGTGATGCTGAGGGAATTAGGTTAGGAAATGAGACACTTAAAGTAGTAAAGGAGTTTTGCTATTTGGGGAGCAAAATAACTGATGATGGTCGAAGTAGAGAGGATATAAAATGTAGACTGGCAATGGCAAGAGAAGCGTTTCTGAAGAAGAGAAATTTGTTAATATCGAATATTGATTTAAGTGTCAGCAAGTCGTTTCTGAATGTATTTGTATGGAGTGTAGCCATGTATGGAAGTGAAACATGGACGATAAATAGTTTGGACGAGAAGAGAATAGAAGCTTTCGAAATGTGGTGCTACAGAAGAATGTTGAAGATTAGGTGGGTAGATCACGTAACTAATGAGGAGGTATTGAATAGGATTGGGGAGAAGAGAAGTTTGTGGCACAACTTGAATAGAAGAAGGGATCGGTTGGTAGGACATTTTCTGAGGCATCAAGGGATCACAAATTTAGCATTGGAGGGCAACGTGGAGGGTAAAAATCGTAGAGGGAGACCAAGAGATGAATACACTAAGCAGATTCAGAAGGATGTAGGCTGCAGTAGGTACTGGGAGATGAAGGAGCTTGCACAGGATAGAGTAGCATGGAGAGTTGCATCAAACCAGTCTCAGGACTGAAGACCACAACAACAACAACATGGACCCATACACAGTGAGATGACAAAAGTCAAGGCATACTTCCTAATATCGTGTCGGACCTCTTCCTGACTTCTGTGGTACAGCATTTCGACGTGGCATGGCCTTAAAAAAAAAAAAAAGGGCTCTGAGCACTATGGGACTTAACATCTGTGGTCATCAGTCCCCATAACTTAGAACTACTTAAACCTAACTAACCTAAGGACATCACACACATCCATGCCCAAGGCAGGATTCGAACCTGCGACCGTAGCAGTCGCGCGGTTCCGGACTGAGCGCCTATAACCGCTAGACCACCGCGGCCGGCTGGCATGGACTCACCAAGTTTCATAGTTCGATATATTGATAAGTCGTAGCTCGATACTTCAATAGGTCATCGATCGGTAAATAAATTGTTCAACTACGACAGACCAATATGTCAATGTTGGACAGGACGACGGTCATATTTCGATACACGAGTACACTGGATTCTGAAGAGTC
Source organism: Schistocerca americana (assembly GCF_021461395.2). NCBI lineage: Eukaryota > Metazoa > Arthropoda > Insecta > Orthoptera > Acrididae > Schistocerca > Schistocerca americana. The sequence goes on from NC_060130.1 coordinate 691,942,299, forward strand.
GACACGTCGAATAGCTATAGGACGATACCAATTAGTTCGATAGATCAGAAGGTAGGAGATGGGAAGACGGATAGGCAGAAGGGTGTCACGGTGGTCTATCGAAGTTTCATGGGTCGATAGTCTAAGTTTCATTACCATATAGTTGGAAGCGAGATAGACAGGTAGATCGAATCATCTTATATGAGCAACTCGGACTTTGATGTATCGATAGGTATAATTTCATACAATGGTGGGTCAGTTTACGTCAGACTGACTTTCCGAAGTTGTATAGATCGATAGGACTAGCAACCCACACTAATATGTCGCAGTTCAATGTTTGATGGATTGGTCGTAGAAGATCTATAGACCGATAGGTTGACTTTTGTTAGACCGATATATCGAAGTCCCACAATCTAGCTTGGCTGAGTTCGATAAGACGACGTGTCGAAATTCCTTACGTCCGTATGTGAGAAGTCGGCAAAGAAACAGACATTTCGATTGATCGATAAGGTGAGCACCAGTAGAATCACGTTGTGTGTTGTTGTAGTTGAATGTAGAACATCTACAAATCTTTAGGTCTACATCCAGTATAGGAGTTGTTCGAAGAGAAATTGGACGATAGGTCGAACTTTTGTAGACCTTTGTGCCTACTGCGTTGTACTTTAAAGTCGTACTTAGATAGACCGATAGCTCGAAGTTCGGTATACCAGTTGGTCAAAGTGTGATATTCCGAAACGCAAGGTTCAGTATATGTAATGGTCGAAGTTACATATACCATCGGATCGATGTTCCATAGATGCGAACGTGAATTCATATGTATCGATTTTTCGTGCTCCTATGTACTGTAGGGCGGTGTACGATAGATCGATATGCAGCTGTTCGGTATATCGGAGAGTACGTGCTTTTTGCATCTTTACGTCCCAGTCGACGTATGGATAGTTTGATGACCATTTTATCAATAAGTCAAAGTTCATAGTATTCATAGATCGCAGCTCGATACGACAACATGTTGAAGTTGGATATACCAACTGGTCGATCCTCGATATCGCTGCTTATCGATAATACATCGAAGTTCTATAAGTCGATAGGTTAGTGTTGTATATGCCTATAGGTGGATGTTCGAAATCCCTGCATGCTGAAGTTTACTATCTGATACGTCTCGTTTCGACTTACAGATACATTGAAGTGCGACCTATCGATGCGTCTAAGTCTGCCAATTTAATCGGTAGAAATTCGTGCTTTTTTACATTTTTATGTTTATATCTTTGGAGAGAGACACTGTCAAAATAATATATGTACATGAATATAATTTTATAATATTTTTCGTAAATTGCTTAGTGGTAAATTGTAATTTTGTGACGTTTTTGGTAAACTATTTAATGGTATATTACTATTTTCCAATAAATGATGATATTCATAAAGCTGATGATTCATACAAGAAACAGAGAGCTAGATTTTTCAGTATCTTTCCAAATATGAATTTCTCTTTCCTCATAACTATCAAATACCCATTCCAATAAGTAGCAAGCTTCTTCTCTATTCATTTCTTTGTAATAAACAGTAGCCCAAAATAAACTGCAAACAACACTTTCTACCGCGAGTGGCGGAAGCCTGTGATCATTTGTGCTGTCCCTTTCCGTATGTATTCAGCAGGGATGTTATACCTATTTGGTTCGGGTCCCATGTACTTGACCAATACTCCAGGACGAATCGCTAAAGCGTTTTGTAAGCTACCTTCTTTGTAAACTGACGGCATTTTCTCGTTGTTCTACTAATCATCTTCTTTACCTACGATTGAGCCTATGTGATCACTCCATTTCATATAATCACAGAGTATTATTTCCAGGTATTTGAATGTGTTTACTGATCACAAATGTGACACCCAGATAACATGCTGCGCCTCCTTTAAAACATTAGACTATCTAGAACAATGTCAGTATATTACAACAATGGATTTCAAAACTGGGCATCACTAGCCTGAAGTAGTCGCAGAAGACAGAGCAAAGATAACTTTCATGTTCCCATGGAGAAATAACCACTACAATAAGATGCTGTTAAACACGTCATCCGAGTGTCAGGAGATTATTTGATGGGGTCTTACATGATTTAAAGCAAAAAATTTGCATGGTATATTTGGAAAATATCATTGTATGTTCAAGGGATATGAACGAGCAGGATAGTGCAGTAGTAAGCATATTGGACTTGCATTTGGTGGAAGAATGATGGGTCAGGCACACGTCCGACAATCCTGATTTAGGTTTCCCCTGATTTCTTTAAGGCAAATGCCAGGATGGTTCCTTCAAAAGGGCATGACTGCTGTCCTTCCCCATTATTCCCTAATCCAAGTCTGTGCTCCATCCCTAATGACGTCATTGTTGATGGGACATTACACACTGAACCTCTCCTCCTCCTTCTCCTCGTCTTCCTGCTCTTCGAGGGATGTTCCAGAGATCGTGAAACGTTTGGAAAATATATTCAGCAGACTAAAATCTGCACATTTGAGGCTAAGAATAGGCAAGTGACATTTTGTGCAAACATAGGTGAACAACTACGGGTATGTGAGTAGGGGGAAAGGTGTTCTAACTAATCCTCAAATAATAGCAGCAGTCCAGCAGCTCACAGTGCTACAAAACAATTATGTAATTATTATCACCAATATATCGAATTTTGTGGAAATCACACACGCTTTAAATCATTTTTGAGAAAGTGCCTGATATTTCATTGGTCAGCGGGATATCACACAGTGTTTGAAACACTGAACGCGGCATTAGTGTCTGATCCAGCACTTCTATTTCCTGATTTTGAGAAGGAACGTATCCCCTTATTTGGCGCCAGTCATGAAGTGGTTGGCTGTATTTCGAGCCAGAGTATCGGTGGGCAGCAATATCTAGTAGTGGAAAAGGAAATGTTGACATGATATATGGACTAGTGTACTTCTGTTATTATTTATAATGGTGGAGATTTAAGGTCGTCACAGAGTATATATTATTAAAATGGCTGTTGAGCACTCAAGCTCAGTGAGTATGATAATGAGGTTATCAATGAATTAGATAAAAAGCACACAAATGAAAATTTATTGATTAGGAAAGTTGCACTGTTGAACACAATACGCAAAAGTTTAACGTACCGGCACAGAACACAAGTGACTGACTCAGACTTACGCAACCGCAGTTCATGATGCATGTGGGCATGGTCCGCAGAACGACGAAATGCTGAATGCGTTTAGTGGTCCCAGCAGTCCTCAAGGACAAAGTATTGGAATAAGTGCTTGATCATGTTTTGTCAGGTCATGGTGGATGCCAATCAACAGACAGGCAAATAGTTTGTTTGGGGGAGGGAACCAAACATTGAGGTCAACGGTCCCATCGGATTGGGGTAGATGGGGAAGGAAATCGGCCGTGTCCCTTCAGAGGAACCATCCGGGCATTTGCCTGAAGTGATTTTGGCAAATCACAGGAAACCTAAATCAGGATGGCCACACGCGGTTTTGAACCGTCGTCCTTCCAAATGCGAGTCCAGTATGCTAACCACTAAGCGACCTCACTCGGTAGACAAGTAGTGAAAGCGTTCCAGTGGGGAACAAGAAAACATGATGTTAAGCAGTACGTGAAGGACTGTGTATCTTGTACACAAAGAGCTGACCATATTCATCAGAAATCCCCTTCATAAATGCTGCCAGAGGCGTTTAGGCACTTCGAGTTGATTGGACTTAAGGCCATTTAGTAGGAAATCCACTGAAAATACGTATGTGCAGACATTTATAGATAATGTTTCGAGATTATTGGCAATGGTGGCTGTTTTTGATCAGCAGGCTATTGGAGTGTCTAAAGCTTCAGTTAATAGATATATACTTAAATTTTGGGTGCCTGACACATTTGTTATAGATCAGGGTACAAATTTTGTATCAAACATTATGAAGTAGTTATCTTGTACTTCATATCTAGAAGTGACGGACAAGCTAGAAGTGACGGACGAGCCCATTCTATCCACAGACTAATAGAAGAATGCAACAAGTCCATAAGATCATCTCTAAAATGTTGAGTTATTATATTAGTAACTGTTTACAATAAGCTGTTTGTGCATTTAATTCTAAAGTACATACTGGTACAGTCCCTCACCTTTCGAGGTGGTGTATGGTGGAAAAATTCTATCTCTGTCAGAACTCATGATCCTTAAATGAGGACCAAACTGTGAATCAGTTAAAACTTTACAAACAGAATATGGGAGGTTATGGCAGAAAGTAACGTGAGCCAACATTAAAGCTTTAGAACTATACAAGCAGTCACACACACTGTGTGCGAAAACTGCCACAATATCGAGTGGATCAACAGCTGTTAGTTTCTAACCCCTACACACCTAAGAGAAAGACAAAAATGTTCTAGACAAAGCATCACAGTCCTTGTGAAAGCATCGAGATTACTTTTCCAGTAAGTTTTGATATGCAGTTTCGGACAAAAACGTCTATTGCCTGTGTGAGTAGGGTTAAAACTTTTAGAGAATAGGGGATGTGTTGCCGGAAGTTCCAATGACGGAGGCAAGACGCAAGAAAACGATTCAAATGTCAAAAAGAACACAGCCACGGACAATAGCTCAACCCGACTGAGGTCACGTGACAAGCACTAGTATATTAAGTTTAGTTCTGTTGAGTCTAAGAGTTGTTTATTTCGATTAAGGAAGCAGTTAAAGCAGTGGAATGTATGACTGACCACCAAACTGTGATGACAACTATGAATACAGGTATTACAAGAACTGTTAAGAAAGATAGGAAAATATTTTTGCTTAGCGCGAGTAACAGGATAGAAATTGTTGTTTATCTGAGTAGTCACCTTCAGATATTCAGTACTGAGGATGAAGATGTGGAGCAGAAATTAAAAAAATATTTAAAGCGTTCTTCAATATGTCTTACACAAGTATGTTCCGAGCAACGTCTTAAGAAATAGGGAAGATCCACCGTGGTCTAATAGCCTTGTTAGGAAACTGTTCCGTAAACGAAGAGAGCTTCACCTTGGTTCTCTAACATTCTGCGTGGTTTCTGTTTGTTCTAAGTCGTGTCTCCCTACGACTTTCGTGCAACAACGCTCTGAGCGTGTTTTTTAGGGAATTGAATAGTTGGAACCTGGGACCTGTTGCTGGTAAGGAGATGCCAGACCAAACATGAGATGTAGAGTTCAGAAGAATTCAGTGAGACTAGCGATGATATAATCAAATACTTAATGATTGCAGCGTCAGCTCCACAGCACTCTCTGTAAAAGAGTCTTAATACTAACTAAATTTAGTGGAAGGGGTTCAAGGCTTTCCTATTTTTAGTTAGCTGGTAAAACAACGTCGAGAAAGTAGCTAAGTTTGCCATTGGAATTTTTATTCTACTCACAAAACATTGTTTATACATTGCACTATTGATAAAAGGAAATATTTTAATACAGGATGATAAAAACCAACTGCGTTCAACAAAAATGTGAACGAATATTCCCTGAATGGGTTTCCAAGTTCTATAATGGCTCGAAGGATGACCTATGCCATATCACATCCATAATCTAGGTTTAAGTTAAGTTTCATAAAAGAGAAAACTATCAAAATGGTCTATAGTGACCCTCAATTATGTTTAGTTACTTATTTAACTTGTCGTAAATTAAAGTGGCTGATGTGGCTTCTCAATAATTATATAACAGAAAAATCATCATGTTTCAGATTTTAACTTCTAATAGCAAATGTGAATACCACAAAGTTTAATTGCCGATCGACATCAGTATTACGTAAAAAGGGGATGTAACAGATGAGACTTCTGCAGTTCTGAGTGAAGCCTTATGACTCTTATGTGGCATCACATGAATTCATTACCTTGTCGTTAGTTAGGCAGCGTCAGGGGTCGGCGCAGCTCCACACGCCTCGCCGTCTCGGAAGCAACTCTCTGTAACTTCTCCTTACTACAATTTACCGAAGTTGGTTTTAGAAAAGCTATCTGGCTGTGTTTTCAACTGACCAATCAGGGTCTCAATGTTAACCTTAAGCTCCGCCTACAAAACTTCCGTCTATCCAATCAGAAACGTTATACTTTTCGTGGTGGGGCAATGTTTTTAATGTTTGCAACGTAACAGAGACGCGTATAGTGTCACGCTAAGACTTTCAGCTGGTGTGGGACTTTTAGTGTTATCGTAAGATCTATACTGTTCTTCTGGAGGGCTCTATCTTTTAACATGGGCTGGGGGTGGTTTTGGCGGTCGGCTGGCGACGTGGGTGTCCGTCCCTTATCGTAGAGCCTCCTAGCCTACACGATTCTGCTCTCGGCTTCTGTTCTCGTTTCTCCCCCCGGAACTGCGTCTGTTTCACGGTGGGAAGGTATGACATGCATTTAGGCGTTCTTGTGTTAGTCTGTGGTATTCCATTTGCTCACTCGTTGATCGTATTACTTTGGTTAATTTAATGTCAGGATTTATTCGGAACTATGTGACATACTGTCGGATTTGCTATCATGTCAGGGTTTTCATGGAAGGTGTTGGATTTGCCTGACACCTTACAGTTCAAGAGAAGTCAGAATATAGCTGACAAACTAAAGCTGAACGAAGCGAAAGTGAGTGTATGGATAGCAATGGGAGAAGTAGTCAATTACTTTTAAAGTAATATTTTGTTAGTCGTTGTGAGTAAAAACCCGAAGAAGTTTTGATCTTCCGTCAAATCGGTAAGCGGCTCGAAATCCTCTACTCATTCACACAGTAGCCACACTGGCCCCGAAACGGAAGTTAACAGAGAGGACCGAAATACTGAATTGAGTCTTCAGAAATTGTTTCACCGCCGAAGATCGTATTACGGTCCCTCCTTTCAGTCATCGTACAAAAGTCAAAATTTCAGATACTGAAGTAACCGGTGGCGGAACAAAAAAGCAACTATAGTCGCTTAGTAGTGGAAAGGCATCAGGACCAGATGAGATGGCTGTAAGATTCTACGAATATTATGTGAAAGGACTTCTTCCCTTTCCAGCAGCAGTTTATTGTAGATTACCGGAGCAACTAAGGATATTTAACGACTGTAACAAAGTGCAGGTCATTGCCGTTTTCAACAAGCGTGGTAAGGATGACCAATACAATCATAGGCCAATATCGTTGACGTCAATCTGTCGTAGAATTATGGAACATGTTTTATGCGCAAGAATTATTACATTTCTGGGCCACAAAAATCTCCTCTATAAAATAACCACGGATTCCTCTAACAGAGATCTTGCAAAACTCAGCTCGCTCTGTTCCTCCATGAGATCCATAGCACTGTGGATAACGACGCGCAAGTAGATGCCGGGTTCCTTGATTTCAGGAAGGCGTTTGACACCGTCCCGCACTGCCTTTTAGAAAAAAAAAGCATGTCGGACATCGGGCCAGATATGCGTCTGGATTCAAGTCTTTCATGCAGGTAACACTCAAACCGTCGCTCTTAACGGCACAAAATAGACAAATGTAATTTCCGGAGTACCCCAAGGAAGTGTGACAGGATCATTTATGTTTATAGTGTAGACAAATAATGTAGTAGAAAGCATCCGAAACTCTTTAAGACTGTTTTCAGATGATGCGGTTGTCTGTAAGAAAGCAGCAACGCCAGACTACAGTATCTATTTCCTGAATAACCTCCAGGGGACTGACACATGGTGTAGGCCTTGGAGGTTGACCCTGAACATAAATAAAGGTAACATACTGCGCATACATAAGACGAGAAATCCGTTAGTATACAACTACGATATTAATGAAAAATTGCTGGAAACAGTACCTTACATATAGTATCTAGGAGTAACTATCCAGAGCGACCTTAATTGTAATGACTACGTTAAACAAATAGTAGGAAAAGCAGTTGCTAGACGGAGATTCGAGGAAGAATCTTAAGGAAATGTTACTCCTCTACGAAAGAAGTGGTTTTCATGGCTCTTGTTCGACCAACTCTTGGGTGTTGTTCATCGATCTGGGACCCTTCCCAGATAGGACTTATAGAAGAGGTAGGAAGGATACAATGAAGAGCTGCACGTTTCGTCACGCGTTCGTTTAGTCGGAGCCAGTGCGTTAGAGAAACGCTTAACAAGCTCCAGAGGCAGACGTTACAAGACAAGCGTTGTGCATCACGAAAAAGTTTACTATTAAAGTTTCAAGTAGCACATTCCAGAATGACTCGGAGAACATATTACTTCCTCCCACACTCAGTTCACGAAATGACCAAGACGAGAAAATTCGAGAAACTGGAGCTATAAAGAGGCTTACCGACAATCCTCCATCCCACGCGCCATTCACTAGTGGAACAGGGAAGGGAGGATCAGTTGGTGGTACCAGAAATACCCTCCTCAAAACGCCATTAGGTGGCTTACGGGGTATGACGTAGATGTAGAAGGGTGTTGTAACATGTAATTATCGAATTTAGAACAGGGAGTTCTGAGGAACGTCAAAATGGTACATGCGTTAACCTTGGGGTTAGCCCAGTCAGTCCAGGGTACAATGAAAACAGTGAGCCGTGATTTAGAGGAAGTACAAAAACGAATGAGCTTACGGGACTGAAAACTAGGAATATCCAATCTAATACAAGAACTGGTAGCTATACTCAACGACGTGAGAACTGGAGTGGAGTTATTACAGAGAACAGTATACCATGATGTAAACTACGACAGTTGTTGACAGTGTTGCGCATGGGGAAAAAAGGATTTCTTGCGGAGCTAAGACACGTAACACAGGTGTCGAGAAAGAACTCGGCAATGTTTTACGACATAGGAACCATGGAAGTCAATACAGACAGAGAAAAATTGTACGTATGGGTGCGACTACCAGTGGTAGGGATGAACGCATAGTGTCGATATTATGCGGACCACCTTCATCCAGTAAGAGATAGCGATGGGTAAATAGATACACCCAAAGATACGAGAGGTGTTAGTAATTTCCGAGCATGGATATGTTAACCCTGCTGAGTTACTAAAGAGCCTACAAGAATGTCTGAAGGAAAATATCACCATCTGACCAGCCAGAGCAGTGCAGAATGACGCACAGATACGCGAAGTGCAACTGTTTCTGGGAAAAACGGAGGCAACAAAATGCTACAAATAAATATTGGCACCACACTCATTTTCAGACGGTTGGAGCACATTGGATATACTCAGTTTTTGCGCCGGAGACAGTGACATATATTGCTAGAACAATGGAAAACTCAGAGCATGCTAAAGTTCGAGTTACGTGATAGTTGTATCTTGGTGATCGGCAAGACTTGCGAGATAGCCGAGGTGAACTTCCGTCACCCAGCTGCACTCACGGGTGTGACCGCCGTCAAATTAACCCATTATGCGTTGTATTGGCCAGAGAAACCGTTGGAAGTACTGCTAACGCAAAATCTAACTTATTGGAGCTAAGCCCTAAATCCTGATCTCATACACACTTTTTACGCATTAATAGCATCTGAGGAAGGCAAAATTTCAACGGCGTAAATTTTACAACATATTCAGCAATACCAAGAAACAAGACGCCGAATTGTGGTAACCATAAGCATTAAGATTACTATTCTTGCCGTTTTTCTAATAGCAACCTGCGTACCTCACTTTCGTCCCAGACGTAGATTTATCCATTCTCCAGACCTACCCACTCATCACATATCGCGCGAGTGTTTAACTAACGCATCCCGAGAAATGTACATTAGTATTACTGAAAAATTAATATAAGTTGTAAAAACGGAAATAATGATAATGTAGCACAACTGCAGCAAAGGTATGGCAAACCGGAACTTAATAATAACTGTACAGGATTAGGAAACAAATTAACAATCCACGTAAGTCGTCTTGCTTGAAAAGAAAAGTTGATGCAATGGGCACAATGCACAAGAATGTAAGTAGATCTATACGTTTATTGCACAGGTTAATCAAAGGCAAAGTTCGGTTCGAACTTTTTAAACAGGAGAAGTGTTGCACAACAGAATAATTTTTTTTTTGTACATGTTTAATTTTTTAAAATTTTCTACCAGAAGAGCTCAGAACAGAGGTTAACTCTGAGTCAGTGTGCTTTATCGGAATGTCAACGAGCTATACTGTCAATGTAACAGTCGTCAAGTCATGTAGTAAGAATTGCTACACCACCTCAGAGTGAGGAATGCAGAAACGCAAATTATGCTGTAGTACATACAAGGCACTGCAAAACTCTACACAGGCAGAAAGAACAGAGCTTGGAGACCCAGAATAATTACTGAATTATAATAGCGAGGCAAAGTTCGCTGACGGATCTGCTAAAACAGGGCTATCGCGAGATACCACGTCATGGGAGCTGGCTCGGACATTCGTATGTAAATAACGCGGTTTTCGAAGCTCAGAGACACGTTCAGTCGTGCTGCGATTCTGTCTGTGTCGACAGAATCAGAGAAGACGACAGTCTGTCGAGTTTCAGCGAAACCACGACAGGCCGATCGATGATGGTTAGCCTGCTTCCTACATGCTGACTTCAACATCGAGATGCAGCCAGCCTGATGTCTATCACCGTCGTGGCCTGGTGTCTGCTGGCTCATCACGGATGAATAGATTGTTGTGCAGCCAGCGCTCGTCCACTGCGGGTATCTGCGGACGGTCTGCAAGTTGCCATCTTCGCACCGACAAGGCCTGGCGCGAATGTGCATCCTCCTGGCTGACTTGTGAGCATCTGCTGCAGTCTCTGTCCATCCATGATGGATGAACGTCTCCTAGTCTTCGCGACAACCAACATGCTGAAACACAATTGGCAGTCTCCACCTAAGTGCCTGAAGATCTGCCTTCGAGAGCACTGACGTTGCAGCCAAACTGTGTAGAGGAACGTTTGGCGGGAGACGCCGCCTCGTCCTTACGATGCAGCCAGCACAGCATACGACCGTGGCAATCACCTGCATGACGATGTCACAACTCTGTGACAAGTCGCCTTACTCTGAAAACAATTATAATTTTGTACTCTTCATACGGAGACAGATGTTATCTGCATCTACTTACATACTCATGAAGCCAGAGTACAGTGCTTGCCGGACGGTATCATTTACCATTACGAGTCACTTCCTTTTCTGTTTCACTTGCAGACGGCACGAAGAAAAAATCACTGCCCCAAAGCCTCCATAAGAACCCTAATTTCCCCCATCTTATCTTCATGGTCGTTAATCCAAATGTGAGTTGGTGGCAGAAGAAGCGTTCTGCAGTCAGCCTCAGATGGCTGTCCTTTAAATTTCGACAATAGTGCCTCGGGAAAGGAGCATTTTCTTTCCTCCAGGGACTTCCATTTGATTTAAGGAATCATCCGCGTAACACCTGCATGCTGATCGAACCTACTGGTAACAAATGTAGCAACTTATAAGTGACTAGCGATGGGCTAACAAACATGAGTGTCTACAGACTATGTTGTTTTATGACATATGGATATGTGTGCTCGCAATATGTAACAACGTCACGAATGTATTTAATAGTAATGACAACGACATATGAATGTGTCATCTCATTTTAAGTTGACATAGCGTACAGTCACAAAAATCTGCACTTGATAATGGCCTAAGGCCGAAAATGCAATAGTGAAATAAAGGAAGTGTTACAGTCACAGGCGTAAATATGTCTTTTATAAACATGTATCACTTGGAATCTCTCTACCTATAATCACATGTTTTGCGTCACCACCTGGCACTAACGAGGTAGGTCATTACCGTGAACCACGACGCTTCTGTAAACCAAATTTGACACTTTCTATAGTCTAAAACACAGTGAAGAGCCGATGTTACGACTGCTAGTAACTTGAGCCCCAATTAGTAAGGTGGAAGGAAGCTATATTTCTTACACAACAACACACAAACAAAATTCAAAGTCAACTTCGAGTTCCATAAAAGCGAGGTAACTACTGTACTGGCAAAGCTGCGTAAAAAAAAGCTTCGGTGACGAGATATGATATACCGCGTGGCTGCGTATTTATTGCTAGAGAACTAACGATCATCTCACGTAACATGTATGCGTTAATCCCTGATGTTGAGTTGCCCAAATCTAAACTTTTTGCGATACAGATAATGCCGTCGCCATTCCCCGAATATGTACCCATACCACTGGAGTGGCACGGTATTAGATTCTGCCTTGTTTTACATCCACTGTGCAAAGATCCATGTCTCCACTAGAAATTCCCTTACAGGTACTGTGGTATGGAGGTTGCCTCCCATTATCAGCCGTTCCGCTACGTTAATACTTAAATACTTATCCACTGTTTGGTCAACTATTCATCTGTACTTGTATCTCAGTTCCTTTCACGTTCTGGTACCAAGAGTAAAATGTCTCTGTTCGAGTTGCGGCAATACAGCTTCTTTATCTAACTCTACACCTACATGTATATTCTGCAAACCACCGTGCAGTGCATAACAGGGGGTACGTCCCATTGCACCAATTATTAGGATTTCTTCCCGTTCCATTCACGTATGGAGCACGGCAAGAATGAGTTTGTAAATGGCTCTCTACTCTTATCGTCACGATCCCTATGTGAGCAATACCCAAGGGGCTGTAGTACATTCCTAGAGTCATCACGTAAAGCCGGTTCTTGAAACTTTGGTAATACAGCTTTTCGGCATAGTCTATGTCTACCCTAAAGAGTCTACCAGTCCAGTTCCTTCAATATCTCCGAGACACCCCCATGGACAAAACAAACCTGTGACCATTCGTGGTACCCTTCACTGTATACGTTTGATATCCCCTGTTACCTCTATTTGATGCGGGTCCCACACACTTGAGTAATATTCTAGAACCGTTCACAGGATTGATTTGTAAGCAGTCTCATTTGTGAACAGATTGCACTTTCCCAGAATGCTACCAATAAACCGAACTCCACGACCTGCGTTACCCACGGCTGATCCTATGCGATCTTTGCATTTCGTATCCTTACGTAGTGTTACACCCAGGTATTCGTACGAGTTGGTCGATTCCAACTGTTACTCATTGACGTTATAGTCATTACTGACCCTGTATAACTACCACTTTGTAATTTTGTACTCATTGTTACTAAAATTGCCTCATAATCCTTGATCCCAGTTCCAGTGTAAACATCCTCAAAGGGGTTAGGTCTATTTGTCGTCATTAGATCTAATAGAATTCCTTCGTGAGTGGTGTTTCGATCTATAACTTCTAAGTAGTTTCAGGAGAATGCATTTGGCACTGTTTCACCTGATGGCTTTCACGGCCTTATAAAATTTTAATCATACTAATCGACCGTTAGATGATTTAAGTTTCATCTAATGATGACAAGCGCCAAACGACTTGCAGATTCAGTCTCTATTGCCCGCTACGAGATATTGCTTAGTACTGAACTGCGAAACACAACACAATTTGTAATAAGAAGAAGTGATTCAAACTGAAGTGACAGAAATATTTCTTAAAATTTCAAATAATAAAGTTCACAGCTTTTAATGAATTTTACTTTTGTAGTGCAGAACACTAATTTTAGAAAAGAAATGCGCAGTAACTAGACGCTTTCATTCACAAGGTAAAAACGCACAGCGCGGACTGCGTAGTCCATATCTGCCCTTAATCATTCCTATTCAATTATCCCCACGGTAATTCTGGATGGTTCAGTGTTACCTGTGCTATATGTTTATCTTCAAGGATCAGCTTGGAACTTCAGATCACGCATTAAAGATCAATATTCTAACAGAAAGGCTTGTAGTTTTCCTATGTGAGTCTGGAACAGTGGGAAAGTAATACACAACCCTTATATGCGTCCCACTTTTCTCGTCTGTAGTGCATTAAATCCCTTCTCGTTCTAGGTTCTTGGACGCGTCATAAGCACTCGGAATATTTCTCATCCCCATTTCGTACTCACCCTAAGAAAGATCAACACACACATCAAATTTCACTTAATGCGATGAATTTGGCAAATGCTAAAGATGAAGCATTCTGCATCATTATGCGTTTTACTGCTTAAATTTCAAGAACGTACGTTTCTAGAAGGGTCAGCTAATATGTATATCCCTCCAACGTGTACCTCCCGAAAAGGCCATGAAAGTAAAATTAGAGAGACTCGAGCTCATAACCGAGGCTAATGAACAATCCTTCCGGAAGAACATTGGGGACTGGAACAGGAAAGATTAGAAGTAACAGTGGTTTACGAAGTACCCGCAATCACACACAATAAGATGGGTTGTGGATTGTGGATGCAGATGTGCTTCAACCGTTAGATGTAACATTTTTTTCGTCGGTGTAACCCATTTTACGAACCAATAATAGAGGTAATATCTATAGCTGGATCACGTCAGTTTTCGGTCTGACACCTCGACACTATGCTCAAATTGAAAACCAGTAATTGATTACCAGTTTTCCTCCTCTGTTTCAAATTCTAATTAAATGTGCGAGACACTCTTTAAAATATGCCGATAACGGGCCGGACTAGGTCACACCACCGGTCCAGTCCGTTTTATGTAAATATGCCGAAGCCTGATAAGCGACTGACAAACCCTTCAAGCGACAGTCATAATAGTATCTTCATGGAGCACTAAAGATATGTTTGGAACATTGCTTGCCGCGCGGGGTAGCCGCGCTGTCTAAGGCGCCTTGTCACGGCTCCCCTCGTTGGAGGTACGAGCCCTCCCTCGGGCTTGGGTGTGTGTGTTGTCCTTAGAGTAAGTTAATTGAAGTTAGATTAAGTAGTGTGTAAGCTTAGGGACCGATGACCTCCGCAGTAGGACCGTACTACAAATTTCAATAAATAAATAAATTAATAAAAAATAGGAATATTGCACTAACATATCACGATTTTGAGATAGTTGAAGGAATAAAATTGTCTTCGATGTGTTGTAGATCTTGGAATTACATATGACACTCCTAACTTTCTTGAACTGAACACTACGAATGGAATTTAAACTGCATATCTCTACGAACATCCTGTAACATTTAGATCGCTTTCAACTGTCATTCAGCTCTCGCATAGCAAACCAATGAAACATCAGGTCGGCCAAACCCTTATGCCATACGAAAAATTACATGTTCCTTCTATTTTTAATAACTTTCAGTTCATTCACATCAGCTGCTAACATTTTCCATACAGGTTTTCCTTAAAGTTGAATATCCGAAAGAAAGAAAAATCTGCATGACAATTTTCACAATTTCCATTGTCAGTCGGACTTATTTTGATAACTATAGGCGTTATTGCACAAATATGTCTATCTGAGTCTTTCATTCGTAAATGTCCTTACTATCACCACCTCAATTTCGCTTCTGCTGGAAACATTTCGATCAGGAAATTATTCACATGAATTGATGTAACTGGTAGTTATAGCTCTTCCTGCGACGTAATTCAACATATTTATAATGTTTTCTAACGCTTTTGTAGTGTTTTTATCTTGTCATTTGGAGCTTTATATCAGCCAC
Organism: Schistocerca americana; assembly: GCF_021461395.2. Taxonomy (NCBI): domain Eukaryota; kingdom Metazoa; phylum Arthropoda; class Insecta; order Orthoptera; family Acrididae; genus Schistocerca; species Schistocerca americana. The sequence goes on from NC_060130.1 coordinate 691,957,615, forward strand.
TGCTATTCTGCCTGGAGTGAGGGTTCTGGAATTTGACTGAATGTCCACAATCACGCCTCCGAAACAGCTTTCATTCAGTTCCCTCATCTTATTACTATATCCGTGAGCGATGGCTATGGTTCCTCGTTGAAACACGGCTTGCCAGTAAGCAACATAAGGAGTAAGCGCCTGTTAAGCACACCAATAATTTTATGTGGCTGTTCAAGTCATCTAGAGCTATTGAGCAACTACTGTATTTGTTTCAATTATTTAAAAAGTACATTAACAATGAAGTAGTAAATAACAACCACAAAAATATAATACCCCATGCGTTCCAGTTTTCAAGAACATTTCACACTATTAAAAAAGGAATGTCTGAACAGAACCGAGCAGGAGTCTTTTCTGCGTCAGGGGAGGTGAATGAAGCGTGACGCGTATGCTTTCATCTCTCTCCCCTCTAACTTGCAAGGAGTGAGGAGCTTCGCATGTCGTACTTCATCCCTCCGGTCTCCAAGTATCTGTGGTCTTCCGGCAGGCGGCCTTTTCTCTGAACCGCGCGGAAATGAATGGTGGCGCTAAATGTCGTGTGCCCCAACTTCTGCTGACACTTGGCGCCTCCTTTCGTGTCGTCTCATCACATTCCCGTTAGCCGCACAATGCTGGCCGCCGTGAATGTTTTACTTCGCCTCGAACCTCACTCGCGAAAGGTTTTTCTTGTGACTTGCTGCGCAGAGACTTTGATCTCCAAACTTTTCTCTCTTGTAGAGAGTCTGCTGACACAATCTGGTGCACTTATTTGAAATTTTCGGACATTCTATGCCTCCAGCTCTCTTCAGAAAAATTAATACATGTCTTAACGATAGTTCTGAACATAATAGACAACACTCTCCATAACGTAGACATCAATTAAATAAGGCACAAGAACAGAGTCTCAGAATAAATATCTAAATCACAAACTATAAATACAGAGGACATTAGGTGATTTCCAGCCCTGAGAGCAACGATAGAGACGTAGTCTCATGTAACGAGGATATCACTAACATTCCGTAAACTATTCAAAGTGTTAATACAAGGGATCAGATTAATGGTAGCAATGAGGAAGTCCTAATATTTGAATAATTTCGAAGGTCGAGTGGATGGTTTTTATAAACTGCTAATTTGTCTGTCACCATGATTTAATAAATTGTTAACCAGTTGGTCCCCACCGAGTGGCGACAGTAAACTTTTCGTTTCATTCGATAAGCCTAAAATACTAAATTCCGCTTTTCTAAATTGAGTCAATGAAGTAGATCGTACTGAGGCTTCTCATGTGTATATAGTCGGACCAGCGTCAGAATGACAGATATTGAAATAAATGACCAACAGTTACGAACTCAATTGAAATCGCTCAGCAGAACAAAAGAAACTCGACTAAATCAATTGAAATCGCTCAGCAGAACAAAAGAAACTCGACTTGATGGGAGACATAGGTTATGCATGTAGAGTGTGCGAAATAAATTACTTCTCTTCTAGTAGCAGTGAAGCGTAGGTCGCTGAAGGAGCGAAGCGATCGTCATGATTTGAAAAAGTGCAGATCAGCAGATCATTGCCGTTTCAGGAAGGGTCACCGGACAGATGCACCAAACAATAGGCCTATATTGCTGACGTCAACCAGATGTAAAATTTTGGAAGATATTTTATGCTCGCGTGTGATGACGTTTCTAAAGAGAGAAAACATCCTCTGTAGGTGTAGACATCGACATAGTTTCCGCAAACAACGATTGTGTGCGACCTAGTTCAGTCTGTTCGTCCACAAAAACCAAAAGGTACTGACAGTAGATACCGGCCACCAAGAAGATGTCGTGCCCCTTGACTACTAGAATGCATTCGATACAGTACCGCACTGTCACCTCATGAATAAAATACGAGCGTGCGAACCGGCAGATCAGCGTTGTAATCGGACTGTAGAGTTCCTAGCAAACAATACCAGGACACAGTGTATCATTTTAAACGTAGAGAAATCATCATACGTAAAGTAATTTGTTGTGGGGCGCACGCCAAAGGAATGTTTTGAGGACCATTACTCTTCACAAATATGAATAGACCTTGTAAGTAATATACAGAACAACGCTTGTCAACATAACATTAAAAATTAAATAAACTTCTAACTACACTACATAAATTAAGTGATAACAAATACTTCTTAGCTGATGGCTGCGTCAGAAAGTAGTAGCAGAGAGTACCTTCTCAATGCTCCTACTAGAGGACTGAACAGACGTTGCCACTGGAATTCTTTACATAGGTATGTTTTTCGTAAGACAATACATTTTGATCTGTATGCATAATTAAAATTAAGTTGATGTAAGATAATACATAAGAGTGATTTCTTTATATTATTAAACAGCAGTCAAAATTATTGAAAATGTTTTAAAATTACTAAACAATTAAAAGCGACACTGCATGTGTGGTAGTCTGCAGCCTATAGCTTGTAATCTGTTGACCTCAATTCAAAGAGGGTCAGACTGTAGAGGAAGTCAGCGAAGTATTTAACGAACGCGGGCAACATCGATTGACTGCAGTAGCTGCCACATCTACGCTAGACAGGCGCATAGCTTTTCTAGGACTCAAGAATTTCTTTCAGTGTTGCAGACAAACTGGCAGAGTCTTCGTGAACGAAGCTGGAGGCGTCGGTTGCTATGCGTCCATCGTTGGGTTGGACCGCAGAGCGTTGCTGGTCAACAACAGTATCTAACGTGTTTAGGTGACGGGAAAATAATACACTTAACTGTTGGAAAACTTTCCATGTATTTGATAATAGGGCAATATAGCGGATGTAACGACAAATAAGAAAGAGTAAACCATAAAACAACAGTCATGAGATTCAAAAACCATGCAACAGTAGAGCGACAGTCTAGAAAGAGAATGTCGAACTTGGCCTAACCCGCGTTCTTGCTACATCCGTACTGTTAGATAAGAAAACCTCGGATTCTTTTATGGAGGTGAATCACATTTCAGAAAACGCAGGATCATTCACTAGCTCGGTTTTTGAGCACGACAGAGGATACCAAAATTGTAACTTACACTACAATATGATGCTTAAATATTACTGTGTCATTTACGAAGGTAGGTATAGTAGCATTCGTGCTTTCATTTTGTTGTTTGAAGCCTATTGACAACCTTCTGTCGGTTTTCGAAAATAATGAAGGCAACAAGACTATTAATTATGTAAAGTTTCAATACAAATAGCACTGCATATTAGTCTAGACAAGGAGTGTTGAGTGTGTACTTGTTTTCCTCAGTATAAACGAATAAATTCGCAGAGATAGTGTGGGGCCTTAAATAAACAGTGTCGATCTTCACGACAAAGTCTGTTCTCAAATAGCTCAACGAAAAAGGATATTTCTGCTTGATGTGGCTGGGAAAATCTTGACCACCCTCCGCGTGCAGCGAGGTGACAAAAGTCATCAGATACCTCCTAATATCGTGTCGGACGTCCATTTCCTCGACATATTTGCTATGGTCTCAACAAGTCGTTGGAAGTCCCCTGCAGAAATAGAGCCATACTGCTGCTACGGCCGTACATAACGGCGAAAGTGTTGCAGATGCAGGATTTTGTGTACCAGCTGACCTCTTGATTATGTCCCATGTCGGGCGATCTGAGTGGCCAAATCATTCCCTATAACTGTCCAGAATGTTCCGCAAACGAACTGAGAACAATTGTAGCATGCTGACACGGGACATTGTCACCCATAAAAATTCCATCCTTGTTTGGCAACATGAAGTCCATGAATGGGTGAAAGTGGTCTCCAAGTAACTGAACCTAACAATTTCCGGTTCTGTTGGACGAGAGGACGCACCATTCATGTAAACACAGCCCATACCATTGTGGAGCTAGTACTACCTTGCACAGTACCTTATTGATAGCTTGTATGCATGGTTCCGTAGGTTCCGCGCCACACAGAGCCATACCATCAGCTCTTACCAACTGAAATCGGGACTCAAGTGGCCAGGCCACGGTTTCCAGTCGCCAAGGGTCCAACCGATATGGCCACGAGCCCAGAAAAGGCGCTGCAGCAATGTCGTGCTGTTAGCAAAGACACTCCTGACGGTCGTCTACAGCCATAGCCCATTAACGCCAGGTTTCGCCACTGTCCTATCGCATACGTTCGTCGTACGTCACACACTAATTTCTGCGGGATGTTATTTCAAGTAGTGTTGCTTGTCTGTTTGCACTGGCAGTTCTACCTGAACGACGCTGCTCTCGGTCGTTATGTGAAGGCCGTCGGCCACTCCGTTGTCCGTGGTGAGAGGTAATGTCTAAAATGTTCGTTTTCTCGGCACACTCTTTGAACTGTGAATTTCGGAATACTGAATTTCGTAACGATTTCCAAAGTAGAATGTCCCCTGTGTCTAGCTCCAACTACCATTCTCCGTTCACAGTCTTAATGCAGCGTCGTGCGGCCATAATCACGTAGGGAAACCTTTTCGCATGATTCGCTTGAGAAATGGTAGCTACTTCGATTCACTGCCCTTTCATACCTTTTGTATGCAATACTACCGCCATTTGTATTTTGCACATCACTATCCCATGACTTTTGACACCTCAGTGTATACCTCAGACCTAACGCCAAGTGAAGGTCACTTCTGCTAGTCTTCTAAAACCATTCAGGCAGTCAACGGCATTCCAACGGCGATCAAGTCGAAACGGCCGTCCAGCAGTGGTTGGCAAATGAAACGGCAGATTTCTATATGAACGGATACCTAAAGTTGGCTGTTAGTTACGATAATTTTTAAAACATTGGCGAAAACTGTGTTGGAAAAGTAGATTTACATAGAGGCATTAGTGTAATAACAAAATTGTTTTGACATGCACCATGTTTGCTTTCCATAAAATGTTACTTAATTATGACTATCATTGTACGTTTTATTTTCTTTATATTTATAGTAATAATGTGATGCTTCTGTGGTGTCTTCATGACTGGCAGTACGATTATTCGTTTCTTAACGTTCTACATCTCGGTTTAATAATAAATCCGTGTGGCTCAACGCCAGTCTTTTAAATCTACACGCCTTCATCGACTTCCGAATTTCTAGACTACGTTAAGAATCCTACCGCGGAACGGTAACCTACACATTAGCGTGGAATCTGAACCATATGTCGTTCCTAGCGAAGCTTCACATAATTAAAAGACTAAGGGTAGATTATAAACATACTGAAATGTTACGCGATCTGACGAGGTCTCGATTCGACAGCCATTCCATTTACTTTACATTAGGCAAACAGGTCCGACATACAGTTCAATTTTCTCGCCCTGGTTAAACTATCAGTCACTTTTGTTGCGGTCTTTGGTCACTCTTTCGTCACTTACCATTTGGTCACCTGAATCTTCCGATACTTTCTGCATTTTACTTCTTTCTTTTGCTTAATTGATGCATTCATCTACGTTTCATCCACTTTCATGGTAATTTTCGCAAAAATGTCGAGTCCATGTTTTGTTTCCTTAGGCGATTATATTAGTTGATGACTATCTTGATATTTTATGGATATGTTTTTTGTTAGGCATCCTACAACATTGATTCGTCGAATTTTTAGGGGGTATCTCATCTGCATCAACATATACTCCGTATGTCACTTTCTAATGTATGGCGGAGTGAGTTTGGGAGGACTTTGTCTTATGTCATTCGTCTGTGCAACAAGGGGAAAATGGCAGCCAAACTGCCTCTATACACGTCTTGACCTTCCTTGTCTTATTCTCATGATCCCTTCGTCAGGTATACGGTGGTTCTAAAATGGTTCAAATGGTTCTGAGCACTATGGGACTTAAGATCTTAGGTCATCAGTCCCCTAGAACTTAGAACTACTTAAACCTAACTAACCTAAAGACATCACACACATCCATGCCCGAGGCAGGATTCGAACCTGCGACCGTAGCAGTCGCACGGTTCCGGACTGAGCGCCTAGAATCGCGAGACCACCGCGGCCGGCTATACGGTGGTTTGAGTAGTATTATTCCATAGTCTTCCTCGAATACCAGAAAACAAATTTACTCATTGAGCTGTATTGACCTACTATGATTGTAGCAACACATCCCTGAGGGTTATTTTAGATATATGCTGGCACATCAACTTGTTAAGGACCAAAGGTTACACTGGCGAGGAGGTATAGAGATATATTGACTGGAGGTCGATCGGTTGACGTGCTCAGAGTTTGACATGTTGCCAGCACGAAGGAAGATTGCATGGGAGATGTCCATTATGCAAAAAGCACAGTGTAAATAATGGAGCTGTAGACGAGGATAGAACATTAAATGGGCAAATGTTCCTGGAATCAAACTGAAACGATGGAATATGGGAGCTGATTCATTAACAAGTCAATGTATTTGAGCATTGTGTAACTAAAAAGAGGTACCAATTTACGGAGACCTGACATGGAACAAACGCAAGGTGAGTCGTTGGGCGAGCCGTCTGTCATCGTAAAAACAAGTCGCGCAAACCTATACGATCTACCGGGTGCCGTGCTGCCGCACACAGCTATGACACCTGCAATGTTGGAACTCTCATTCTAGGTGATCGACGGATCACAATCAAGCACGTCGCTGCACAACTGGACATCTTGGTAGTACTGACACATATGTCCAGCAGTTGGGATGTGTGCCCGCTGGTTCCCTCACCGCTTGACAGAAGACCATACAGAGCACCGAAGAACCATCTATGCTCCGACGTCGTCCAGCACAGTGGTACAATGCAGGCATTGAGACCTTCCCTGTAAGGGTCCGTAAGACCACCACATTGAACGAAGATTACCTTGGAAAATAGGGTTTCTATCCAAAATACTGGGATAATATGGGGTATTAGAATCCTGAGTAAAACCAACCAGGTTTGAGGAAAAAAATATGTTGCATCACTTATTGAAATTACTGGTACAAACACACACACACACACACACACACACACACACACACACTCGCACACATTCATACAAACATTTTTATAATTTGGTTGGATTTATGGACGAGCTGCACAATAGTGAGTATTACTAATTTTTTCCGTTACGATGTTTTGTGTCCTTATGAAAATAATTTAAAACTAAATGAATTTAGATGTGTTAGCCACCTTCTAGCGCTCATCGTTATCTTTTCGACTGCATAAGTAAAATTATTTAAGTGTAATACATTAGTAAGGGCCATATGATTAGTTACTTGAGAATTGTGTGGTGGCATACGAAATCTGCGTGTTAGAGAAGACCAGTACCTAAATGTCCGTCATAAAGCAAAATTCCATTACAGTGTAGGATTCGTCAGTATACTAATATACGTTTCTATTTTTCTTTCTTTTTTTTAACGGCTGTTTAGACGCAGCATACACCTAAAACACTTGTTTCCTCTACACATTTACGGCACTTCTTACGACCCTTACAACGAACTTAAGACTTCGATTGATTTTTTCTACTACTGACTTTACGTGTTCAACCCACGTCATAACGATTTGTAATATTACGACTATGTATTTAAATGATGTGAGAGGATTCTGAAGTTAACTACTGATATCCCAGAAGGATACTGTCTATTTTATTCTCGTTTGTATAACCACTATCTAACATTTATCTATATTTATAGAGAACTACCATTCAGTATACAATGTGCAAGTAATAAATCTTTCGGAATTTCCTTACAATACTCTTACGATCTTACTTTCCTCTGACAACAGCATCATCTGAAACTAAACTGAACTACGTTGCCTTTGGGCTTATGACTTGTTCAAAAATGGTTCAAATGGCTTTGAGCACTATGGGACTTAACATCTGTGGTCATCAGTCCACTAGAACTTAGAACTACTTAAACCTAACTAACGTAAGGACATCACACACATCCATGCCCGGGGCAGGATTCGAACCTGCGACCGTAGCAGTCGCGTGGTTTCGGACTGAAGCGCCTCGAACCACTCGGCCACCGCGGCCGGCTATGACTTGTTACTTCAGTTTCTGCAGCACATTGAAAATCCTGTACAACGCAATGGTTCACAAATCTGTCAAATCACATGTTTGTGAAGATACTTTGTATGAGGCAATATTCGTTATGATTTCATAATGTGATAAAATGTGAAAATCTTTTTGGAAATCTATAAAGACGGAAACTAGCCACTTATCTGCATCCACCATTTCACACTATTTGATCAAAATATTCGGACACCCCAAAAAACATCCGTTTTTCATATTAGGTGCATTGTGCTGCCACCTACTGCCAGGTACTCCATATCAGCGACCTCAGTAGTCATTAGACATCGTGACAGCAGAATGGGGCGCTCCGCGGAACTCACGGACTTCGAACATGGGCAGGTGATCGGGTGTTATTTGTGTCATACGTGTGTACGTGAAATTTCCACTCTCCTAAACATTGCGAGGTCCACTGTTTCCGATGTGATAGTGAAGCGGAAACTTCACGGGACACGTACTGCACAAAAGTGTTCAGGCAGACCTCGTCTCTTGACTGACAAGAGACCGCCGACAGTTGAAGAGGGGTCGTAATGTGTAATAGGCAGAAATCTATTCAGACCATCACACAGGAATTCCAAAATGCATCAGGATCCACTGCAAGTATTATGACAGTTAGGCCGGAGGTGAGAAAACTTGGATTTCATGGTCGAGTGGATGCTCATAAGCCACACATCACGCCGGTAAATGTCAAACGACGGCTCACTTGGTGTAAGGAGCGTAAACATAGGACGATTGAACAGTGAAATAGAGTTGTGTGGAGTGACGAACTACAGTAAACAATGTGGCGGTCAAATGGCAGGGTGTGGGTATCGCGAATGCCCGGTAAATGTTATCTGCCAGCGTGTGTACTGTCAACAGTAAAATTCGGAGGCGGTCGTGTTATGGTGTGGTCGTGTTTTTCATGGAGGGGATTGCACCCCTTGTTGTTTCGCGGTCTCTCCATCTCCTCGTCCTTCCATTTCTCTCCACGCTACCAAACTCTTCAATAGGAGGCTGGTAGTTCTTACCCCTACAGTATTTCTTTCCAGATTGTAATTAATATATGTACCAATTCTGACTGAAATCGTTTCACCGCTTTAGAATGAGTCTTTTACGCGAGGCTTTGCTCACATACGTACACGACAAATATATCTGTCACATTGATTGGCGACTCCATGGAGTGCTGTGTGCACAACGACCATATATTTTAGATTAAAAGGGAGATCAGCGTTGGCCGTAATATTGATGGTTTATTGATTGCAAAATCGATTTTCAATCACATAGTGATCATCTTCAGTGCTGTGGTGTACAAATAAAACTCATAGACACTGGTATCAAGTTATCAGTAACCAAAACTGAGAAGCGATCACAATAACTGAAGCCCTGTTTTGTGATCGCTTCTCAGTTTTGGTTACTGATAACTTGATACCAGTGTCTATGAGTTTTATTTGTACACCACAGCACTGAAGATGATCACTATGTGATTGAAAATCGATTTTGCTATCAATAAACCATCAATATTACGGTCAACGCTGGCCTTCCTTTTAATTTTAATATCTGTTACATATTTAACCTATTTCATGCGTATTTGTACACATATTTCACCTCCATGTCTAGTGAATTTTGTCCTGTAGGTTCATTTTCACGTAGCTCAATGTTTATGGCGTCATATCTCCTGAAATATGTGGTATACAATGATACAATTTTTCAGGTACATCCACTTGTTTATGTGGCTACTGTCTGCGAAATGTGTTGCGAATAGAGTTAGTAGTAAAGAAATAACAAATTAAAACGTCATGCATGATGCAGCAGTTTTCTCTCGGATCTCAGTGTTTGACTTCATATCTCCAGAACTGTGTCATGTATTGGTATTTTTTTAGATACCTTCAGCGACAAATTTTAACACTGTCTGTGAAGAATGTGTGAATACATTAGCACCTACAAAACAATAAATGCATGATGTGGTAATTTTTCATGCATTCCGTGTTCGTGAAGTCATATCTACTGAACTAAGTGTCGTAAAATGATGTAATCTTTCTGGTAAACCAAGTGGTACATATGAATGCTGTCTGCAAAATGCGTCAGGAAAACAGTTAGTGGTAGAGAAGTAATAAATTAAAATGTCATGCCTTAAGCGGAAGATTTACTGCATGAAAATCGCAAATGCAGTAAGGGACAAACTTTTTTCCTTTCATCATTTTGTGCAGATAGTCAGCTACAAAAAGTCTCGTAAAGATTTGATATTATGTGTAATGTTTGTTAGACGTCACTAAGTGCTGCCATTCTGAAATTCTGGATGACAAAAAGATATTGGTATTTTCACATCGTGTGTTACACCGCTTTTTCCCCTCCATTCCCACCCCTTTGGTAGATGGTTGGTTCTTAATCACACAACGATTCTATCCAAACAGCATATAATATCTGTACCAAGTTTGACTGAAATTCGTCCAGTGATTTACGAGGAGATGTGGACGAGACGTACATACATACATACATACATACATACACAATACAAACGTACATCCATTTTTTAAAAATTTGTATGGATTTAGTGAACTTTATTTTCTCTAGTACATGGAAGTTTGAAAAAAGTAGTTGTTGAATATGTTGACCTGAATAAAATTTATAATCGTTATTCCAGAAAACATTACTTCAAATTTAATTTATCTTGAAGTTTAAGGCATCTGATTAAGAACACATGTACTTTGTTGAGTGTGTGGTCTCGTCTAGACACAAACAGTCATAATTCCCGCTGGGAGTGACACAGTCCGCAGTAGAAAAATTTCTTACGCCTACAACACCGACGATAGCTTCGGACATTAATGTGGTAGCTTCCCATACATAATGCACATCTTACCTCTCCGGAAGAATTCTATGAGGCTCCACCTTGTAGCAAAGTCTGTGTAATTCTGTGTAATCTACATATGGGCACGTTATTAAAGACATGACACCACTGCTAGGCTCCAGAACAGAGGATCCTGATTAGTTATCGTATTGCAAATCGACAACTGTACTGAGAACCCACGACAAAGGATAGTTGTTTCTACCACTATCGGTGTCTGGAAATAACACAGGATAGCTTTTTTTTATCGGGTAGATGTAGGTGGTTTCAATATGAGTCGCGATCTGCAGGTAAAAGCAATCCATGCTTTTGACTGCTCTCGACACTGCGTCTGCCATATGGCGGAAGATTCCTTTCAATATACCCACAGAACACACATACGATTTTTTGATCATCCATGATGCTATGTGGTAGTAATTTGTAGCGCACTTCCTGCGAAATGCAAGGATGGGAGTTCAAGTTATAGTTCGGCAACCAATTTCATCTTTCCCTCTCAGAGTATACTCCACAGCGAGCAAAAGAATTCTCTTTCCACTACCTCTTACCCTCCAAATGCCACACCTGTTGACAGATTGCCAATTTTATCAAGAAGAACAAACGGTTTGCTTCAACTGTGGAAAATCATGAAAACAGTAAGCGAACATCAATGTGCAGTTCATGAGCAAACAAAACGCAAGTACACAAAGAATTCGGCAGAGTACGACCCGCCAGATGAGCTTGGGGCAGTCTGCAAACGAATAGCACAGCTAAAAAGATTGTAATAACGAAGAAAATACAGTCAATGCGACAATTGAAGAACACGAAACACCACCTGGGGAAAACGCAGAAAAGTGGAGCCCATCGTTGTTGTGGATTATAAAGTTATCTGTTAGCTTGTTTGATACCCAAATCCCCACCGAAAGGAATACGGATATAGAAACTGGCAACAGCTTCGAATTCACTGTACAGTGGAAAACAATGGGGAGAAAATGTACGTTAACACAAAACGAAAAATGTTCAAATGTGTGTGAAATCTTATGTGACTTAACTGCTAAGGTCATCAGTCCCTAAGCTTACACACTACTTGACCTAAATTATCCTAAGGAGAAACACACAAACCCATGTCCGAGCGAGAACTCGAACCTCCGCCGGGACCAGCCACACAGTAAATGACTGCAGCGCCTTAGACCGCTCGGCTAATCCCACGCAGCACACAAAACGAAATAGACCGTGTAGCGAGTAGGTAATAAAGTCAACGGTAATAATCAGTAGTGGTCTAACATCCTTAGGTGGACAAGAAGAAAGGTAACCAAAGTGCGAACAGCACACATACCTCAAGATAATAAAAATCCTTAAAACGCGACACTCTTTGAGCTGATAGCATAACGAATACCGAATGCGACGACACACAACACGATGCAGTTGTAGAGTCTGCTAGCACCGAACTATTAGGTGCTGGTAACAACACCACCTGTTATTTATAAATGTAAACAGCAGTTACGAAAATGGCTCTGAGCACCATGCGACTTAAGGTCTGAGGTCATCAGTCACCTAGAACTTAGAACTAATTAAACCTAACTAACCTAAGGACATCACACACATCCATGCCCGAGGCAGGATTCGAGCCTGCGACCGTAGCGGCAAACAGCAGTTACGTAGGGGCTATTGAAAACATAGGACACTGTAAAGGAATGGAAGATTTCACGTTTGGGAAGTGCAGCTGATATGCGGATCATATGAAAATAGTATGAGAGTAGGTAAGTTGGACAAATTCGATATGTTAACTATAGAAATAAGGTACTTGGTTAGAAGACACAGTCACCAAAAATACCTTACCATCAATTTCTCAGTCGCAGAGCATATAAATGACACAGCTCAGCGACAACTTCTCCGTCAACAGAGGCGAACTTTACAAATACTTGGTGTCGACTGCCTGAACAGGCAGAAAAAATCAACTTTAAGTGTCCGAACAAGTGATACATACCGATATTTTTCAGCGCGGTTTGACGCGCCATGTCACGGACTGCGCGGCCGCTCCCGCTGGAGGTTCGAGTCCTCCCTCGGGCATTGGTGTGTGTTTTTTTTTAGCATAAGTTAAAGCTAGTTTAAGTAATTTGTAAGTCTAGGGACCGATGACCTCAGTAGTTTGGTCCCTTAGGAATTCACACACATTTGAACATTCTGAAACCATATTTTTTTCGATCAAAGACTAAAATGGTCCAACATCTTTGTGCTCACTAGGTACCAATGGCAGTAGCATGGAACCAGTTGGCAAACTTACGTCAATGATTCGTCCAAGAAATTTTAAAATAACAGAAATAATTGCATTGCGCAGTGCTGTGATGATGCAAAAACTCATGAAAATACACGGTGGTGGTGATGAAACTTTCGCTACACGAGAGGGCTCCAATGAAAAGATTGATAGCAATACAATGAAAATTTCTGGAAACATTAGTAAGGACATGCAGAAGAGAAATAACGATTAAATCATTGAAAGAAACACATTTCGACAAGAGAGGGTAACAATTTTTAACGGTCTAGCACGTTTATGTTCCAGGTTTCAGGCGTTGATCAATGTGACGACCCTCAGCATCCACGACAGCCTGGAACAGCACTAAAAATACCATTTTACAATTGATTGCAGCACTTTTCAAACTCTGTATCACGGAATGTTCACCTGTAGCGACACAGCCCGTGCAATGAATGAAGATCGCACTTCTCGTCCAGAATTCTCAGCCATAGCAACAGTAACTTCAACAATTTGTGGCACAATTGCCCATCGGTGTCCCCTAGGAGCAATTCTCAAATCGCCCGTTAATTCTAATTTCCGAATGACATTCTTCAACCCCAGTGCGGAAAACAGATCTCTCCGTCGTATTCCTTTAATACTTCCATACTTGAAATGAGCAGTAGCACTATTGCTGTCGTTTTGATAAAATAGCTTTACGAGCAAAGCCCCGCTCACTTAGTCAGAGCCATGTTTACTGTTAGAAACTGTAATGCACACTGATGATAGGCCTTACGTTTCAGTACCAGTACCGGCGCCTAACACTACTAACAACGCAAATCCTGCATCGTACAGTCTTCCTCCATCAAAGATGGGTACTCACACGGTCCGACGGTATGGGGTAGGTCGCAAATGGCTGCTCAGCGTAACCCAGCAGAAACAGCGTCCACTACTTAAGATTACACCCTCATGTCCACCAGTCCAAAACTGGCAGCCGTAGATAAAATAATCTCCGAATTAGGAGGAGAACTCAAGGCCAAGCATTTGTCGACGAGTAAACTCACGATTTTAAGACATAAACTTTTGCGTCTTACCTTCCAGCTGAAGCAAAGGTTGAATTACTACAGGAGGCGAAAAGGTGACTTTGGTCCGACCTCCAAAAAGTATCAGACCCTGCCAAAGAGATGCAAATAGAATTTCTGAAACAATTAGGGAAATTAGAGATTGAAAACAATGAACTGAGCACTCACAATAGGGAGCTGCAAGAACAAGTTAGTGAACTTACACAAAGGAGCCCGAGCAAGCACAAAATCAAGCCAAAGCATTTGAATATGCAGCAACACTGACATCTTCACCCATAACAAAAGAGGTGAAGCGTATCGAAGTGGTTCAATCTAAACAATCCACAGAACTGTTTATCAGATCAGCAGCTGATCAAGATGCAAAATCAGGCAGGCAAGAACTGACTCAAAAGATAAATCCCAGGAAAGAGAACTTGCATATCAAATTAATTCGAACAACACAAATTGCAGTTATCATAAAGACTGCTACTCAATATGACTGCAGAAAAATTATGGGAAAAACGAAGGAACTGGGCACCATTGTATGTTAAGGTCCCAGGAAACGAAAGCCTGTAATTGTAGTCCAGAGTCCCTGACACAATCACCACAACGAATTTCTCGAGAGCATCTATGAGCTGAACCTAAGCAACGAAACGTCTAGGGACGAGTTCGTGCAAGATGCGAAAATTCGCTTCAAAACAGGTTCCAAAGGGCGTGGCTACAACTATCAAGTTCTTGAGGTGACACTAAAACTTTATTGGTATCTCACCATAAAACAGAAGGTCTACATTGACTTCGAGTCACTTAATCTTAAAGACTTCACCGTTGTGATTAAATGTTATGAGTGCTGCGACTATGGTCACTCCACCAAAACATGTAGAAACCAAGAGGCTATATGCACTGAATGTGGCCAGATCTGCCGCAGAAAGTCAGAATGCAGGACCAGGGAACCCATAGCATGTATTCCATGTAGAAACAGGATAAGACAATGTAATAAATCAAAAGGAGGAGAGTGTCAAACATACATAAAGTTACTAGACAGACGCAAAGACGGTACTGATTAAGGTAATTAATCAATACACAGTGAACAACACTCAGAATAATAATAAACACGCACAAATTTCCTACCCCTAGAAGCTGAAACTCCCGACGTGCCATCTCATGGCACCGGCAGCTGGACCTACTATCAGACTGCACATACAGTTATGATCATATACCCGCACTATTACATACAACAACGCTAGCGGAGAGTTACACAAATACAATGGAGCATAACGACGACATGACCTTCAATTGATCGATACACAACGAGGTAGCAAATCTAACAAAGAAACAGATGTTCTACTGAATTAACTACTTTCAAACCTCGTTAATCCCAAGAATAGAGGAAATAGAGGACGAGTTAATAAATGATCCAGAACACTCAGATACCGGCGAAAACCACACCACCGTATCAACAACAGCCTTGAGAACAGACGATCCAAACACTAGACCCACCGTAAGACAACACTCAAAACACACAAATATCGAAAACCAAACACAGCTAGAAACATCAAGTGAAGGGAAGTAAATACGGTACAACCAACTACATTAAGCCTGAGGCTTTTGTATCAGGCGGACTACTGTCCCGGACACAATACTAATATGTTCTGTGCCCAAACTACATATTGCAGACTACAATAATAACGAAACTGGCGAGAAATAGACGGTAGAAAAAGAAGACAAACATAAAAATATCCACGCATGGAGACCCTACTGACTCCAAAATCACAACCGGAGACTGTGAATACACAAAAGATAAAACATTATTAAAACGAAGATAGAGACGATGAAAACGAAAATGATTATGGATACAGGTGTCCAATTGATACTTGTAACATATATAATCAGAACACGCCAACAGATGGAACCACAACAACAATATCCGGTACTCCCCCAGCAGAACACTCTGCCATTTTACAATCCAACAATGCCACCAAAGAGCAAAGCAATAAACTCCCACCGACATCCGACTCTGTCTTAATCAATAACCCGAATCAGAAGAAACCTACTGCCAGTGTAACAACTCGTATCGTAACACCAAAAAAATCCTACAAAAAGGGTCTTCTACAGACGGCACGCAGTTTATTTAGAACTTCACGTGTGACGAAAAAGGTGATTAATGCGTGTGACGTAGTGAGGGTAATGCAACACCAGGATACACGGCACACGCCATAAAACGCCGACCTCAGCACACTACCCGACGCCATAGCTACATCCCAGGGTTTCGACGTGAGGTCCAACGCACCCACCACCAACGGCTCCATTGCAAAAACCACCACCTCTGTCCCAAAATGCTCTCATCCAGCACCAGCCCGATGGCATCTAAAACCACAAAAGCAGAGCCTACCGCAGCCGACAATAATTATAATGACTTCGAACTTAACATTAAGCTAAGCGGATTGGAAGGAAAGGAAATTTTAAAGACAGCTCAAAGAATGCTGCTTAGGCAGCTGCATCCATAGGGTGACTGTCTGTTTCCCAACTTTGGAGCAGACAGACAGCATCACCCTAAAGACGGAAAGCATTCCAACCGAACCCGACCAGTTGTTAGACTTAATTATACAAGTATGTATGCGAAGAGAAGAACCGTTTGACATAGATACGATCTATGCCGACCATGTCAGGGCATACGGATGGACATATTTCGAGTATGCTCAAACAGGTAACAAATGCGTTACGTACACGTTAAGCACCCATAGCATCACTAATGAACATTCTTCAACTGAATGCAGTGAGGAGCACAAGCTAGAGCTGAACTCCCCAAAATCATTTAAGACCTAAACATAGATACTGTGTCTGCAAGAGCCATACACCAACCCAGGCAAACTTACATGCTTCCCGACAAATGTGATAACCATAACCAGTAGTCAGGACAGTAAGGCAGCAGTTTCCATATTAAATAAACGTATAAATGTTGTTAAAAATAACGGTATTATCTAATGAACACTTGGCAACAATTGAAACTTCATATCAAAGATATGGATAATTGCTTGTTGTGTGTGAACCCCTAAGAGACCAAACTGCGAAAGTCATCGGTCCCTAGACTTACACACTACTTAAACTAACATATGCTAAGAACAACACACACACACACACACACACACACACACATGCCCGAGGGAGGACTCGAACCTCAAGTTAGAGGGGCCGATATTTGCTTCACTGTATGCCAAATACAGTCATTCTACAGCACCATATGCAAATTTTATAAAACTAGTAGCCGAATACGCACGAGGCAAGAAAGTTCTTATATGCTCGGACATAAACGCCAGGTTCACCCAGGTTCACCATAGGGAGAAACCATAAAAAATAACTGCTGAACAAATAAATAGACCTTTAGTTCTGAGAACGCTAAGACCTGATGACATCGCCAACACTAAAACATAACAACAAGCAACACTGCGAGAGGAACTGAACACACCATACAACACTACCACAGTCACCTGTTCCTTTGCACAAGAATAAGTGGCGACACGACCTCAGAGCTCAGAAAGAAAAAAGCACCTGGACCAGACGGAATTCACTCAGAAGTATTAAAACTGATAATACCATAGATCACCTCATTATTTAGTACTCAGATGAATGACGGTCAACGGCTAGTTCGTGTGCCTACAGTTTGGAAGGTTTCCAAAAAAAAAATGGCTCTGAGCACTATGGGACTTAACTTCTTAGGTAATCAGGCCCCTAGAACTTAAAACTACTTAAACCTAAGGACATCACACGCATCCATGCCCGAGGCAGGATTCGAACCTGCGACCGTAGCAGCCGCGCGGTTCCGGACTGCGCGCCTAGAACCGCTAGACCACCGCGTCCGGCGAAGAATGACAGATGGAGTTATCGCATATGCAGAAAACCTTTTGGTCGTAGTGTCTGTTAACAATAGGTCCCAGCTAGAAGAAACAGCAAATGGAACATTCAAAACAATACCACAATGGTGTCACAACAACAAACTCAAGATAGCCGATAGCAAAACAAACACCCCTTGTCAGTTACACGGACATACCATTGTGCTCTCATCGGATCGGTACTTTGCTTCGCCGGCAGCACATAGATTCACGTATTGAGCCCTTCAACAAACCGGACCCTCGTCAGACGAGGGCAAAGGAACGGCTTACCTAGACTATCGGGAGCTTTTGACACCATCTCAATGGAAGCACTCAGTGTGGTGCTTGGAATCTACCCAATACATTACGATAAGATACAGAGCTGCTATGTATTGGCTTAAGGTGGATACGCATGACCAGGTTCGAAAGATCACTGGAGTACCAACTGACGCGATACGCCAACTAAAAATTGGAGGATGGTTATCTGGCAAGGTGAGTGGGACACAAGTGATAAGGGCAGCCGGCTACACCAGTTCTTTCCCGATGTAAGGGAGAGACTAAAACTCAAACATATTGATCACATCCGGGGTGTAGTCCACTTCTTAAGAGGACATGGCCCTTATCCCACGCACTTAAACCGCCTGAGTCTGAGGCAGACATCAACATGCACATGTAGGGGAAGAAGGCTCTCTAGAACACATCGTAGTCTTTTTTCCTGTGTACAATACACCAACATTAGACACACAATATACGTAAACCTCCACAATATTCAAGACATCGTACACGCAATGCTCAGAGAGGAAAAACAATGGACCATTTTAAACACATTCACTGACGATAAATCCAAAGCGACCTACAGATAGTATGTCCGAGCCAGACAACAGTCCTATATACCAAGACAGGAAGGAATCCAGTGGTTGAAACACAGGATTGATTCCGACATGGAATCAGGTGATGACACTGATTCCGACACGACTGCAAATGAAAACGAAGAAATACCCTAAATGGGCAACACATCAGCCTAAAAAATGAGGTTAAGGTTTAGTTATTAGGAAACCTGGAGTAGATGTTATATGTAGGTGAAGAGCTGTGACTGGCGGTCGGTGGCTGATGGACAGTTCCAAGACACTCATCGTCATAAACTCTTGGTCAAGGGACATACTTTCACTATCATCTTTCCTATATTCTGTTTTTATTCTTCCTAAAAATATTGTTATGGTTTGTAATTCAATTTTCCAAAATTATGTTAATTTTATAAAGGTTTAGTATCTTTTATCTATCCACCTTAAATGTAAGAATCTTGTTTATTCTAGAAAAGTTTTTCGGAATTCATAATATGACTGAAAGTTACATCATCTCATAACCTCTTCTCTGTCTTCATAAATTCCTGTCTTCCTTTCATAAATCGCTAATTTTAAGATTTCCGTTTGTTCATTACTTTCAAGTGCATAAGTCTTTAAAGCTGCAACATTATTAATCCTTTTTAAAAATTAGAAAAAACAAATAAATATATTCTGTACATGTACAGTTTCGTATTATGAAAGTACGACCTGTCTTAGTAACCAGGTGGCAGGTATTTGTAAATGGCAGCAAATAAATAATAAAATACTCATGCCGTGAACAGTTGTCAGTGTACACTTGCGCAAGTAGCGAAAGTCTAATTATGATCACTCTGTATAAGACGTGATGGATGTCCGGTTGCTGTGCACACAACAGCCAAATTCTAGTAATTGAACGTTGCACTACATCTAAAATACGGGACAGTTCATGTCATCACCTAATGGCTGCCAATGTGGTGGAATTACTACACGTATTCGAGATAAATATACGTCACCATGCAGTAATCACGCAGTAACTGAAGGCATGGGAAGAAATACGACAAAATTCTAGAAAGAGATGAAAGCAAGTATAGAAAATTAAAACCTGGGGCATTACTAGCGTGAAATGCCGACAAATCCATTTTAATGGACCCTAATACTAAATCTTAATTGTGGTATAGCGGCGTCACTGACAGAAAGTTCGTCTGCCTTTATAGTGATAAAGCAGATGGCTTCAAGCCATCAGTTTGCCCATGAGACTATCTGCGTTCCATATTCGTGCGGTGCACCGGAAGATACAAATATCGCAATTTCCAACTTAAAGTTGGTGACTACATTTAACTAGCGACATATTGACGGTAAACAACCAAAAACTTATAAGAGCAGACACAATGTCTATCAAAAGATAAATCAGCTCTTGAAAATTTATATCTGATCAGCACAGTCGCAATTGCATAGTAACAGTAGTTTGCCGGTTTCGGCTATTGGAGGCCATATTCAGAACTAGGAAGAACTACATAAATGAAACAACATGCCACAAATACACAAAAAGTGATAATCATACTGTTGTACCCTTAAATATACACCGATGTTGCAAACCATTATTGCTACTGCCCACAGTGGGACTGAATGCAGCCTGGTGACGTTGAGCACTCGCAAAATTACGTAAGCCGAAGAGAGACGAATGGGAATTTATTCTACCCACGATGCGGTTCACAATGGGAAAATTAACTGACGTAAGAAACTTTAACAAAGGACAGATCATTATGGCCTGGCACCTGAGAACGGAATTCTCGATAACGGCGAAGTTGGTCGGCAATTTGCGTGCTACGATATTGAATATCTTCGGAAACTGGTTGAAGGACGGTGAAAACGCCTCTGACTAGCACCTGGATGCCGGAGGCATGCCCGGATATACAACGATCTGCCCATATATGACGACAGATTACAGAGCTGGTGAAGGCACAAGTGTTTCGGAGCATCATATTAAGCGCACAGTACTTAACATGGCCCCCCCAGCAACGCCTACGTGTGTACATGTTAACCCTACAACACCGTCGTTGGTCGTGCTGGATGTACCGTCATCCAGGCGAGAGGCTGGTACACTGCGCCACGGACACAGGCCGATGCGTACAATATCATCCTGCTGCGTACATTCGCCTGGGCTTCCAAGAGACTTGCGATAGTAATCGAAGGCACCTTGACAGCCATGAACTACGTGAATGTTATTGCACAACATGCTTGTTTTCCCTAAAGAAGATGTCATGTTCCATCAAGATAAATGTCAAAATGACGACGGCAGAATTATGCAACAGTGCTTTGAGGAACATGACAATGAACTAACGCTGGTATCTTCGCCAAGCAAATTGCCTGATCCTACCCCAGTGGAAAATGTCATGGATGCTACTGAAAAGCAGCAAGACGCCGTCAAACCGTAATTTAGGAGAACTTCGTAACTTCGATATCTGGTATCAAAAACCTTCGGAAATCTACCAAAGACTTGTTGAATTCGTGACACGTACAATCGCTGCTGTATGGGATTTCAAATCTGGACAAACATGTAAATAATAAGGTAGTCACAATGTTTATGCTCATGAGAGTACACAGACATTTGAGATGTAAAGGGTGAAATGAAACTATATTGACAAACTTAGAGATGGCGACTTGATAAACAAATTAATGATACAGCCGATAATGAGGTTTTCATTCTGCAGTATATACAGGGTGGTCCATTGATCGTGACCGGGCCAAATATCTCACGAAATAAGCGTGAAACGAAAAAACTACACAGAAAGAAACTCGTCTAGCTTGAAAGGGGAAACCAGATGGCGCTATGGTTGGCCCGATAGATGGCGCTGCCATAGGTCAAACGGATATCAACTGCGTTTTGTTAAACATGAGCCCCCATTTTATTACATATTCGTGCAGTACGTAAAGAAATATGAATGTTTAAGTTGGACCACTTTTTTCGCTTTGTGATTTATGGTGCTGTAATAGTCACAAACATATGGCTCACAATTCTAGACGAACAGTTGGTAACAGGTATCCTTTTTAAATTAAAATACAGAACGTAGGTACGTTTGAACAGTTTGTTTCGATTGTTCCAATGTGATACATGTACCTTTGTGAACTTATCATTTCTGAGAACGCATGCTGTTACAGCAGGGTGATTACCTGTAAATACCACGTTAATGCAATAAATTCTAAATACGAAGTCAGTCAACCTCAATGCATTTGGCAATACGTGTAACGACATTCCTCTCAACAGCGAGTAGTTCGCCTTCCGTAATGTTCGCACATGCATTGACAATGCGCTGACGCATGTTGTCAGGCGTTGTCGGTGGATCACGATAGCAAATATCCTTCAACTTTCCACACAGAAAGATATCAGGGGAAGTCAGATCCGGTGAACGTGTGGGCCATGGTATGGTGCTTCGACGACCAATCCAACTGTCATGAAATATGCTATTCAATACCGCTTCAACCGCACGCGAGCTATGTGCCAGACATATATCATGTTGGAAGTACCGGGTGATCAAAAAGTCAGTATAAATTTGAAAACTTAATAAACCACGGAATAATGTAGATAGAGAGGTAAAAATTGACACACGTGCTTGGAATGACATGGCGTTTTATTAAAACCACCCCATATTGCTAGACGCACGAAAGATCTCTTGCGCGCGTCGTTTGGTGATGATCGTGTGCTCAGCCGCCACTTTCGTCATGCTTGGCCTCCCTGATCCCCAGACCTCAGTCCATGCGATTATTGGCTTTGGGGTTACCTGAAGCCGCAAGTGTATCGTGATCGACCGACATCTCTAGGGTACTGAAAGACAACATCCGACGCCAATGCCTCACCATAACTCCGGACACGCTTTACGGTGCTGTTAACAACATTATTCTTCGACTACAGCTATTGTTGAGGAATGATGGTGGACATATTGAGCATTTTCTCTAAAGAACATTATCTTTGCTTTGTCTTCCTTTGTTATGCTAATTACTGCTATTCTGATCAGATGAAGCGCCATCTGTCGGACAGTTTTTGAACTTATGTATTTTTTTTTTGGTTCTAATGAAACCCTATGTCATTCCGAGCATGTGAGTCAATTTGTACCTCTCTATCTACATTATTCCGCGATTTATTCAGTTTTCAAATTTATACTGACTTTTTGATCACCCGGTACATCATCATTCTGTCATGCAGTGAAACATCTTGTAGTAACATCGGTAGAAAATTACGTAGGAAATCAGCACACATTGCTTCATTTAGATTGCCACCGATAAACTGGGGGCCAATTATCCTTCCTCCCATAATGCCGCACCAAACATTAACCCATCAAGGTCGCTGATGTTATACTTATCGCAGCCATCGTGGATTTCCCGTTGCCCAATAGTGCATATTATGCCGCTTTACGTTACCGTTGTTGGTGAATGACGCTTCGTCGCTAAATAGAACGAGTGCAAAAAATCTGTCATCGTACCGTAACTTCTCTTGTCCCCCGTGGCAGAACCGTACACGACGTTCAAAGTCGTCTCCATGAAATACCTGGTGCATAGAAATATGGTACGGGTGCAATCGATGTTGATGTAGCATTCTCAACACCAACGTTTTTGAGATTCCCGATTCTCGCGCAATTTGTCTGCTACTGATGTGCGGATTAGCCGCGACAGCAGCTAAAACACCTAATGGGCATCATCATTTGTTGCAGGTCGTGGTTGACGTTTCGCATGTGGCTGAACAGTTCCTGTTTCCTTAAATAACGTAACTATCCGGCGAACGGTCCGGACATTTGGATGATGTCGTCCAGGATACCGAGCAGCATACATAGCACGCGCCCGTTGGGCATTTTGATCACAGTAGCCGTACATCAACACGATATCGACCTTTCCGCAACTGGTAAACGGTCCATTTGACGAGGGTAATGTATCACGAAGCAAATACCGTCCGCACTGGCGGAATGTTGCGCGATACCATGTACTTATACGTTTGTGACTATTATAGCGCCATCTATCACAAAGCGAAAAAAGTGGTCCAACTAAAAATTCATATTTCTTTACGTACTACACGAATATGTAATAAAAAATGGGGGTTCCTATTTAAAAAAACGCAGTTGATATCCGTTTGACCTATGGCAGCGCCATCTAGCGGACCAACCATAGCGCCATTTGGTTTCCCCCTTCAAGCTAGACGAGTTTCGTTCTTTGTAGCTTTTTTGTTTGATGCTTATTTAGTGAGATATTTGGCCCGGTCACTATCAATGGACCACACTGTATATGCAGAATTATGCAACAGTGCTTTGAGGAACATGACAATGATCTATCGTTGTTATCTTCACCAAGCAAATGGCCTAATCCTTTCTTTCAGGAGTGCTAGTTCTGCAAGGTTTGCAGGAGAGCTTCCGTAAAGTTTGGAAAGTAGGAGACGATATACTGGCAGAAGTGCAACTGTGAAGATAATTGCAAACATACCTAGAGAGGCATTACTTATACCATACTTGACTAAGCGCATTGTTAGAGGTTGCTTCCTATCAGCTGAAGCCTATGCTACATTCCTAGTTGGCTTCCCGACCAAGAGTGGACGAGAGTTCGCTAGATACTTGGCACAAGCAGCGGAGCGGCGCTAGGGGCATCAGTTGCGACTCGTGGGTCCAGAGATATCTATTGCGGACCGCGGTCGATATCTGCAACCCCTAACAAGTGTGGTATAGAACGCTACATAATTTATCCAAGCAATTAATAATAAATGCATCCCACAGTGAAGCTCGCTATAGTGCATCAATATGAAAATATATCAGATTCAGCAATTGTAACTGTTAATAGAGCTCATAACGACGGCACGTCTCAAGTGCTGAATTTTGACTAAGTCCCACATCACACGAATATTTTCAGAGTACCGCAACTGGTAAATATCTAGTGCAAACGCATGCCACCCAAGGGGAACCATCACTTAAAAACTCTTCTTACGACCCCCCGAATTTAACTGCTTCTTCGCTCGTGTAAAATGAACTCCCCTTTTCACACCTTCCGCTGCCTACTAGCTGGCCTCCGAACACACCATCAGCGGGACTCGGCGCCAGTAAACAGCGCGACACCATTGGGCTGCAGTCTGTCTTCCTTCCAACTTAGTCTTTCTTAAGTCTAATGCTTAATAAATTGGAATGCTTAATAAATTTGTATATAGCTTCTCTTTTACTACTGCAATAAAAGTATTTACATTACACAGAAGAGCGCAGATTAAAGTAGCCCGTGAAGTTTAAAGGAAATGATGTGAAATTACAGAAACGAAGAACTGATATAGGCTTACCATTTATTTACAATGAAAAATACGGTGAAAATATATTTATGGAAGCTGCTGAAAGACCCCTGCAACATCAATACAGAGCTGTGCTCGGCTAAGCGTATTGAGACACACCCAGCGTAAAGTTCGGATATCGATGGCGGCTACTTCACGACTGATATCGTCTTTCAGCTCCTGTATTGTGCGTTGATTGGTTTCATAGACCTCGGGTTTCATGTCTCCTCACAGCAAAACATCACATGTTATTAGATCCGGCGCCCCTGCCAGACATAAATATTTGCTGACAATTCGTTCCTCAATGAAGACATCATGGATTGGTTCCAGCGATACGTTAGACATGTGGCTTGTTGCCCCACCTTGCTAGCAGAAACAGTATTGTCTTTCATATTCAGTGAGCTGAATACAAAATGTGTCAAAAAATTCCATACATGCAACCGTGTAGAGGGTTGTGTTAAAAATTGTCGGTCCAGTGATCCGCGTTCCAGTTACACCGCACCGAACACGGCTTTTTATTTTTTTAAAGAGTAGTTGCTAACACACAGCCTGAGTTCACCATTGTCCGTGTCCGTGAATTCACATGACTGGAAAGATGAAACCATGCTTTATCACTCACGATGTAACAGAAAGAGTCTAACAACCCATCGTTGAGGTTATTTAAAAGCCAAGTGCAGTAATCTACACGTTTCTGACTGTCATTCTTCCGTAATTGTTGCACAATCGTCAAATGAAGAGTTTTGAATATCCTCTGGCAACTCCTTCTACTTACATGCGATTGTTGAACCAATTTACGTGTAGACGTCTTTTGGCTGTGAATGATTCTTCAGTGAATGTCTGCAATAACTTACGATGTGGACCTGAAGGAATTTTTTGTCGTTATACATTTTGCACAGATCCATAGGTGCGACAGTTTTTATAAAGACTCTCTATTGCTCTATTTTCTGGTAATATTCCGTCTGGATACTTGACTCCGAAAATTTCTCGGGTTTGCTTAATCGAACCCGATTTCACATATGCTTCCACAATTTCAATACTTTCTTCTATTGAGAAAGTAATTTCGCAGACCGAAAAGTGAAACGTCTAACTTCACTGATGAAAAAAAAAAAAAAAGAAAAGGAATGCTTACAGAAGATTACTAACAATCGGTTATTGCATATAATTCTCCATTGTTATAGCTGTTCAAGCTATTTAAAAAGACGAAATATTGCATTCTCATTCAAAGAGGATGCAGCTACTTTTAACTGCACCATCGTTTATAAAAGTTCCTTTTTTGCAGTTCGAAAGGTATTAGATAGCACGTATTAAATTCAGTAATTTCATATAAATAATTAATAATGTTTTTCCGCACAGCGCTTTATTGAAGGTATCATTAAGAACTACAATCAATGGATGACTGATGACGAAAGTATCATGCTGGATTCAGTGATTGCGTTCATGTGGAGGACATGATGATCTGATCCTGGTAGGCACTAAATCTCTGTTCTAACTCACCACAAGATTAATTCTGGCTGTGTAGCCTTCACGACAAAGGGAGAACCAATAGAGGTACTCACAGTACCCTCCGCCACAAACCGTCGGGTGGCTTGCGAAGTATGGATGTAAATGTAGATGTAGAGTGCAATACTATAGTTTGACATAATGTCTTTCGAGATCGCTAGTAGTGCTTACAAGTGATTAAACTTACCATTGTTATCAACTGATCTGCTTTCACTCAAAGGCTAACTTCCGTATTATTAGAAATATCACAGACCAGTAGGAAACTGCTCCTGCTGGAGCACAATAAATGCGGATATGTTCCCGTCCATTTAACAAACTCTGACTGAAAAGTGGGGTACCAGCTACTTCATTCCACTCTCCTCAGCACATTAACAATTTTTACTAGGAGTTTGGCATGTGGACATATTCGCTCTTTTTAACATTCAACTCACTTCACTCTCCCATAAGCTCCCCTAACTGTAAATCCATCGCTGTTAAGTCGCTGATACCCATCCACTCCCAGTTACCCTTTCTCACTGACTCATTCAGCACAACCCATTGTGATTATTTCTTTGTGTCTCTCTTTCATTGTCTCCTGTGTCACAGATACAGTCCCCTTCATTCTGTGCTACTACTACAGACTCCTCCCATTATCATTGTCTCCCTCTTGCTCTTTCTTGCTTTTAATATATCATTCCTTCCTTCCTACTGCTGCTGTCTCTTCTCCCTGTCACTATCTCTCTTTGCCCCATTGTCATTGTCATATGCTATGTCTGTCGTTATCAGTGGCTCTCACTCACCTCACTTTTTCTTTCTCTTTATTCCTCCTCCCTGGCACTATCATCTTCACTCTTTTTCCTAGCACTGTTCCGTCACTGTCAATTATGTTCCACTGCCACTGCGTACCTCTCTTTCTCTCGCACTGCCATTGTCTCCATCGCTCCTTCTATAACACAACCATTAGCTACTGTCTTAGTCTATTTATTATTTTCCAGATCTTTGCCACTGCCACTATCTTCTTTTCTCTGAGCATAAAAAGGCGCGAATATCATGCGACCATACCTAACGGCTACTGCTAATTTAGTTGCTCTTCTAAACAACATCGTATACGAACAAACCAGTTGCGACTGTACCTGATATTGCTAGTATCTTAGGTAGTTGGGCTATGCACGGCTCTGTCAAAAAAGCATAGCTCGATGTAGTCATATTGTCAAGCCACACACGTATGCTTTCATGCCCCATAGTGTAAGTGTGATCCTTCAGTGGAATAGTCTGTGCACTGGCTAGAGTTGCAATTAATAAAATACACAGAAATATAAAGTAAAAGATAAAAGTATGATTTAATAAATGGTTTAAATGGATCTGAGCACTATGGGACTTAACATCTGAGGTCATCAGTCCCCTAGAACTTAGAACTACTTAAACCTAACTAACCTAAGGACATCACACACATCCATGCCCGAGGCAGGATTCGAACCTGCGACCGTAGCGGTCGCACGATTCCAGACTGAAGCGATTAGAGCCGCTCGGCCATTGCGGCCGGCATGATTCAATAAAAAGTGTTCCATTATAATACCTGCAATTGACGTAAAACACAGAGAATTGTGATCAATAATCTTTATTCAAGAAAGGACATCTCAAATAAACGGAAAGTGGTTCTACGATAATCAAGTATGTTACAGACAGAAGTACTCTTCTAAAATGAAGTAATGTTACTCTGAGAACATTACGAGAATGGTAGCAAAATTCCCATACAAAACAGTCATCAAAGATACGAGAAAACTAATCGACATTGCGATCACAATACACGAAATATTCCCCAGCTCAAAACAGTCCACATTTCATCATGATAATTCAAAAATTAACACATGCGATACAGAGAATGGTCACTCATACTCTGGCTATTCACAGTTCTGCAATATAAGCGGGAAAAGTTAGAATCCTACACTGGAGCACATTCAAACATCCCGAAACATAAGTCCCTTCAGAAGTTAAAGTATGGTAGCGGCCGTTCACTGCCCAGAATCTATCACCTGTACGACCGAACACCCTCGGTTAAGTACTGAAATGCATGTTACCACTATAAGAAACGTATATGTTATGTTTTAATGTGTAATGTACATTAGCCCTAGGTTGCTAAAGCCTAAAATTTACGATTGCGCCAACCGGTGTGGCCGAGCGGTTCTAGGCGCTACAGTCTGGAACCACGCGACGGCTACGGTCGCAGGTTCGAATCCTGCCTCGGGCATGGATGTGTGTGATGTTCTTAGGTTAGTTAGGTTTAAGTAGTTCAAAGTTCTAGGGGACTGATGACCTCAGATGTTAAGTCCCATAGTGCTCAGAGCCATTTATTTGATTTACGATCGCAGTGAGTACCAATTCGAGATTGAAGAGAATCTGGTATTGCAAGTACATGGTGTAAAGCAGGATATTTTCTACTTCTTTTGTATGTGACGTACCACTGGAGGATTTACGATTGTAAGTAACTAGTCCATGAAGTATAAATTACGGCTTCCTTTGAGTAAAATATGGAACACTTATATTTACAATGGTTTAGCAACAACGTAATATTTTTGCCCCTTTAGTGTTCTAGGGTTAATATGCACAACAGGATAGTAACGCGTTTTAAATCTTTTTTTTCCATCTTGTTGATGAAATACTCAGCTTTTTTCATCTGTATAAACAGTTAATTTTTTACCATCCATTCTCTACATTAATGTGTACACCTATTATGAATCAGTGACTTTATGGCGTGTGGCGACTGGTACTTCAGACACCACTACCATTCTACTCTTTCCTCCACAATTTGCGAGTGGGTAGAGCGACTGACGGAAATCATCCTAATGGATCCAACCACTCATTCTTTCACAGGCTCTCCGAGGGAGGGAGTAATACGTGGCCTCACTCGTCTTGGAATGTATGGGTCTGGAATAATAACAAAATTAATCACCATCATGTACACCGCCTCTGCTGTAGCGTATACAACTGGAAAGTGACGAACATTGCCGTAGCGCGCTTCCCCCTACTAAACGAACCCATGACGAAACGCAACGCCCTTATTGGCAACTTCCCTTCTCAGCTCCAGTTGTGCCAGAATTACGATCAGTACTAAGCAGACGATCAAACTAAATACCCTGCCGAAAAAAAATAGTGCACCGTTATAAAGGTTTCCAATTCACTCAAGATTTATTACTGCAATAGAATAGAAAATGGTTCAAATGGCTCTGAGCACTATGGGACTTAACTTCTGAGGTCATCAGTCCCCTAGGATTTAGAACTACTTAAACCTAACTAACCTAGGGACATCACACACATCCATGCCCGAGGCAAGATTCGTACCTGCGACCGCAGCGGTCGCGCCGTTCCAGACTGTAGCGCCTAGAACCGCTCGGCCACTCCGGCCGGCGCAGTAGAATACATTAAATGAGTACTAGCCCAAGCTGAATAGCATAAGCGGTTCTGAGGTACTAGTTATCAACCCATGCCGAAACACCCATATAAGTAAATGGGGTAGCCTCCACGGGCGGCAATGTAGGCGTAGATGCTGGCATCCAGTCGATCGAAAAGATGGCGAGTACTCTCCTGGGATACGTTATTCCACGCCAGCTCGACCTGTTCACGTAGTTCTGTAAGAATTGTTAGTTGACGAGTCGCACGAATAATTTCTTTTCTCATCATATCCCACATTTTCTGGTTTGGAGACAAGTCCGGATATTGTGCCAGCCAGGAAAGTTACTGCACGTCTTACGGAGCACGTGGAGTTTCACGGGCAGTGTGTGGGCAAGCATTACCCTGTTGGAACAACACATCACCTTCCTGTTGCAAGAACAGCAAAACAGCCGATCTGACAACATTCTGCACTTACCGAGCGCCGGTTAGCGTCCCTTCCAGAAACGCCACAGGTAAACGAAAGTTGTAGCATATCGTAACGCAGACCATACGGCCTGAGGTGGAGCCAATGTGTCTTGGACGAATGCACTCTACAAGACAGCACTCACCAGGACTACAACCTACGCGCAAACGACCATCACTTGCGTGCAGATGGAATCTACTTTCATCGTTGATGACCACGGCGCACTATTGCATCTTCCAAGTGGTCGTCTGTTGGCAACAGACGAGTCACGTGCGTTGATGCTGTGGCGTGAGTAGAAGACGGGCTAGAGATCTGCATGCTTTTAGTCCCACTGCTAATAACTGTTTCTAAACAGTTTGTGTTGACACGTCACTCTATTTGCCCCCTTTCAAATTTCCCCAGTTGGCTGTAGGGCGTCTCCGTGGTACGGTTGCCTGCTTGCTTGAAAAGTCTGCAAAACACTAAGCCTTCTGGCTGTGAGCGTAGACACATATGGCGATCTAGCAGCTATGCCAATACGCTACCTATTGCCGGACGATGTTAAAGCCATTATCAGTGCATCTACTATCTCCAAGTTGGCATCTGCCATAATAGGATCGAAATCGACGTCGTCTTCCCAGGTGGACTATTTTCTTTCCGGCAGTATTTGGAAGCCACAACTCCACTTATGTAAGTTCATAGGTTTCCAGGGCAGGTTCACTTTGAATATATTAATTTTGGCTGTTATGCAGCGTCATTGTAAATTATCAAAACAACTAACTGCCGACGTTTGGAACGACTTGCTGATGTTCACTTCAGGGAACCACCCTGGGGAGGACCGCAGCAACTCGCTCGAAACGTCGGTAATTTAGTTGTTTGAGTAGGTTACAAGACGCGGCCCAGTACCTAAAGCTATTTCACCCAAAACCGAATTTGTTAAATACCGGTGTCCTTAGCATGTTCCCAAGTAATCTCATCCTAGCATCTATGCTACCCATCTATGTAGTAATTCCATATTAGTGCGTCCCACAATGTTATTGTTAGGTCTTTCACAGCTGTTAGTGTTTCAGTGATTTATTGCAAATAGTGTAATCAATCACTATGTTATCTTTCTTCCCATTTATGCTTAACACATTACATCCTTTTTTTTAAAATTTAACTGTCATTCGCTGTAGGTCTTCTGTGAGTCTTTTTGTATTTCGCTATAGTTTTTTAGTATAGCAACATTTGACGGCCGTATTGGCCGAGCGGTTCTGGGCGCTAAAGTCAGGAACCGCGCGACCGCTACGATCGCAGGTTAGAATCCTGCCTCGGGCATGGATGTGTGTAATGTCCTTAGGTTAGTTAGGTTTAAGTAGTTCTAAGTTCTAGGGGACTGATGACCTCCGCTGTTGAGTCCCATAGTGCTCAGAGCCATTTGAACTATTTTTATAGCAACTTTTCTTTATGCAACGGCAACGTCCGCGATCAGTAGTGAATACCACTGGCCTTAAACACTCCCTTGGGGTAAATTCGTTGTTACTTTGATATATGACGAATTCGCACCCTTCAGAACAACGTATCGAGTTCTCTCTTCTTGGAACTCCTGGATCCAGTCACTCAACTGATCTGTTATTCGATAAGCTCTTGTTTTGTTTACTATGTGACAACGCGGAATTTTACCAACTGCGTTCCGTACATCAAATTTGTGGGCCAGCATCTTTCACGGATATGTAAGTAAATTTGGTGGTACTGTATTATATTTTGTCTCTGTCATGAACTTTAAAATGAACCACAAACCTACAGGTACAGATATTATAGTCAACAAAGTATTATGCCAGCCTGAGCAACCCATGCAGGCTAATTCTCGTTTTCTCGTTAACAGAAGTTTAAGGCATTTCATGGACGATACTGGAGTCAAAACTGCGCCTTGCTCTAAAAATTGGCCCAAGTAAATATACTGTATTATACTGACGTACAAATGGAAATCTTCCGATCCGAGATCACAAGCTATCTGTAAGACGAATATGGAAAATATTATTCCGAGAAGCAGCCATTTAAGGTAAAAGTTAGTGCACAAATTGTATATTACCATAACAAGGTTAGCTCACTCTAGTGTATAGAAAAAAAAACATTCTGAGACTCTGACAGGTTTAACGTAGGAGAAAATTCGAATAACAAAGAGCAAATCTGATTCTGGGCTACACATGCAGACATGAAAACGCTTCATATCATTGATCAGCATATGACATTTTCACACAGGGCACCTAAAATTCAGGTACTTAATATGCTGTAAGACCTTCAGATTTATAGTTATGCTACACAACAGCCACAAAATATACTGAACCAGCAAAAAGTATCCCTATGGAGCAACCTGAATCCACACCTATTCCTGCGTCACCCAATTGTCACACGCCTGAATAATCAACTTTTGTATTCAGCGCAGAAGTGCAAGAACGGAATCAATGAGGTTCCGAAAGGTACCACCAGAGCAGTGGAGATGAATTTTGTTTCTATTCTAGGCCCATACATTCCAAGATGAGTGAGGCTATGTATTACTTCATCCCACGGAGATCCTGTGAAAGGACGACAGCGAAAAGTATCAGAAAGATTGGATCCATTCGGATGAATTCCGTCAGTCACTCACCCACTCACCATCGCAAATTGTATAGGAGATAGTAAAATGATAGTGGTGTCAGAAGTACTAATCGCCACACGCCATAAAGTCGCTGCTTCATAATTGGTGTAGACATTGATGTAGACAATAGATGGTAAGAAATTAACTGTTGATAAAGATGAAGAACGTTGAATATTTCAGCAATAAGAAGAAACAAATTTATAACGAGTTAGTACCCTGCTGTGCATATTAACCCTAGAACACTAAATGGGAAAAACATTACGTTGTTATTAAACAACTGCAAATTCTGCTACTTCATATTTTACTCAAAGGAAGTCGTAATTTATACTTTATGGACTAGTTACTTACAATTGTAAGTCCTCTAGTGGTACATCACATACGAATTAAGTACAAAATGTCCTGCTTTGCACCATGTACTGTAAATACCAGATTGGCCTGAACCGCGAACTGGTACTAACTGAAATCGTACATGTTACGAGTGTTTAATAGTAACCTATGACTAATGTACATTAAAACGCAACACATATATGTTTCTTATAGTCATTGTATGCACTGTAGTACCTCTCCGAGGGTTGTAAATTACACTGCTTGACAAAGAAAGCGAAGCACTCAGTAGTGAAGGAGGAAATGAAGTTAAGCTTCACGCCTTGAGAGGATATGTGACGTTATTCTAGTCATTACAAAATCGTCCGTCTCAAATTTAGGAAGAAATTGGCAGTATCTTCTAAAATATCACTCTGACGTATCATCGACTCTGGTTTGTGCATATGCAGTGACTGGGTAGGAAAGAGTGTCATAAAGTTGTAGTACCGTCTCCGGGGGCAAGGTGTCCCAAAACTGTTGTAACTGGTCCCTTATATTCTGGTGGTAAGACGAAGTTAATGTCCGAGCTGATTCCACACATGTCGTATCGGGGACAGACCTGTGTATCTTGCTGACCACCGGAGTACCTCAGCCTCACGCAGGCAGTTCATAGAGGCAGGGGACATGTGTGGACGAGCATTTTTCTGATGAAAAATGGATGGTTCAAATGGCTCTGAGCACTAAGGGACTTAACAACTTAGGACATCAGTCCCCTAGAACTTAGAACTACTTAAACCTAACTAACCTAAAGACATCACACGCATCCATGCCCGAGGCAGGATTCGAACCTGCGACCGTAGCAGTCCCGCGGTTCCGGACTGCAGCGCTAGAACCGCACGACCACCGCGGCCGGCGATGAAAAATGGAAAAGGATACTGTTACATAGGAGGTAACACATGAGGACGCAGGGTATCAGTGACATACCGTTGAGTCACCATTGTCCCCTCAGTCACTATCAGCCATGACCTGTAACCATACACGTTGGCTCTCCTAACTATGATTCTAGGAATAACACCACTGTGCCTGTCTAAAATACTGAGAGGGTGGGAGCTCTTCACAGGGGCCACCATATTCACCGATAATCGTCATCCGGAGTAGTGCAGAACCCCGATTCATCACTGAACACAATGCTGCACCAGCGGTCCATTCTTCTCATTCGGAGCACCACTACAAACGCACCCGTTCGTGTTGGTGTGTACTTGTAAGAGGTTCCATTGACGTCCGACCATTCATTCTGGGCACTGCACATTTTTGTCAGACT
The DNA here is from genome assembly GCF_021461395.2 of Schistocerca americana. Lineage (NCBI taxonomy): Eukaryota > Metazoa > Arthropoda > Insecta > Orthoptera > Acrididae > Schistocerca > Schistocerca americana. Next base: position 691,992,182 of record NC_060130.1, read on the forward strand.
GTGTATATGCCGGGGCTGATATTGTACTCTGATCCTTGCTGTAGGTTCACACCACCCTACAATCTTATCCATCCAAATAACTTTCGCGGACCGTATAATCCTTCACACATCCAGCATCTCTTTCGCACATTCCGAAAAGCGTCATCCAGGAAGTGTCTACAAGACAGAACCTTGTGGCAAACACAAGAGAGTATAAGACTATACAACTGAAGTGGCCCATTAACCACCCACTTTACTAAGCGTCACATTTTAGAGACTGTATCCAGATATAGTACTGAATATAGTTCCAAATTTATAGCATTTTGCGACACATAGTTTAGAAGATATGAGGTCAAAAGTAATAACATGCGTGAAAAACTTGCATTTGCTTAAAATGTAGCGCAAATTACCCAGACTACATTCCTCCGATGTTTCATAATAAGAGCACTTAGCGACTTCCAACAAACTTTAAGCATAATTTCAAATATTTACTAAACTTTCTCTAGCTTATATGTTTTATATCAAATATTTATCACATTAACTCATTTGTAAACCAACCAGAAAGCTGTTTTACGTATGAAAGTTCCATTCTCCATCGGGATTAAATGGTAGATAATCAACGTTGTTTGCTTAACTGAGAAGAGTTACGGCCTCAAAGTAAGATATACTGTAGGTTTATGTTCCGCCGGCATCGCCAAATCGTAATTAGCAACGGGCGGTGTCTCATTTGGCAAAATGGAGTAAAGTCCTTGGTCTAGATACGGGAACTTTCTTAGCATTGATTTCCGATGACTGAAGGAAACTTAACTGTGCATTACAGACACAGACTTGAACATAACCAGTTACTAATGCTAGTGCATTTTCTAAATTACATCAAAGATGGCAGTGGAGTTTAGTGCACCTTAGCGGCCATTAGTGTGCATTTCGCTGCGTGTATATTTAGGCTATATGAAAGAACAGACACCACGTATTCATATAACTGATTCGCCTATATTGACAATGGATCCACCACATTCAGTGCAGATACAGATTTACGTCAGACCTCCTGCGGGAATCTCTAAGTAGCGAGAATGGAGGACATGTACTGGGACTGCAGATAGGTGACTCTATGTGGGAATGAGGGTCGGCTGAGAGGCGTGCGGAGGTACTCCGCGCAGTTGTGAGATAACACAGTGTTCGGGTTGCGCAGTGGTTAACGCAATCAAAGAATGTTCAAATGTGTGAAATCTTATGGGACTTAACTGCTAAGGTCATCAGTCCCTAAGCTTACACACTACTTAACCTAAATTATCCTAAGGACAAACACACATACCCATGCCCGAGGGGTGTTCAGAAATTGTTACTGCAAGCTGAATTCCATTGAACGGATTTGTTGATAAGCAGTAGGACCTGGTTTCCATGGTCGCACAGTTGCCAGAAAGAAAGAATGGTGTTACTTAAACTCGCACTAAAATCGCAATAATTCTTCCATGGACCAGTGCAAGAGAGTTTTCTGCAGAGTTGTCAATCGTAAATCATCTACATCAAAATGATGATGCTCCTGTCCACAAAATACGGCACATTGTAGGGTGATTGGAATAAAGTCAAGCAGATTTGATGGCACGACCTGCTCTAAATCCGAGCTCAGTCAAACTTCTGTGAAATGAACTAACGCGTAAGCTACGTGCCGTGACAATTCCGCGTAACACTTGGTAACAACAGTTCACTAAACCTCTTAACATTGGACACAAATTCTGTCTTCAGTGGGAAACACAACTCGACGATTAACACTGTAAATGCAACTAAGCGAGACTTATTCTCTTGTTTACGTTGAACGAGGACGCGCAGAATGTGAATTAACTAACTTTAATTTTGTAGGACGGTGGTTCAAGACGACGGTGTCGGCCAAGCATCCTAGTTTAGATTTACCGTAGTTCTTCTAAAGTGCTCAAGGTAAGTGTCGGAACGATACCTTCCGACAACACACGCCTATTCTATGGCCCATCTCTCCATATACCGAGCTAGCCTTCAGTCTCTAATAATCTCGTCAGAGACAGGACGTTAAACTAAATATTTCTTGACTTCTTCACAGGGATAAGAAACATTAGGAATTTTTGTAAACTTTTAACACCGGTGAAAAGTGAATTCCGAAGCGCCAGTGTATGTCGAATGATAACACTGTTGGTTATTCTGCAACCTAGGCGTTCATATCTCTTCTTATAGCAAAACTTCACGAGTAGATGAAGACCATACTTGGTATGCAGCGAGAGACTATGGCCTTCGGACGCGCAATCAATAAAACACACCTGGATACGGTATTTATATTGCTTGAGGCACCTCACCTGCGATCCTGCTTTTCTGTGGATGTCTCAATTGAACATTTTGTTGGTAATGCATAGGAAATGAGGCTCTTCGGCTCGGAAGTTCTCATGGCCCATCATTCACGAAAGAGTCAGTTATACTTTTTAAAACTGTCTATACTGAAGTGAACTGATATTGTAACAACCGTATTCAGTACACGAAACTCATCAGGTGATCTGTTACAGATAGTTCTCACGAGGGAGTGTCTACAGCCAGCACTAAACCAAATTTACAGGGGACTGATCTCAGTACCTGATTGGATGCATTTATGTATGTCGACGCTTCGTATCACAGAAAATTAAAAAATTGTTCAATCACAAATAAACCATCAAGTAAAGTGAATTTTGATGCTACTGTCTCAGAAGTGTTTTACTCATACCACCCTATGAAAAATACGTAAATAATTCGAATGACACTGTGCAGTCTACTAACACTTCGGTTTACACAGTCTCTTCATTTCATAACTAGGAGTTTTCCATAGAGATACGGACGCGGTATTTTCCATGTACGTCTGACAACTGCTAAATTTCATAAATCAGCAGAAAATGTACCAATCACAATAGCTGTATAATAATAAAGTCTGCTTTGTTGCCAAATTCCCCTGTATGTTCCCTTTTCACTGTTGCTAGATTTATGGCAAGCAAACAAAAGTAACTTTCTTGTTCGTATGTAATAACAGTCGAAAGAAATAGATGAAAGATGGAGTCTAACGTCCAGTTGGCAGAGTGTTGCTCATTAGACGCAGAGCAAAAGCTCGGATTACTAAAACATGGGGAAGGACGTCGGTCATAAACTGTCGTAGCTGTGTTGGGAAAGTACCAAAGCTCCAAGCGCTAATAGAGAGCACTGATGCCAATTTCGTTTAGAAACTGAAAGATGCCTGAAGCCGGAGACAAGTTCAGCTGAAATTTTTGCGAAAAATTTCACAGTGTTCCGAAAGAATAGGCTAAACCCAGTTGACGGCGGCGTGTTTGTTGCTGTCAGCAGTAGTTTATTTTGTTGCGAAATTGAAATAGATATACTACGTGGTCAAAAGTATCCGGACACCTGGCTGAATATGACTTATAAGTTCGTGGCGCCCTCCAACGGTAATGCTGGAATTCAATATCGTGTTGGCCCACCCTTAAACTTGATGAGAGCTTCCACTCTCCCATGCATACGTTCAGTCAGGTGCTGGAAGGTTTTTGGGGAATGGCAGCCCATTCTTCACGGAGTACGTCACTGAGGAGAGGTATCGATGTCGGTCGGTGAGGCCTCGCTTGAAGTCGGCGTTCCAAAACACCCCAGAGGTGTTCTATAGGATTCAGGTTAGGACTATGTGCAGGCCAGTCCATTACAGGGATGTTATTGTCATGTAATCACTCCGCCACAGGCTGTGCATCAGGAACAGGTGATCGATCGTGTTGAAAGGTGCAATCGCTATCCCCGAACTGCTCTTCAACAATGGGAAGCAAGAAGGTGATTACAACATCAATGTAGGCCTGTGCTGTGATAGTGCCACGCAAAACAACAAGGGGTGCAAGCCCCCTCCATGAAAAACACGACCACACCATAACACCACTGCATGCGAATTTTACTGTTGCCACTACACACGCTGGCAGGTGACGTTCACCTGGCATTCGCCATACCCACATCCTGTCATCGGATCGCCACATTGTGTACCGTGATTCGTCACTCCACACATCGTTTTTCCACTATTCAATCGCCCAAAGTTTACGCTCCTTATACCAAGTGAGGCGTCGTTTGACATTTACAGGCGTGATGTGTGGCTTATGAGCAGCCACTAAACCATGATATCCAAGGTTTCTCACCTCCCGTCTAACTGTTATAGTACTTGCAGTGTATCCTGATGCAGTTTGGAATTCCTGTGTGATGGTCTGTATAGATGTCTGCCTATTAAACATTACTATCCTCTCCAACTGTCGGCAGTCTCTGTCACTCAAGAGACGAGGTCGGCCTGTACGCTTTTGTGCTGTACGTGTCCCTTCACGTTTCCACTTCACTATCACATCGGGAACAGTGGTCCTACGGATGTTTAGGAGTGTGGAAATCTCGCGTACACACGTAGGACACAAGTGACACCCAATCACCTGACCATGTTCGAAATCCGTGAGTTTCGCGGAACGCCCCATTCTGCTCTCTCACGATGTCTAATAACTACTGAGGTTGCTGATATGGAGTACCTGGCAGTAGGTGGCAACACAGTGCACCTAATATGAAAAACGTTTGTTTTTGGGGGCGCCCTTATACTTTTGATCACATAGTGTAGTATCTGTGAGTTGGTTTGGGCAGAGGTCATTCTTGGCAGCCCGAATAAAATAATAAATGAATCCTTTTACCGACCTCCCAATTAAGAGAGTGTGAGGTCACCACATGACTGGCTAAAAAGAATTTGTTAAACTTCGGTTGCGTGATAAATCAGTCAAATCTAAAGGTCGTAAATTCAATTAAATACATAGTAATTACAATTACGAACAGCTTAAATTGGAAGGAACAAATAAAAAATGTTGTGGGGAAGACGAACCAAAGACTGCGTTTTATTGGCAGGACGCTTAGAAAATGTAACAGATCTACTAAAGAGACCGCCTACGCTAAGCTTGTCTGTTCTCTTTTAGAATACTGGTGCGCAGTGTGGGATCCTTGCCGGATACGATTGACAGAGTGCATCGAGAAAGTTCAAAGAATGGCAGCACGTTTTATATTATAGCGAACTAGGGGAATGTCACTGAAATGGAACAGGATTTGGGGTGAACATGGTTAAAACAAAGGTGGTTTTCGTTGCGGCAGAACCTTCTCATGAATTTTCAAGCATCAATTTTCTCCTCCGAATGCGAAAATATTTTGCTGACGCCGATCTACACAGGGAGAAGCGATAACCATAATAAAATAAGGGAAATCAGAGCTCGCACAGAAAGATATAGTTGTTCGTTTATTTTCGAGCGCTGTACGAGACTGAAATAATAGAGAATTGTTATGAAAGTTGTCCTATGAGCCCTCTGCCAGGCACTTAAACATGGTTTGCAGAGTATCGATATCGATGTAGATGTAGCAACCTTTTCAAAGAACCATCCCGACATTTGCCTGGATCCACTAAGGTTAATCGTGGAAAACGTAAATCTGGGTAACTGGGCGTGAATTTGAACCATCGAATTTTCGAATAGGAGTCCAGTGTTCTATACACTGCACCGTCTCGCTCGGCAAAAGTTCTGCGGTAATGAGATTTCTAAACGGAAACAGGGTATTGACATATGCGTCTGCATGTATGTTAACAGTGCTATTATTATATAGGTACCCAGCCGCTGTAAATTGCTGAAAGTAAGTCGTGGTCCTACGTAGTACATTATTTTACTTTGAAATAAATTGGTTGTATAGGTTAAATACCGTCTTTTGCAACTGGAGCGTAGTAACTTCTTAAAAAAAAAACTAGTTGTATAGGTTAAACACCGTCTTTTGCAACTGTAATGAAAGCCTCTTTAAGACCAAAGGCCTTTCGCTTTATTCTAATGCATCTTCAGTAGTCACTGTAACACTATGGCTTTCTTTCTCTTACAGTTTTGTTTGCTAGGGTCATGAACAGATCGCATCCCTTAACTCACTACTATATACAGTATTAATTCTTATCTTTACTCAACGTTTTTTGTTGATTGTGTCTTTCCTCCTGTTCTTCCACCTATACAAGGTGTTCGGAAATTCCCGTTACAAACTTCTAGGAGCGGGGAGTGGGTACATAATACTTTGAATGGGAACCCATGTCCAGAAACTAACGTTTCCTTTCTACGGCAATTTCAGTTCAGATGCGTAACGCGTCCACGTCTGCCGAGGGAATGAGAAATGTCTGAGAGTTCATTGTACTGGTAGATAACTGGGTGGACAGGATGACGTGTACTGCATCTGACGGTCACCTGATGTCACTTAATGTCTACCCTACTACGAGACCCCTATAGAGACAGAGGGAGAACTAGAAACTGAGAAGACAGCAGGTGGAACCGGGTATGTGTATCAGAACATGGTTCTTAGGTACAATGTCTGGAGCAACGTTGGTGGTGACCACATCAAGCCGCTGTTGTCCGTCTGTACTGTTTTTCCACCTGTACAGGGTGTTCAGAAATTCCCTTTATAGACTTCCAGGACTAATAGAGGGAAATGAGTATATAATATTCTGAATAGGAACCCATGTCCCTATCCAGAAACATGCTTACGGTATGGTGGGTTCTTATTTGTTTTTGAAATGTAAAAACATAATGTTTAAGCGTTAATACAAAAAATGTGCTTAAGTGATAAATAGATGTTTCGTTATGTTTCGTTTCGGATTGTACTGGGTGTTGTGTGATGTCCTTAGGTTAGTTAGGTTTAAGTAGTTCTAAGTTCTAGGGGACTGATGACCATAGCCGTTAAGTCCCATAGTGCTCAGAGCCATCTGAATCATTTTGAACCTTTCGGATTGTTATCTAACAACTGTTCTGCAGCAAGCCTAATCCAATTCCTCAAGCAGAAGAAGATGAGTTAAACATCTGAACTTAAACCGTCGCAGAACGGAAACGGTATGTTTCCACACACAGGTTTCTATTGAAATTGTTACGCACTCTCTCCCTTCTAAAAGTCTTAGAAGTTTGTAGCGGGATCTTCCGAAAATCCTGTATGTGTTAGATTTAACCACATAGCACACAACATTAATAAAATCAACAGACTGCAATCACGGATTTCTGACCAGAAACGGAGCAAAAAAAGTAATATGAACATGTGTGCGGAAATCCATCGCTACCACGGTAGATGGCACTGACGAGTGAAAGTTCCTGTGACCACGTGCCGTGTGCTCCTCGTGTGTTACAGGGTGTGTAATTGGCGCAGCATACTGTGAGCAGCAGAATGGTATTCATGTTGGCAACAAGTCGAGGTGGTGTTTGTGTAAGATCAAGGAGATGGAAATGATTAAGAGGCAGAATGGCCATACCAGAGCAAGTACTCTCAGAGACACCAACCACATCACACAGTATTTCAAGTCCTTTTTGGGCGTTTGTGTGATCATGCATCCTTTAAGACAGATGAACGTGCAGGAAGGCTGCAGGCTGTGCGTACACTAGATTTGGCATTCCAGTTTTTACAAGATATTGAGACGATCCCTAGGACAAGCTCCAGGCAAGTGGCCCGCCAACATAGTGTAACCCATTTCTGACCTCAGTTCTGTTTACCGACGAAGCAACCTTTACCAGAACTGTCGTCATCAATCTGCATAATCGTCACCTGGGGCTACGGACAGTTCTCGGGGAATGGTTGAGTTTCTCTTCAGGAACGGTTCAACAACAATGTGTGGGCTGGAATTCTTGACGTCCACTTACTTGGACCGATTATTATTCCACAACCCCTTGACGGAGGAACGTACTTGGACACCTCGACAACAACTTCCCCAGACGTTGGATAGGACGCGGAAACCGTGAAGCATGGGTTGTTAGATCACTGGAGTTAAACCACTTGGATTTTTTCCTCTGGGGGCATCTGAAAATGGTTGTGTATGCTGAATCAGTTCCTGATGTGTAGACTTTTCAACAGCGTATTGACGACGCCTGTGATGCTATTCGGGGAGAGGTCGGAACTTCCGAAAGAGTGCGGCATCCATGCTGCAATGTTTGAACGCGTGCAGTGTACTCCATGGAGGCCACATCTGCTGTGATGTAAATGCAATACAGCTCTGTGTTTCGGTACGACTGTTGTCGTTGCAGGCATACAGTCCATTTTCGTATACGAGCCCATAGGACATTTTTTCCTCTATTTGCAGTCAGGAATCTCTCCATTTCGTGTGTCTTGTTTTGTTACTGCGGGATGCGTTCGTCTTTCGTTTGGTTTGGTAGCACGGGGAGCGTATGCTATTGTTACGTGGTTTTGAGTGTTTATATTTTCATCTAGTGTGTGTATTGATGTGTGTGTGTGTGCGTGTGTGTGCGTGTGTGTGTGTGTGTGTGTGTTTGGAAAGGGAGCTAACATGTCCTAATTATTGTTTATGTAAATTATTGTACTTTATACGGCATGGTGGTGGCTGATCTAGAGTGAGATATTAGCTAGTTTCTGATATTACGTTGTGGTGTCATGGGGGAGAGATTGTTCTTTCGCTACATCATGTTTTATTAGTTCGAATAACGTATGATTGCTAGTGTTTGCCTGGATATTTATTGTGTGTTTCGTCGCTGTTACTGATTTTTGAATTTGGTAGTTCTCTAGTATGTTATGGTCATGTTCCTTGTAACTGAATCTGACTATTTTCGTGGCCTCTGTTGCCGGAAGTGTTCTGCAAGAGTTGAATGGCTGATGCCATAATTATATCCTCATTTGCGTTCCTTATATCTTATTTTAAAAGTCCTGCGTGTCTGCCGTAACTATAGAGTATCACAGCTTGTACACTGGAGTTGATAAATGCCAGATGTTTGGTACATTTCAGTGCGACTTCCTTTTTTAGACATTTCTGTACAGATTTGCTGCTTTGTTATGATACTTGAATTCCTTGTGTGTTGAGGATGTTCGCATTTATATGTGTCAGTTTGTTGCCGTATGTGAGCATGTACCAACTTGTTTGTTGAGTTGCTGTGTAGTGCTCGTGATGATGGTGAGCGCGCGCCCGCGTGTGTTTGTGTGTGTGTGTGTGTGTGTGTGTGGTAGTTGTTGTGGGTATCTGGAGGAGTTTCTTCCTGTTTTGTTTCTACTGGTTCTTCATATCCGTTATTTTTTTCAGTCTAAACAAACAAACGGCGAACGCACCCCCCAATAACAAAACAAAACAGCCGAAATGGCGAGATGACACTGCTTCTTCACAACACAAAAATGTGAATAAATTTAGTGTTAGTGAAAGTGCCGTGTGTTACAAACTGACACTTGTATGAACATGAAGAATAACAGAAACAACATAAACCCATGAGTAACGATAAGAATTAATACTGTTTACAGTAGTAATGGAGACATGCGATTTGTTCGTGATCCTAGCAAAAAGAATTGCAAGAAAAAAAGAACTCAGTTTTGTAGTGACTTCTGAAGATACTTTAGAATAAAACGAAACGCGTTTGCTTTTAATGAGGATTTAATTACAGCTGGGAAGTACGGTATTTGACCTATACAACTTGTATATTTCCAACTGCGGAAAACAGAGGCCGTAAAGCAAACAAGACAACATGAAAAAAACTCTTTGTAGGTGTGCCTGTCGCTACCATGGTTGTGCGAAACTCTTACTAGTGATACCATTTCTTTCTGCTTCGCCACACACTGGTGTGTGTATCACAAGATGCTGTAACAACAACGAATGGGTGTAACCTGTAAATGCTAAATGTGGCGAAAGTAGCTACTCGGCAAACAATTAACTGTTACCACTATATAGGGTGTCCCATTTATTTTGCCCAGCCTAAATAACTGTTTGTCCAGATGCAAATTACAAAATGTTTCAAATAAATGTTCTTTAGCCGTCAGGGGGACATCAATCAGCATGATTGCCTTAGTTGTAGTTTTGTTTTTTACAAAGATATGAACAGTGGAATGACTTTTGTAAATGGAACCCTGTATTTTTTATTCGGTAATTCATTTCCTCTCGTAAAAACATGTTCAAAAATCTATCACAATGTACCATTCTCTAAAACACAACATTATGAATTACGTAACACAACATTGACATTTACTGCTTCCAGTGTCGCCTGCTGAAGAGATTTACAAGCAAGCGCGATACGTTCCTGCATGTCCTCTGGAGTTGTTGGAATATCGCGATTGACAACGTCTTTAAGGTATTCCAAAAGAAAAAAGTCCAGAGGATTCAACTTTGGAGACCTAGCAGGCCAAGTAACTGTTCCTCCTCGACCAATCTGTATGGCAGGATACCTTCAGTTCAGAACACGACGTGCACACAAGGCATTATGGGCTGGACATCCATCATGTTGATACCACACAAGCATTCAGGTTCTTAGCGGCACTTCATCCAGAAGAAGAGGAAGAATTCATCTGAGGAAGTTGTCATTCGCTGTGCCGTTTAGACTACCACTTATGAAGTAAGGGCCAATAATTGTAATACCAAACATCCTACACCAGACGTTAACCCTCCATTGACGAAGACGTTTCACCTGTCTAAGCCATCGTGAGTTGTCACTGGACAAATAATGCATGTTCCTTGTATTTATCTGTCCTTTAAGAAGGAACATTTATCGGTAAACAGAACATTGGAGAAGAAGTTCGGGTTGGCAAATATTTGCTGCTGTGCCCACTGACAGAACTGTATACGATTCGGGAAATCAAATCGTTCAAATGGCTCTGAGCACTATGGGACTTAACTTCTGAGGTCATCAGTCCCCTAGAACTTAGAACTACTTAAACCTAACTAACCTAGGGACATCACACACATCCATGCCCTAGGCAGGATTCGAACCTGCGACCGTAGCGGTCGCGCGGTTGCAGACTGTGGCGCCTAGAACCGCTTGGCCACTCTGGCCGGCTCTGGAAATCATTCCCATGCAATTCTTAATGTAGGTGTACATGGTAAGGATACAACCGGCGAAGTGTAAGAATACGATGACACTGGTTTTAGGAATGCCAATCTCGTGTTCAGGCTGTCGTGTGCTCACATATGTGTTCATAAGAACGGAAGCGAGAACGGTAACTTCGGCAGCTTCGTCTGTGTGAGTGCTACGACGATTGCGTTGCAGTGGGTTGAAACTTCCCGTTTTCTGAAGCGTCGCAAGACGAGTAAACATCCGTTGGGAAGGTGGGTTCTTGTCAGGATATCGCTCCCTGTACAGTTCCGCTGCCTGCGTAGCATTTCGCCTACCTTCAACAACAACAACAACAAAAGAAACGCTATGTCCATGCTGTTTGTAGAAGGAGAACCTTTACTATATGCCTACCCTACACAAAAGTATTAAAAAGAGTCAAACAATTGCACAAAATGTACCTGTACATAAGAAAACAGTATTGTAATTACTGTTTTGCTAACTTACATTCCCCATAGATGAGTAGCATTTCTACGTTCTCTTCGTTTGTGTACATTCTACTCACACAACTCTTTAACGGAAAATAGTTGGCGGAATCACGGATCTGCATTCTAGTTATGTTTACATTTGTCTTCTGTCAACGTCAGCGTATGGATGTGTTCCATTACTCCTAGTGTGGTGTCACCGCCAGACACCACACTTTCTAGGTGGTAGCTTTAAATCGGCCGCGGTCCATTAGTACATGTCGGACCCGCGTGTCGCCACTGTCAGTGATCGCAGACCGAGCGCCACCACACGGCAGGTCTCGAGAGACTTACTAGCACTCGCCCCAGTTGTACGTCGACTTTGCTAGCGACTACACGGACGAAGCATCGCTCATTAGCCGAGCAGCTAGTTAGCATAGCCTTCAGCTAAGTCAATGGCTACGACCTAGCAAGGCGCCATTAGCATTACATTGCATTTATCTAGAGAGGGTCTCACTTGTATCATCAAGAACGCTGTATACAAATGATGGATTAAAGTTAAGTATTCCAGCAGCTACGTACATTTCTTTATAGCATTCATTACGTATCCTGTTTCAGACCTAACGCTCGCCTGCGTGAGTTAGCGCGTGCATCTTGGCCGCCTCTTTCATTTAGTGTGCGTAGTGTTGGCAAGTCTGCCGACACTACACCTAGTACATGCATTAAGCGCTGGGAGCATCAACGTCAGTGTTGTGTTATCTAATTAATAATGTTGTGTGCCGGCCGGTGTGGCCGTGCGGTTCTAGGCGCTTCAGTCTGGAACAGCGTGACCGCTACGGTCGCAGGTTCGAATCCGTCCTCGGGCATGGATGTGTGTGATGTCCTTAGGTTAGTTAGGTTTAAGTAGTTCTAAGTTCTAGGGGACTGATGACCTTAGAAGTTAAGTCCCATAGTGCTCAGAGCCATTTGAACCATTTTCTCCCTCTGGACGTGCTATATGCACTCTTCCTGATGGTCCTAACGAGGCACCCTATGCATCACGTGTTACTCTTCCTGGAAATCGTAACGTCATACTATAAACATACGTCTCAGAAACAGTAAACGTTCTCACTGCTGAAAGCCTTCATCATGTCTGTGCCTGCTTGCAAAAACATTGTTAATCAAAATGATCAAGTGTGTGTGAAATCTTATGGGACTCAACTGCTAAGGTCGTCTGTCCCTAAGCTTACACACTACTTAACCTAAATTATCCTAAAGACACACACACACACACACCCATGCCCGAGGGAGGACTCGAACCTCCACAGGGACCAGCCGCACAGTCCATGACTGCAGCGCCTTAGACCACATTGTTAATCACAAAAGCATTCTTATTGTTTGGGAAAAGGGCTCTGTCGAGCACAGATGGGAAAATCAGAACAATTACGCAAACAGAATTCGAAGCACTGTCCTAAAGTGGAGATGTCCTAACACCACAATTGCGGATGAGGGACAGCATTCGACCAGAGATGGATGGACTGCTTCAACTTGTCGTTGAATACTTGAACAAAGAAGACATCAGCACTTTCCGTAGCTACCTTGCCATTGTCTTGTTCGAACCAGTCTGTAGAGGCACCTTTGTCCCAGCACAAAGGCTGTCTCTTCAATGAAAGGAGCATTCTAATTGGCTCTTACTGAATGTAGCTACCAAGTTACTGATGCGGCCAGTGTGGGAGCACTGTCCACCATTTTCTTCTGCAGACGTGAATTTCAGCAGAAAAACAATTTTTTACAGATCGGCATATTGAACTGACTGTTTAAACCTGCAGAAGTGGTCTACTGATCGTCAAATATATCCCATGTTCTCACCGTACAACAGTGCAGTGCCAAAGGAGGAGACTGACGCTGTAAACGTGGCCCATGATCGCAGCCATGGAAGTATGTGTCTGCTAGAGAGATGCCAGCCAGCTGTGAACGATCCCTCACCCCAGGAGGACCAAAGTAGTGGGAGGTGGCACACTATCAGTACCCCCAGCGCAGACATTCGTTGTATTGAATTTTCTCAATTTTCCGCAGAGTATACATGTGACACACTTGGTACCCAAGGCTACTCAATGCAAACTGGGTATTGGTTGAAATGGCTCTGAGCACTATGGGACTTAACTTCTGAGGTCATCAGTCCCCTAGAACTTAGAACTACTTAAACCTAACTAACCTAGGGACATGACACACATCCATGCCCTAGGCAGGATTCGAACCTGCGACCGTAGCGGTCGCGCGGTTGCAGACTGTGGCGCCTAGATCCGCTTGGCCACTCTGGCCATCTCTGGAAATCATTCCCATGCAATTCTTAATGTAGGTGTACATGGTAAGGATACAACCGGCGAAGTGTAAGAATACGATGACACTGGTTTTAGGAATGCCAATCTCGTGTTCAGGCTGTCGTGTGCTCACATATGTGTTCATAAGAACGGAAGCGAGAACGGTAACTTCGGCAGCTTCGTCTGTGTGAGTGCTACGACGATTGCGTTGCAGTGGGTTGAAACTTCCCGTTTTCTGAAGCGTCGCAAGACGAGTAAACATCCGTCGGGAAGGTGGGTTCTTGTCAGGATATCGCTCCCTGTACAGTTCCGCTGCCTGCGTAGCATTTCGCCTACCTTCAACAACAACAACAACAACAAAAGAAACGCTATGTCCATGCTGTTTGTAGAAGGAGAACCTTTACTGTATGCCTACCCTACACAAAAGTATTAAAAAGAGTTAAACAATTGCACTAAATGTACCTGTACGTAAGAAAACAGTATTGTAATTACTGTTTTGCTAACTTACATTCCCCATAGATGAGTAGCATTTCTACGTTCTCTTCGTTGGTGTACATTCTACTCACACAACTCTTTAACGGAAAATAGTTGGCGGAATCACGGATCTGCATTCTAGTTATGTTTACATTTGTCTTCTGTCAACGTCAGCGTATGGATGTGTTCCATTACTCCTAGTGTGGTGTCACCGCCAGACACCACACTTGCTAGGTGGTAGCTTTAAATCGGCCGCGGTCCATTAGTACATGTCGGACCCGCGTGTCGCCACTGTCAGTGATCGCTGACCGAGCGCCACCACACGGCAGGTCTCGAGAGACTTACTAGCACTCGCCCCAGTTGTACGGACGACTTTGCTAGCGACTACACGGACGAAGCATCGCTCATTAGCCGAGCAGCTAGTTAGCATAGCCTTCAGCTAAGTCAATGGCTACGACCTAGCAAGGCGCCATTAGCATTACATTGCATTTATCTAGAGAGAGTCTCACTTGTATCATCAAGAACGCTGTATACAAATGATGGATTAAAGTTAAGTATTCCAGCAGCTACGTACATTTCTTTATAGCATTCATTACGTATCCTGTTTCAGACCTAACGCCCGCCTGCGTGAGTTAGCGCGTGCATCTTGGCCGCCACTTTCATTTAGTGTGCGTAGTGTTGGCAAGTCTGCCGACACTACACCTAGTACATGCATTAAGCGCTGGGAGCATCAACGTCAGTGTTGTGTTATCTAATTAATAATGTTGTGTGCCGGCCGGTGTGGCCGTGCGGTTCTAGGCGCTTCAGTCTGGAACAGCGTGACCGCTACGGTCGCAGGTTCGAATCCTTCCTCGGGCATGGATGTGTGTGATGTCCTTAGGTTAGTTAGGTTTAAGTAGTTCTAAGTTCTAGGGGACTGATGACCTGAGAAGTTAAGTCCCATAGTGCTCAGAGCCATTTGAACCATTTTCTCCCTCTGGACGTGCTATATGCATTCTTCCTGATGGTCCTAACGAGGCACCCTATGCATCACGTGTTACTCTTCCTGGAAATCGTAACGTCATACTATAAACATACGTCTCAGAAACAGTAAACGTTCTCACTGCTGAAAGCCTTCATCATGTCTGTGCCTGCTTGCAAAAACATTGTTAATCAAAATGATCAAGTGTGTGTGAAATCTTATGGGACTCAACTGCTAAGGTCATCTGTCCCTAAGCTTACACACTACTTAACCTAAATTATCCTAAAGACACACACACACACACACCCATGCCCGAGGGAGGACTCGAACCTCCACAGGGACCAGCCGCACAGTCCATGACTGCAGCGCCTTAGACCACATTGTTAATCACAAAAGCATTCTTATTGTTTGGGAAAAGGGCTCTGTCGAGCACAGATGGGAAAATCAGAACAATTACGCAAACAGAATTCGAAGCACTGTCCTAAAGTGGAGATGTCCTAACACCACAATTGCGGATGAGGGACAGCATTCGACCAGAGATGGATGGACTGCTTCAACTTGTCGTTGAATACTTGAACAAAGAAGACATCAGCACTTTCCGTAGCTACCTTGCCATTGTCTTGTTCGAACCAGTCTGTAGAGGCACCTTTGTCCCAGCACAAAGGCTGTCTCTTCAATGAAAGGAGCATTCTAATTGGCTCTTACTGAATGTAGCTACTAAATTACTGATGCGGCCAGTGTGGGAGCACTGTCCACCATTTTCTTCTGCAGACGTGAACTTCAGCAGAAAAACAATTTTTTTACAGATCGGCATATTGAACTGACTGTTTAAACCTGCAGAAGTGGTCTACTGATCGTCAAATATATCCCATGTTCTCACCGTACAACAGTGCAGTGCCAAAGGAGGAGACTGACGCTGTAAACGTGGCCCATGATCGCAGCCATGGAAGTATGTGTCTGCTAGAGAGATGCCAGCCAGCTGTGAACGATCCCTCACCCCAGGAGGACCAAAGTAGTGGGAGGTGGCACACTATCAGTACCCCCAGCGCAGACATTCGTTGTATTGAATTTTCTCAATTTTCCGCAGAGTATACATGTGACACACTTGGTACCCAAGGCTACTCAATGCAAACTGGGTATTGGTTGAAATGGCTCTGAGCACTATGGGACTTAGCATCTGTGGTCACCAGTCCTCTAGAACTTAGAACTACTTCAACCTAACTAACCTAAGGACCTCACACACATCCATGGCCGAGGCAGAATTCGAACCTGCGACCGTATAACTGGGTATTGGGTCACTATTCACCCATCCAGGGAGAGCCGCGAAATAAGTCGTCATAAGCCAGGAGCCTTCTTGGACACTCTGAACTGGTGTACAAAGCCCGGAATAAAGGCATTCACTGAGATGCTGTTTCTGGCCCCAACCTGGTTGGTTGCTGCTGCACTTTCTACAGCCATCTGTCGAATCACAAGAATATTGGGAACCAGGCACATATATATCAGAGTCACTACTATTAAATAGGGTTGCCGCTGCAGTCTGACACCGAGTGATGTACCGAAAATCTCGTCTCTTGACGCCCACGGCTCTGGAACGAATCTCAGTATCTATAGTGCACATAATTTTCCACGTAAAATCTCTCCATACACTTACGGTTATCGATGTGCTGAATCTATACCTCCCTCACTATCGGACACACAGTCATTTTCTATGGACACATCGGAACTTAAGCCACAGTAACTTTATACACCAACATATACGCATTTCAGACAAGCAGAACAGTTATCGTTTATATGAGTACAGCACCCAAAAAAACATGGTATGCTCACACTAACTCCAGCTACGTGTCACGATTCTCTTCACTTGCCGGAAATTATTTGATGTTAAGTTTTCCAGCCAGTGCTTCCTGCCAAGACTCTCTAACACATGGTCTAAAGCATAGGCGTCAGGCACTGTGTGATAACCACCAACGCTCCCGCGGAGGAAAAGGTTCACAGACATCACCATTACGGGTTGATGTACTGTAGTCTACGTCGGAGCCGATAGTGCAACAAAACGCGAGGATATGCTTAGGGCTGCCGATGAAAACGCGTTTTGTTACAGCCGTATTGCTCGTACTGTTTGTACAGTATTGCAGGTCCATTTGAGCCGTTGCATGACTATATTGTTCAGCTTTATATGAAATGAATCTATCATCCCTTACTTTCGAATATACTCCTCAATGCGTCGAAATCACGGTGCACCACGTCAAATCTATCCTTCCCTTACGATTAGACATACCCATTTTTCTAATGTGAATCCCACACACGTCCGGTTATATGTCGAAACATAAGCCATAGTACCTTTACGTTCAAGCAGCAGCATAACATTTCTGACTATAAATCGTGTTACCTCCACACTCGCACCAGCTGGGTGTCGTTTTCACACTGCAGAAAAGGCTATCGCCATCACATACTTTTCGATAAATAAAGGATTTAATTGCAATTTAAAAAAGCTCTAGCGTTTTTACGGTTTATCGATTTAACCATTTCCACGAAGCGTATCCGTATTTTCGATACTTGTTATCCAAAACCCACTGGCGTCTTTTATAAATTCAGACTGTCAAGTCAGGGTTTGTGTCAGTACGTCCCATAGATAGCGACGACCACACAGATCACACAAATTACCCCCTGACTAAGAAATCATTGTGAGTGCAATAGTATACTAGACTATGTCCGTTCGGAATTAATTCTCACGCGTCAAGCAGATAGGAGGAGAAACTGTTGTAGTATAAGCACATTTTTAAGTTCCTGTTGCTAAGCACCATGCGTGTTTAACACTTTGGAGCAGAAAGACGATTACCGGGACACGGATCTGATGTAGCAGCTGGCAAAATTGAGCTTGTTACGAAAAAACAAATGAACGTGTTAGAGCTGCATACAAAGATTTTGTTGGTTACATGTGCGAGAAATGGTGACCTAACGATACAGACCAGTTTATATCCTATAACATGTATGTGCGGGAGCTGAATTTTCAGGAAGATGACTTAGACAGATTTCTAGTAGGTGTGATGAATGGCAGCTGGGTCAAAGCATACAAAAATAGAAAATAATGAGGACGAGTCTGAAAAGCAAACCTGTAACGTTTGGACACAGCATCAGTAGTGTCCTCTTGAGACAGTCGCCTCTTTTAAATATTTCAGTATGTCTTTGCAAAGCGATATGTAATGTAACGAGCATGTGAAGGTTGTGGTAGGGAAGGCAAATGGTCGAATTCGGTTTATTGGGAGAATTTTAAGAAAGTGTGATTCATTTGTTAAGGAGACGTAACCTATTCTTGAGTAGTGCTCGAGTGTTTGGGATCCATATCAGGTCGTATTAAAGAAAGACATTGAAGCAATTCAGAGGGGGTTGCTAGATTTGCTGCCGGTAGTTTCGAACAATAGACAGGTGTCACGGAGATGCTTCGGGAACTCTAATGGGAATCCGTAGGAGGAAGGCGACGTTCATTTCAAAGAACTCTGCCGAGAAAATGTAGATAACCGTCATTTGAAGCTGAATGCCGGATGATCCTATTGCCGCCAACATACATTCCGCATAAGGACCACGAAGATAAACACGAGAAATTAGGGCTCATACGGAGTCATCTAGATACTTATTTTTCACCCACTCTATCTTCAAATGGAACAGGAAGGGAAAGGTTTAGTAGTGACACTGTGTACCTTCTACCGTACACTGTACGGTGGTTTCCGGAATGTCTCTGAAGAATTAGATGAAGATGAATAACTTTTAAAAGTTTCCTATAAAATTCAGAATTCTGGAGAGAACGTCCCTTTGATACTCTCACATTTGCATCTAAATCAAACCGAATATGTCTACATTTAGGTGACAAAAGTCATGGGTCACCGCATAATATGGTATCGGAACTCCTTTTGCCGGGCGCAGTACATCAGCTTGATGTGACATGGACTCAACAAGTCATTTTAAGTCCCCTGCCGAAATGTCCAGAATGTTCCTCAAACCAGTCGCGAAGGGATATCTCATAGGACCACGACCACTGCATGTAAACACAGATTGGGTCCATGGCTAAATGGGGGATGTGCCGACTCGACCCTCACCATCAGCTCTTACAACTGAAAGCGGAACTCGTCTGGTCAGACTACGGTTTTCAGTAATCTAGGTTCCAATCGATATCGTCACCAGCCCAGGAGAGGCGCTGCAGGCGATGTCGTGCTGTTAGGAAAGACACTCGCGGCGGTCGTCGCACTGTCCTAACAGATACGTTCGTCGTATGTCCCACATTGATTTCTGCTGTTATTTCACGCAGTGCCGCTTGTCTATTAGCAGTGACAGCACTAGCAAACCGCGCTGCCACTGGTCGTTAAGGGAAGGCCATCAATCGCTGTGTTGTTTGTGGTGAGATGTAACGCCTGAAATTTGATATTCTCGGCACACTCTTGACACTGTGGACCTCAAGATATTAAATTCCCCAAGGATTTCCGAAATAGATTGTCCCACGCACCTAGCTCCAAGTACCATTCTGCGTTCAAAGTCTGTTAATTCCCGTCGTGTGGCCATTATCATCTCGGGAACCTTTTCACATAAGTCAACTGAATATATATGACAGCTCTGCCAAAGCACTGCCCTTTTATACCTTGTGTACCCGATGCTACCTCTATCTGTGTATTTCCATCACCTCAGCGTATAACAGGCATCTGCTCTGGTAAGTACAAAGGTATACGTCGCCGACAACCGCCGATATTTCGACAGGACCACATCTTGCCATTTTCAAGGCAAAACTGCAAGCAAATGCGTGTTATTCGGGGGAACTTAATACTTCGATTTTCAAAGAAACTGCGGAAACCTAGCGTCATGACAAACCAAAGATGAAAGACGTTAGAAGTTATCGATAGTGAAATTAATAAACAACGGGTGAGGTAGCATGAACTCTGGTTCAAATGGCTCTGAGCACTATGGGACTTAACATCTATGGTCATCAGTCCCCTAGAACTTAAAACTACTTAAACCTAACTAACCTAAGGACATCACACAACACCCAGTCATCACGAGGCAGAGAAAATCCCTGACCCAGCCGGGAATCGAACCCGGGAACCCGGGCGCGGGAAGCGAGAACGCTACCGCACGACCACGAGCTGCGGACAGCATGAACTCTGTCCCTCTGTTTTGTCAGGATTCCATGCAGAATTTCAGCAACAGCTATCATCTCTATTTATAATGTTACTTGCCAGTTTGCTTTCAACAACTTCCTTAATAACTGTATCCCAATTGCTTGAAGGGCGTGCCACAATCTCTTTGCTGTTAGATTTCCATAGGGTGACCAGTGCCAAGACAATGATCTGCAACGGCGAATGTTATCGTTTGTTGTAAGCGTGTTTTCCGCTTGTGCTCAGTACACCGGTTTCTACGCAGTCCTGATAGTGAAATGCCCCATCCGCGGAAATTTGCCTGGCGTGTGCAAGTCTTATTTCACTCGACGCCACACTGGGCGACTTGCGTGCAGGAAATGAGGATGAAATGACCAATGAGGACAACGCAACACTCAGGCCACGAGCGAAGAAAAATCTCCAACATGGCCGGGATTCGAACCCGAACCCGCTGCATGGGAGGCAAACATATTACTACTCAGCTAAGCAGGCGGACAGACCTGACAGTATGAAAATATGTGACAAGCCACAACTGCAAAGACTAAGGTAGTCACCCGCCTCGCGCAAACCAAGATCGTCCTTGAAACTTTCTGGCAGATTAAAACTGTGTTCCGGACCGAGACACGAACTCGGGACCTTTGCCTTTCGCGGGAAAGTGCTCTACCATCTGAGTTACCCACGTACGACCCACAACCCGTCCTCACAGATTCAATTCTGCCAGTACCTCGTCTCCTACCTTCTGTGAAGTTTGGAAGGTAGGAGACGATGCACTGGTAGAAAAAAAAAGTCGGAATAGTTTTTAAGTGTGTATATATCTATCAGTCTGTCAGAACTATTATTATAGAAACCTATTCTATTGGGGCTGTTGAAAGTATTTTCTAAGTGCGTACAGTCCATAAGAATTATTGTAAAAGCAATGCTACTGGGACTATGGAATTTAGTTGTAGTAAAGAAAATATCTCGGCCTTAGTTTTTGGCGTAGATTTATAAAAAAAAGCACATTCTCGACTATTGTTACTGTTATAGCATGTAAGTTTAAAGTATCTTTGCATTGGAATAGCAGAGTCAGTTTGCACCTCAATAATACTGTGTTGTACCTCAAGAACTATATTGTATTTGTTCGAACATTTCGTCATCATACATCTTCGTTGTTATTATTAAAAAAAAACTATTTTATATTGCGTTATGTATGTATACAGGGTCGTCCATTGATAGTGATCGGGCCAAATATCTCACGAAATAAGCGTCAAACGAAAAAAGTACAAAGAACGAAACTCGCTAGCTTGAAGGCGGAAACCAGATGGCGCTATGGTTGGCCCGTTGGATGGCGCTGCCATAGGTCAAACGGACATCAACCGCGTTTTTTAAAAATAGGAACCCCCATTTTTATTACATATTCTTGTAGCACGTAAAGAAATAAGAATGTTTTAGTTGGACCACTTTTTTCGCTTTGTGATAGATGGCGCTGTTATAGTCACAAACATATGGCTCATAATTTTAGACGAACGGTTGGTAACAAGTAGGTTTTTTTTAAATTAAAATGCAGAACATAGGTACGTTTGTACGTTTTTTTAAATTAAAATGCAGAACATAGGTACGTCTGAACATCTCCGTGGCATCTCTCTATTGTTCGAAACTACCGGCAGCAAACGTAGCGCAGGCCGGAGTGACCGTGCGGTTCTAGGCGCTGCAGTCTGGAACCGAGCGACCGCTCCGGTCGCAGGTTCGAATCCTGCCTCGGGCATGGATGTGTGTGATGTCCTTAGGTTAGTTAGGTTTAATTAGTTCTAGGTTCTAGGCGACTGATGCCCTCAGAAGTTGAGTCGCATAGTGCTCAGAGCCATTTGAAGCCAGCAAATCTAGCAACCCGCTCTGAATTGCTTCGATGTCTTTAATAAGACCTGATATGGATCCCAAACACTCGAGCAGTACTCAAGAATAGATTACGTCTCCTTAACAAATGAATCACACTTTCTTAAAATTCTCCCAATAAACCAAATTCGACCATTTGCCTTCCCTACCACAATCTTCTCATGCTCGTTACATTACATATCGCTTTGCAACGACGTACTGAAATATTTAAAAGAGGGGCCTGTCTCAAGCCGGACACTACTGATGCTGTGTCCGAACGTTACAGGTTTGCTTTTCAGACTCGTCCGCATTATTTTCTATTTTTCTATGCTTTGACCCAGATGCCATTCAACACACCTACTAGAAATCTGTGTAAGTCATATTGTATCATCTTACAGTCAATAATCTTCTACACCTTCCAGTACGCTACATCATCATCAGCAGGCAGTATATTGGTCCTTTCACAGACCCATGGAACAGTCCACTTCGGAAATCGTTAAGGAATTAAATATTCCGAGATCCACAGAGTCAAGAGTACGAAAAGAAATTGCACAGGTTAGGCATTGCCTGTCACCAATGACAAAACAGTGGCCCACGACTTTTACTTAACGACCGAGAGCATGGGCGTTTGCGTAGAGTTGTCGGTTCTAACAGACTAGCAACACTGCGTGAAGTGACCGCAGAACTTAATGTGGGACGTACGATGAACGCATCCATTAGGACAGTGCGACAACCGACAAGAGTGCCTGTGCAAACAGAACGGTGTCGCCACCAGCGCCTCTCCTGGGCTCGTGACCATATAGGGCGGACCCTAGACGACTGGATAACCGTAGCCTGGTCAGAGGGGTCCCAATCTCAGTTGGTAAGGACTGATGGTGAGGATCGAGTGTGGCGCAGATCCCCCGAAGCCATGGACCCAAGTTGTCAAGAAGGCACTACTCCAGACAACTCAAACATTCGGCTGCTTAGAGACCATTTACGACCATTCATGGACTTCATATTCCCAACCAACGGTGGAATTCTTTATGGATGAGAATGCGCCATGTCACTGCACCACAATTTTTCGCGATTGTTTCGAAGAAGATACTGGACAATTCGAGCGAATGATTTGGCCATTCCCGGGTTCGATTCCCGGCGGGGTCAGGGATTTTCTCTGCCTCGTGCTGACTGGGTGTTGTGTGATGTCCTTAGGTTAGTTAGGTTTAAGTAGTTTTAAGTTCTAGTGGACTGATGGCCATAGATGTTAAGTCCCATAGTGCTCAGAGCCATTTGAACCTTTTGATTTGGCCATCCTAATCGCCCGACATGGAACATAATCGAGATGGCGCCGGTTACACTTTCACAACTATGGGCGGCTGTAGAGGCAGAATGGCTCAGTATTTCCGCAAGGTATTTCCAAAGTCTTGTGGAGTCCATCTCACGTCGAGTTGCTGGGCTACGCTGTGCAAAAAGTATCGGATACGATATTAAGAGGTATACCACGGCTTCTTCCACTTCAGTGTAAAAGCACACAGATAAATGTCAAAATGTAACTCGTTACTCTCTCGCTGTGTTATTTAAGGAGGCTGTCGCCTTACTGAGTTGTGTAGCTGGCTATTCAAAAGAAATGATAGCTACGTCTCAGAATGCGCGAAACTACATTTCACAGTTACTAAAACGTGAAACTATACGCCGTAAATAAAAAAATAATTTCGTATTGTGTTACCTACGGAGGTTGTAGCCTGGCCTACTTTGGACCACTCGACTGTACCGCAGACCAATACGCACACGCGTGCGAATACACACACACACACACACACACACACACACACACACACACACACACACACAGACCGCTGGCGTGCACCCGTGTATGCGTACGTCCGTGCCCGGATCATTCAACATGAAGATATACACGAAACTTTGATAGCTGCAGTTTATCAGTATTCTGTTTTATTGACAAATTAAAAAGTGGGAACGGTTACCACCTTTGCTAGGTGGTCACTGAGAGAGATAGCTTTACAGGTAGCATTGTGTTGAGGGAAGTTTCTGTGTGTAGACTTCAGGAAGAAGGTGAAGAAAATAAA
Source organism: Schistocerca americana (assembly GCF_021461395.2). Lineage (NCBI taxonomy): Eukaryota > Metazoa > Arthropoda > Insecta > Orthoptera > Acrididae > Schistocerca > Schistocerca americana. Next base: position 692,016,208 of record NC_060130.1, read on the forward strand.
GCAAAAGAAGTACTGCTGCAGACAATTTGTAGGTAGTCAGAGTTGGTGGAGGAATATGAATCACTGTTGGATGCTAAAGAAGCCAAACCACACATTAAAGGGGCTTAAAGGTATGATTCCTTCAGTACGGAATGGTTTAAATCCGTCTGACACATCGCTACTTTTTCTTAACACTTAGGGAATCAGATTGATTACGGGAACCAGTCCTAACTCGGTAGTACCCATATTTGAGAGTATTTTAGAGAATAATGTCGTGAATTGAGAAAATATGTTTCGCCAGCTTTAATACAACATCAGTAGGAAATACCACTCTAGCTTGCATAACTACCGTAAGCTTTACTGACGCGTTTCGCCTTTTTGAGGCATCTTCAGTGCTCGCATAGAAATTGCGGATAGCGGATGAGTCATATGCAGTCGAAATTTTGGTGTGCGCATTCGCTATTTTTGCAGCCTAGACCGTTTTTTCCTACTGAAATTATATCACGGTTGCTACACCATGACCAATGAGTGGGTCATATATATATATTAATGTAACTCTTATGTAAGAGACTTATCGCGTCTCTGTTGCAGTTTGTGCTAACAATCTTTATGTAGTTTAAAGGTAAACAATTAAAACTGTAAGTGGAGAGAACATAGTTTGTCACCTTTCCCAGTTATTGATTCTTCGGGAGTTTCACTTCAATACCAGTCTACTTTCATGTGTTTTTATTTCCACACCAGGCAAATTCAGAACAGTTTTACATTCATCTCTGCAGATGTTCTGTAAGCTATCTGATAATTTACACCACACAGATGTGATTGGCATAGAGATATGGGGAGCATATTGTTCGTACTGTTAGCGTGTCGGTTGAACAGTCAGCAAAGGCGGCTGCTTCAGTTCCTGCAGCAGCACGGGTGAGTAAAACGATCGTTTGTGTATAATTTTTACGAGCTGCAAATAGGAGTGACCTATTTTCAGTTACTTGTGGAGTTACTATTTTAATTCTTTAGTATACTGCGTTTTAAAATGCTTACTAGACGTAGTGTAGCGTTTTCATTTCTGTGTTGTGTAAAGTACCGCCACAGGCAATTCTTTTGAGGGACATTCAATAGACAATGCAACACTTTTTTTTCTCGGCAGATTTCGTTTGAAGAAAATTAGGAATTTGTTGCGGGACATCGGGGAACGTTCACGATTCAGACACTATAGTTTTATGAAGTTACCGTAGCTGATGCTGCCATACGTAGCTTTACAAATGTCTGTAACGGAACTGCGTTCTAAGCAGAAAGTTGTTATTGAGTATCTTTTGGCGGAAAACCAGAGCATCACAGACATTCACAGGACTTCGCAGAATGTCGACGGAGATCTGGCAGCGTAAAAAAGCACGATACGTCGTTGAGTAAGGCGTCTGTCATCATCGCAACAAGGCCGTGCACACCTGTCAGATCTCACGCGTGCTGGCTGGTCGCACACAGCTACGACTCCCGCTGTGTAGGACCGTGCGGACACTATCATTCGAGCTGATCGATGGATCGCAATCAAACATCTCGCTGCACTGCTGGAAGTCTCTGCTTGTAATGCTGACACACTTTTACGCAAAGATGTGTGCCAGCCGGGTTCGTCGCCAATTAACAGAGGACTGTAAGGAGCAACGAAGGACCATCTGTGCTGAATGGCGTGTGCGTTATGAGGCCGATTGTGACAATGATGGGGAGGTTATTGATGAAGCAAGGCGTTGGCTCCGACGTCATCCACTAGAGCGGTACTATGGCGGCTTACAGGCCCTCCTAGTAAGGAGACGTAAGGCCGTCGCGATGAACGGAATTATGTTGAAGAACAAGTTTTGTAGCCAGTGAGGTATAACATAGTATACTGGAATCCTGAAGAAAACGAATCTGTTTTCGGAAAGAAATGTGTTGCATTACTTATTGAAGGCCCCTCATAAAACATTACAGATTTCTACGTGCAATTGATGTGACTAATCAGTGAAACATATTATTTTACTATTTACAAAGTAGAATGCAGCTATGGATCCAGTGCTGAAAATCAGCTTTGTTTCTATATTAAAAGAAAATATTACTTTGCTTATGCACTGTGCACAGTGTTTCATATTACTTTGATAGATGGTGTCTCCCCTAAGATTTGTCAGGCTCACTCACTCCAATGTTTCAGCACATATTTGCATCTGTAGCACTGTGTAGATGGAGTCAGCCCAAATAAATGCCGCTCATCGCGTCTTTCATATAACTCTAGTGCGAACGGGAAGCCGCGGATTGTTTCCCGTTATAAACATAATAATTTGTGAACTGGTATTCCACGTGCTCATTATCTGGAGAGGTTAGTCTAGTGCGATACTCTTGTTAATGATACGTACAGCCAGCGACGATAAAACGCGTGGAATAGCCGGTAGTCCAGTAGCTGTTTATAGCTGGAAACAAACCGGCGTTTTCTATCCACAATGAACGTCGCATGAACGGCTTGATGAGCAGTATTTGTTCGGACTGACTCCAGCTACATATAGCAAACGCGAAATTGTAGGTATCTGACGAAATACCTGAGAAAATGTGCGTTACAACTCTTAGGAGAGACACTCTGTATAATCTCTGTAAGCGTAATCTTAAGCATCCAATTGAATGCCACATTAGAAAAAAATATTCAAACAATTTATTTCACATTTCTATTTTTAAATTAATTTCATTGCACATGCGTTGCTGTGTTATTAAACTCTCACAGAACCGGTAACCTAATGTTCTTATCATTGTAATATCCTTGGAAATGTTGATAATATTACCCCAGTGAAGATGGGCCACACATAGCAAATGTTTCTTGTGTGTGCTGCCATTAAACATAGAATGTTTTGATTAAAGCGTTTTCCAGTGAACTCAGCAGCACTCTCATAGTCTACGCACGAAATTGTGTTGGACGAGTTAGACATGCTGATTTATACAGCACTTAAGCTTTCGCCGCATTTCATGTTTTACTAACTTTAAAACCCTTTCATGAATGTTTCGACAGACGTCAAAAAACTAAATCTCTAGTTAAACTTAGAATAATGCTACTATGTAACCTAGTGCAGCAAACTAACAATGAAAACAGAGCGGGGCTCCAGTAAGAAAGCAAGGAAATCTGTAAAAACCATCTGAAGATGGGTTCGTAAGAAATCTGAAACCTGTCATGGTTTGATTGAAATAAACCTCTCGTAGGAATCATCACTAAAAATTAATTTAGTAACATTTCATCCACCAATAGTCCACGAAAGATCGTTAGTATAAGATGCAATTAAAAGTACACGCTTCGCAGTAATCGGTTGTTAAGAAATCTTGAAACAAGTGGAAAGGTGATGAATCATTAAGGTACATTACTTCAAATCATCGTAGTACAGGGAAGTTCCAATCCGATATGCCGTATTCTTGTCCCTCTGCTTCGTGCGTACAGTTCTGAAATTACTGTAGTTTCGACAGAAATGTGACCACACATACACAATATGTTGAAACATGTTAAAATTACAGTTAGTATTCCAAGCAACTACAGACTCAAACGTCAGTTCAAGTAAAAACTATAGTGAGTCTAACTACGTCAATTCCAACGACAAAAACTTCCATTACCTGTCATCGTGGAAGACTTGTTGAGAACCTAGACATGAGAAAATAGATTTATACCTGACCAATGATGTCCAACATACATTATGTATCGTAAGTTCCAGGTGGTAGAAGATAAATTTAGCATCGGAGGAAGATAGATTGGAAGTATGTTCTCAGATTTTCTTCAGCAAATATCAGGGAGACATAGAAGTTCAGATATTCAACTCTCAGGTGTCATTTCTTTCGGATTTAATGTTGGCATGAAGTCAAGTTTCACGGTGAAAATATTATCTTTTTCTGAATCTTGGTCTGATAGTAGAGTCAAGAGTGGAATCGCTCAGGAAATTGTGAGGTGCTTGAGAGACAATTCTGACAAGTTTAAGAGAAAACCAATTACATTAATGACTTGAGTCAGGAAGCAAATGAGTTAGCGAGCAGCAATTATTAGACAGGGATAAAGTACACTTACCAAGCTCTCTAAATCTTTTGCTTTTTGCTAATCAAGATTGAAGTTCAGCGTATGAGAGTAAATTTGAAGTTGATTGCGAAAGAGGAGAGATGGTAGAAGGAAAGGGACGCGCCAGGAGAAATTAATTGCTTGCGCAGCTGGCAATGGCCCTGAGCCGACTAAGTCCTGGATAAATTGGCGGGAGACAGATGTTCGTGTGAACAGAGAGATTAAGGAGGCAGGGTGCAGATTGATCAATACCATCTAGTAGTTGGGGCTTCGGAGATCAACGGATGCAAGCGTGCGAGACGGTATCTGACACTCGTACATCGCTCGTCAATACGTAATGTCAAACTTGACAGATAAACTCCAAGTTTTGGTAATTATAGTTTTTGTGAAAAACGGAAACTGTTCCGAATCTCTTTACTCTTTTCAGTAACCAGTCGAAACTATTATTGGCTCCTAAAATTACGATTGTAATCAGGCAAAATTTAAGTTATTCTCTAATACGCCTAGTATTATAGAAAATAGGGCTACAGAATCTTGTTTTATGAAACTGCCTTACCTTTTTATCGACAATCTTTAGGGGCAGTAGTACATAAAACGTTGAAAAAAATTTTCGACATCCTCAATGATATTGAAATCTGTGTTCTTCCTGGTCCCTGCCTCCCACGTACATGGCCCCCAGACCTACCACTAACTTCCATATCACAAACTAACTTGTAGATCACAGAAAGCCACTTCTACACATAGTGGAGTGCGACGTGGCAGTATAACATTATGCGTGTACATGCTCATTCACACCATCTTAGAACCGTTAGACAGTTATCAGGGAGAATTCCAGCTGTTCGCGGACAGTAACTAACTCATCCCGTGCGCAGCTAAGGACAGCATTCGCAGAGGTGCATCATTGCGGCTGATTCTTTTTTAATATTTGCATCTTTTACGCTACATGGAATACGCGATCCGTTTAAGCTATTAACGCTGAACAAAGTGATTTCTGTTATAGCAAGTGATATCTGAGACTACGTGAAACTCGGAATTTTGAACTTTTATTTCTCAAAGTTAGGTTCACTAACTGTCTGGCGTAACGAACTCTAAAATAATGGAAATATACGACAAATCCCGACAAAATATACAGAAGCTGCGACACCACACATTCTTACTCCACACTAGAATACGGTAAGACGGTGAAAGTATTGTAGTAACTGCATAAAGCCATAGACTTTGATTAAGGGGAAATGGTTGTTAAAACCAGATTTTACTATTGAAATTTGTAGAATGCGCTGCTGTAAATCACAGCTGTCAATCTGTTGAGAAATATGTCATGTACGACACTCGTAAAAGTCTAAAGGTTCTCAAAGAAATCTGTTTCTGCGTAGGTACACACTGAAATTAGGGAAAAAGTTAGCCTGAACGAAGATACTACTGTCAGGATTGTATGGGGCTGATTTGTTGATTACAGCTGATATCATAGTTAGAAATATCTTGTTCGCAATACTCAATTTTCTCCAATAGGCACCACAACACACGCACGAGCCTTGATACAATCAACACCAAGAACACTTATGAATTTTGCGTGAATTGTTAGGGTATAAATTGTCAAACCGAATTTACCTGATATACATTATCTCACTCATATCCAAAGGAAATATCGGAAGTCGACTTGTACTTTTTACGCTTAAAAAAACATAATAAGTGAACTGTTTTTCACTTAACAGATTTCGAGACGGCCTCTATACTAGCGAGGAAAACATGAATGCTACATTTCAGTTCATCCCACTAAAAAACAGTGAAAATCGAGGAGTACGGAAAAATATGCCTTCCGTATGAGGCAGTTAATAACAAAGATAGTGGTGCGAGTGAAATCATTAAGAGCCGACTGCGCACGATTTCTTGATTTAGTTGGGAAGGTACTGCATGCAGGAATTATGACAGGTGTAGGGCCCATCTCCAAGGAAATGTTTCAGCCACAGACATGTGTTCATAATCAGCCAATAACCGTTGAAAGGACGTGAAATGGGCAGATGAATAATACGGTAAATATTAAGGGAAAGCCGGCTGGAGTGGCCGAGCGGTTCTAGCCGCTACAGTCGGGAGCCGCGCGACCGCTACGGTCGCAGGTTCGAATCCTGCCTCGGGCATGGATGTGTGTGATGTCTTTAGGTTAGTTAGGTTTAAGTAGTTCTCAGTTCTAGGGGACTGACCTCAGAAGTTAAGTCCCCTAGTACTCAGAGCCATTTGAACCATTAAGGGAAAAACTAGACATACAAATAATTATAATTCCTTTACTACTCTCTTTCATTAAGTAAGGAGAATTATGTAAGACAATACTATATCGAAATCTTATAAAGGATAGTCAAATAAAAATGAGACAGATGGGGAAAGTGAATAAACTGTTTATTATTTCAAAATTAATCGCCGTACCTGTTTATCCCACTGTGAGACAAGACGGTCAGTGCCTCCATGGAAAAAATATTTGTGGTTGCCTACAGAATCTTGAGTCGACTCGGGTGTGCCCTTCTTCGTCCGAAGCAAATTGACGGCTACGAATGACTTTTTTGATGTAGTGCCGGACGTAAAAGCGCTTGAGACTTTCGCGTCGGCATTGTAGTGGGTCCTAGAAACCCAAGATGTACTTCTGGACGAGGTCTAGTGGATACAATACACACATTACGTATATTAGATCACTTTGTTGAAACTTGAACCAGCTGAAGTACTTGACGTGGAAACCATTTCCGTCCACAGGGCGCGTCTACGCCGACGCATCTCATTCGTTGCTGCGTCAGGCAGCTACTGTCCGTAATAGTGTTCAGTCGTGAGGTACCAACTTTGACATGGGACCTCATTCTTCGGACGAAATCACATCCGAGGGCTCCAAAAATATGGAAATAATATGGGGAAGAGATCGGACTGTATGCAGAATGTGTAAAGGCTTACCGGAGAAACTTCTGCATCGTATTCGAAATAATCTTGGCAACATGTGGCCCCGCCCATTTTTTCCCTTGATTTTTTCCGGCTCCTTTATAATTTTTTTCATTTAAATTTTAGTGTGACATCATTGGTACACTGTTTCGTGGCTTTGCGTGTAAGTAATTAAAGCTTCTCACTGTTTGTCTATTCATAAAAAAATATTTAATGTACTTATATTACCTGGGCGAACGTACCCCACTCACGAGGCAAGTTAGCCCAGGGGTAGGTACATGTTCATCCAGATGATTTTACCGTTTAACTCACTTACGACATTAGTTATTTAACTTAAAATACATCGACTTTAAAACTCATGATTTATTTCAATATAAATTCGTAAAACTTTATAGATAATTAATTCTTGAATAAATAAAGCTTTCAGAAATTTGTATATATATATTTCTTGTAATACACTGAAGGAAAAAATCGCATCACCAAAAAGGAATGGTGCGCCGTAAACGGAGGTTGGTAGGCTTCTTTCTACACCTACAAGATGATGTCTATTCAAATTTCGCACTAGTCGTGTAACAGTGGCGCTAGTATTCCCACTATGAGGATGCAAATCAGGTTTGCTTTAAACACACACTGTAGCGGTCGTAAGCGTTAGTTACCTTTGAATTTGAACGTGATGAGTTCATGTTAGTCAAGAATGCCTTTAAGTCGACAAAGACACAATTATAAACACCTCACTGAATTTGAAATGGGTCTTGTAATAGTGCTACGACAAGCTTGATGTTCGTTCTGCGACAGTGCAGAAAGACTTGGCAGGAATGTGGACACTGTACATGATTGCTGGCAGCGGTGCTCACGAGAATGTACGATTGCAAGGTAATCAGTATCCGGACGGCCACGTGGCATTATCGAGATGAAAGACCGGTGTGTGTGGCATATTGCTATGGCGTAACGTACTGCGTTTGTAACAGCAATCTGAGCAGCAATTGGCACCACAGTGACAATGAACGGTGACAAATCGGTTACTTTCAGGACAGCTCCAAGCCAGACGGCTTGTTGCGTGCATTCCACTAACCCCAAACCACCACCATTTGCGACATCAATAATGTCAAGCGAGAGCTCATTGGAGGGCAGGGTGGAGATATATTGTGTTTTCTGATGAAAGCTAGTTCTGGGTCTGGTTGGAATGAGGCTAGGTGTGACCCTGCGACCAGCCTGTCAGCGGCCGAGACACATTAGACCTACACCTGGAGTCATTGTCTGGGGTACGATTTCGTATGACAGCAAGAGCATTCGTGGTTATCCCACGCACCCTGACTGCAGATTTATACGTCAACATGGCGATTCGACTTGCTGTGCTGCCGTTCATGAACAGCAATCGGGTGGGGTGAGGGGGAGGGGGGGCGGCTCTCCAAGAGAATAAAGCTCGTCTATGTACCGCTGTTGTAACCCAACATGCTCAACTGAGTGTCAACAGATTGCCTTGGTCTGCACCATCACCAGATCTGTCTCCCGTTGAGCACAAACAGGACATCACCGGACAACATCTCCAGCGTCGTCCACAACCAGCACTAAGCGTCCCTGTATTGACCGACCAAGTGCAACAGGCACGAAACTCCATCTCACGAACTGACGTCTGGCACCTTTAAAACGCACTGCAAGCACATTTGCATGCTTGCACTCAAACTTCTAGCCGTTACACCGGTGATTAATGTACCAGCATTTCCTATTTGCAATGGCTTATCTCGCACTTACATTAATCTCTGATCTTTAAATGTTAATAACTTAAATATGTTTCTAGACAGAGGTATTCCCACAATTTCATTACTCCACACTAATTAATTTATTTTTGGTGTTATGATTTTTCCATCAGTGTATTTCGTATTGTTATTGAAATATCGAAAAAATTAAGTGTAACAGTGCAACCCAAAGAAATATATTAACTGAAATCTTTTTGCGAAGCCACATCTATCGCAGAATTTTACTGCTGTTTCAGATGGTTCTAAATCTTTGAATTTGTTCCTGTACTTCTCTGAAGTTTTTCTAGGTATTATATGGTCTTTGCTCACCTTCCTAATTGATCTTTCATGTCGTCTTACTTCTACCACTATTAATCTCATAGTTGCTTCAGGAACAGTGCCTCTATCAGTTTTAGTTTTATAATTTCGAACCATCTAGAAGACAAGATACACAACGATAATGAGTAAAACCATGACTACTTTCCGAGATACACATTGACTTGAAACTTAAAATATAATGTCCTGCAATGTCCCGTTAATGATAATTTCAGATTTGTATTACAACCATTTAAGTTCAATTCTTGAGCACGTGTTACGGATTTTGGAAGAAAAAACAGTACCATACAGATACTACATGTTTAAATATGTTTAGGACACAATGTGCTGACGTATAAATTGCATTAGATACGATGTAGGCTTCTACTACGTTGAATCTATTAAAGTTAACAATAGTAATTGCTTACGAAAAGACAGTGGAGCCAGTTGGCCATGTGGGTTGACGGACCCCAATTTAAATAGGCTATTGTGACCCGTCGCCATACTGCAATTATTTAGGACGTTTACGACCCCATTTTAAACATCTATCACCGTATATAGTGTCAAAACACGGATTTTAATAAGAGTGTTGTCTTGCAGTACACAACAAACTGTCTTGAGGAAGCAAAATTTATTATCACGAAAAAGAAAACGTAGAATGCTTGCCCTGCCTCACTCGACAGCCTAGCTGTAGCGACGCGTTTCTGCAAAGACTACACTATTGTTGCCCCCTACCTCCTAGGTTGGTGTCGTATTCTGACGACAGTTTATCGAGATTATAGCAACTGGCCAAGGGGTCCCTATGATCAATGTCTTGAGACTTTGTTGAACGTTGTTAATTTCATCATTTGTAACGTCGCGATCCACATAACTGGCTGCGTCAATTATGAGGTGTTTGGCCGTTTCTTTGCACTGCAAGAAGGCAGGATCCAACTGATAAATGATTTGCTTCTTCCCTGTCTGCTGAACACATCACCTTTCAGCACAAAGCTGTTAGGCTGAATAAGTTTCTAGTTTAATTTTGCAACGATATCTGCTATTGAGTGACAGGAGTGCTGTATCAGAGAACACCAACTATATATTTTCCTTTTATGCTATCCGAGAAATTGAAAATTAATTATCATATTGTTAAAAATTGATGCTTTCACGTGATAATCGGTCTTACTTTCTGTTGTTTTGACGCACCTGGCTTATTAAACCCACTGTATAAATTATAAAGCCGTGGACAGGTGCAAACACCTGGATAAGGAGATGAAGTTCCTCAGTTGGTTTAAAATACTCTTTTGAGTACTTCGTTCAGGGTTAAATCCGTGAAAAGAAGTTGAAGAATAACAAAGATTTCTGTTTACGTATGATGACGATTTTAGATGCAACTTTACCTGCAGATGAGGATCAACCGGCGTCAAGACGTGTTCCAGCAGCAGCGAGAACTGGTCTTCCCACAGAAGGAACCTGCAACAGCAACAGATTTGACGTAATTAAATGAGCTGATGAAGTTCGTTATAATGCAACAAGGAGGAGATATAGAAAATATCAGCAATACATTCACAAATATGATATAAAAGAGTAATTAATTTCTGGGTACTAATATTGACTTCTAATGATCGCCTCTTTATGTTTGCAACCTTGTTTTAGTCATCATGACCCAGGCCATCCGATCAAAATATTTTCTTCTTGCAAACAGTGGAGCCCCCATTGGATGTATATCAGTACATGGTGGACTGCTGAACTCACAACGACCAAAGTTAAGTGACTGGTAAACGACTCTATTCATGCTATGCTGCCAGGCCAATTTCCGTTCGTTCAATAGTCTGTAAGAGACCGTGTTGTGGGTATCTCTTTCTCGAAATTACCAGTTTTGACTACAGTATCAGATACGGTTATGTGCTACTGGGAGCTTATAGAAGCATTCGAAGGTGCAGTGGTAGTCGTAGTTTGGGATATAAAGTCACGCAGAAAGAAAAATCATTAAAGTATTCACAAAAATTATCTCGAGATGTATGTGAAACGATTATAAAAACTAACGTAGTCCTTTATAATGAAGGAAGAATAACTCTTTTCATAAAATGAGGGAAACATACATGTACAAAACTGGATTTAGATTTATATGTAGCTTCCTTCTGTTTTTCAAACTAAAGTTGGCATCGATCGTGCAAGATAGCGGTGACCGATTTTCATCCTACCCCTTTGGACCTTAAGTAGTTATTAGTCTCTAATGATCTCTGAAGGCAATAAACAACAGGAGAATATGTAACGATCTGGTCCCTTAGCTCCATATAGTCTCTAATTTTGTAGATAAACTCTTGTAATAGTTTCTTGCATTTTAAAGAGACTCTGCAGGTGGTTTTCTTTCAAAATAGTGATAAGTGAGTGTCTATGACAATTAATATCTTAGTTGTTCGTAATAATTGAGCGAAGGCTTATCTTCATTGTAATGTATGACATGATTTACTGAATAAACCGTCATTTGCCTTGCAAATGTCATTACCAGGCTCAGTTTCTAAACAGAGAGCTGAGGAGCTGATGAACCATTCTCATACTTTTACACATCGTTTATCATCTGCAAAGGTAGTAACTTAAATTTAAAACCCAGAATCCATTACGGAAATTGAGTCATTCCATAGACTTTAAACAGAATCATTATGTCAGTCCAGAAGTAGTCGAGACTGCCATAGCCTCAGAGAAATCCCATCCATAATAGACGCACCAAGAGATATGTGCTTCTTTTGTTTCGTTCCATAACGAAAATTTATGTTGATATCAGCGATACCAAAAAGCTGTATGAAACCATACCGAAAGAAGAACTGAACGTTAGTGTTTAACGTTTCGTCCACAACAAGGTTATTAGAGACGGGGCACAAGCTCGGACTAAGGAAGGTTGGGAAGGAAAACGGTCGTGCCCTTTCAGAGGACCATTCCGGCATAGGTCCTAAGCGATGTAGGGAAATCACGGAAAACCTAAATTAGGATGGCCGGACGCGGAATTGTGCATTCGTTCTCCCGAATGCGAGTCCAGTCTGCTAACCACTGTGCTACTGCTCTCGTAAAACAAAACCGAAAATCTCATTCTGCGGTACTTCTGTTTGAGATTTTTCTCCACAGACAAATTTTCCGAAACGAAAATATGCACTGAGTCATTTAGAACGTAGCCTAATTAAATTGTTGCTTGTATACTACCGTAATTCATCATCTGTTCACTGTCGATACAAACGTACGTACCGGCAAACTTGGCAGATTCAATGAACCGTGAACGTTGCTGTTACGCGATCCAAAGATTTTCAAACGATTGTGTAGTTTGACTCACGTACACCACAACATGTTTGCAAAGAATATGGTAAACTCTTGAAATACGAAGTCCAAGATCAACTTTAACCGAGCAGAAAAATACATTTGTCCTGGCTGGAGTATAGAAGACATACTTTACATTATACGTTTTTAACATTGTGCCCTGTTGTGAAAAATTGTTAGCATAGGTTTATTTCTTCATTCATATTATTCCCTTCTTCGATCGACGATCTGCGTAAATCGTTCTTTATTTCAGAGTCAGTGTATTAGTTCGAACTGAAATCTGTTTCTGTCTACCACCGTGGTTCCGAAGTGGAGTGGGTGTTTGACAAATGTTGACCACTTGTTCGACAGCAGTCTTGGACATGTTGGGATTTTGAAGCGTTCCGTTACTATTTGTACCATTCTAACTCAGATGATAAGGTAAATTCATTGCGATACCTAAGATTTCAATTTTTCTACAAAACGATGAGTTAGATTACCAGAAATCTAACGAGCTTCTCGCATGGTCAGTTAGTCAAGTGCCATTTGTTTAATAGCCTTATCGAGGTGCATACTGCCCTAATGAAAACGCATGAACAGTTATTCGTCGTACTCCATCCTGTCTTGCACCAACGGTTAGTGGCATCTGGACACGAACAAATAAATGTCATCATGCCTCGGTTTACGATGTACAATATGTACAAACAGGTGCATCTGCCTTCTTTCAGCTTGGTGAATCCGTGATAGTATGCCACCGTCTTTCTCAACAAAGAAGTCAGTACTAGAAGTCAGTACAGTAGTACTTATACCTAGGGACATAATTTCGTCAAGAAATTTAAGCAGGCAGTTTTTTGTTAATTGATTGTGATTAATGTGTCTAACAGCAGATTTTATATCCCAGAATTTCTGTCAAGGGCACCCAACTTACACTATTCGCTATTATGGAAGAAAATATAGGCAATTTGATTCCATCGATGACATTTAGCGAACTCATCCCTCTCCTTCCCCCGTCTTGCTAATTCTCCGTTGAAGAGATGTTGCCGAAATTACCTCTGAGTTTTCTCATTTTGTTGTTAGTATCTCAGTAAATAGTGTAGCGTAGGAGATGAATCTCCATCAAAAAGTAAATTACGTGAATATGTCTATCGAAGCAAATATAATGCGTCAGTGGCAGTAGATTAAACTCACGCAACTATTACACTTTAAAACTATTGCTACATGGCATAACTTCATAGAAGTAACATTGTTTAAATTAGACCACCGTCAGGTGACAGGTCATCGAAACAGTTGAATGAGGTGGTACGTTTTTCGTCTTTGGTGATATCAAAACTAGTCACCGAAAATTTCAGTCTATCGGAGTTATATACGTTTTCTGTGACATGAATTGAAATAAACCTTTATATTTGCAACTTACAGGTAACTGGCGCAGACCAATGTACTTACCACCACATTAAACCATCATTTCGAAGGTGACAACCTCTATTATGAAAAAGCACCTGCAAAAACCCGTAAATATCAAAAGAGATAGTATGAGAGGAGCGAAAAAGGTACTGAAAAAACTTTATTTTACAGTTAATATCTAAAAGTGTCGTAAATCATGTTAGAGACAAGATTAATCCTTAACAGGTTCAGTGAAAATAAAACTTACTCTATTGTATCAACGTGGCGTTAAGAATCCCAAACAGAATTCTGCTTCACTGTTGGAGTGCGTGAGAATACATCTGATTCCAGAAACATGACGCTGTGGATCTATATTCCACAGAGGAGGTCGATGGGGTATATATAACGTGATTGATTATAACATACGACTTCACTGAACGTAGAGTAAAGCACAAAGCTTTTTAGTTATTGCGCTATTTAAGAACGTAACATACATCTGATGATATTTTTATCTCTTCCAAATCATAATAGCATGTTTCAAACCGGTGACTAAGTAGACCTACCACCAGTGCAAAGATGGCTAGAAAAATTTGCTTCGATTACAAAGAACTTTACTGTTCCTCATAGCTTTTGAGATTTCACTCCTATGTAGCTAGCGTGAAACATTATAGTGCAGCCCACTCGTGAAATTCTCTCACGTGGGACATTATGGTACAATACATATCGGTCATTCACATAGGCTTCACATCCATATGAATATAGAAGACGTCGCTGCACGCAACTTAATGGGATATAAGTTTAGGTTACCATAGATATACACAACGAGATAGAAAGACCTATACAACATTAAACGGATAACTACAGGTCACACAGAGAGTACAGTCATCACTTATGTTGTGTACTAAGCTACAAGTGAAGAAATGTGGCATAGACATGCCAAGCCCTGAGTCCCTTACAAATATTTCTAAATGCGAGTGTTAACTGGTCATGTTTGCTTCAGAACTGCAATGAAACATTGGAAGTCGAGTCGGAAATACTGCGAATGCCGGGACAGAACGACTGGAGAGCAAGTTGGTCGGGCTGTGTGAAATGAGGCGTTCTGGCAGCTGCGCCGCCTTCAGAGCTCCAAAAACTTGTTGCTTGTTTTGCTGGAATCTGTGCGGCCGCCAACCTGAAGAGAAAGAGGTTGGTGGCTTTGAAGACCAAGCCTTTGGAAAATAAAGACACAGACAAACCCGCACAAGAGACCCCCACTCGAATTAAAATATTAGCAAGTCACAGCACTACATCGTTCTAGAAACAACTTTTATACAGGTAAGAGATCCTTTGCATTGAGAACAATTTAACTATTGCTTTTTGTCTTGGCAGTGATGACATTTATAATATTTCGTTATAGCATAAACACATTTACAGCGATATTCTCTTTCCAAACTTAAGACTGGCGTATCCGACACTGAATGTCCTTAAGGAGGCATCGTTTAAGGTAATTCGGAAGCAGCATTTTCTTTATACGGAGCTACGAACTTTTAAGCTTGGATTAAATTATTTTAGAATATCAGGCATCTCGTTTACAAACAATTGAAGGTAAGAATCCTGGCAATATACACAGCAGGTTTCTCAGTTGAAATTGTTGTAATTAATTCGCTGAGTTACGTAAGCAATTCATTACGTCACTATTGTATACCTGATACTATGAATGAAACTTGGGGTAATAGTAGATGAATGATTAGAGTGAAATAGTTCTAAAAAAGAACAGAAATCCATTCTAATTCATTTATTGGTAAGAAATTAGTGCATCAAGTCCGAACAATCGAGAGCTTAAAAGTAAAACCGTAAATCTCATGGATATCTTTCGAACAGAATCTTCGCATTGTTTTGAAAACAATAAATATTTTTCTATATGCATATTAGCGGCGAAATTACAAACAATCAAGTCGTCGTTTTAAACGGTAGAAAAAGTTTCTTTCAGCTCATAAATTCTGTTTAGCATATTACAATCGGAAACCATTCCTAATCTCATGTGTTTAACCTCTGATGCTGCTGGTACTTGTTAAGTGTCCAAGGACACCTCAGCCTGCGAGTAGAGTGAAATCAGTGAACAAGTGTGACAAAGTTTTCTAAATGTTTGCTTGGCGTTCAGGCCTATCTGAGGTGGAACATGGGAACAAATCCTGTATGCCTCTAGTGGGATGCCTAAAACTCACACCCAGGTTTGCCGGCACACCGACCACTCTTCGTTAAAGTCTTGGATGCATACTATCTGGGGCCGGCATAGTTTCCCGTCCCGTAAGCGATCGCGTTAACACGTGCAGCTACCCGGGCGGCGCCTAACTCTTGATTATAGCATGTACTAAAGTGAATTCTTTGAATGCTGTCTGTAAGTCAAACTCTACGAAAATGATGACTATTATATGATGTAATAAGTAATTCTAAAACAATTAAGCAGCAATCAATGGAATGAATTATTACTCAATAATCACAGTATCGACAGCAAGGAATCTTCTAGCTCCCTTCGTTGTAGTATTTCTTGGTATGCGCATTATTTATAGAAATTGCTCTAAGCAATATGGGACTTAACATCTGAGGTCATCAGACCCCTAGACTTAGAACTACTTAAACCTAACTAACCTACGGACATCACACACATCCATGCCCGAGGCAGGTTACGAACCTGCGACTGTAGCAGCAGTGTGGTTCCGGACTGAAGCACCTAGAACCGCTCTACCACAGCGGCCGGCCGTTATTTATAGACTTTAGTGAGTATTGTATCTGGTGTGTGTATTCGCCTCGCCTTTTACTCTGGATATTCCGCTAATCGGATACTGCAGCTGATAAATATATAATCCAGCACCACACAGTAGCCTTGACCAACGAATATCACCACTATGACGGACTAACCGTTAGGCAAACAAGCCCCTCCATGACAATTTCATGAAAGACCACCATTTTTCAACCTACCTGTTCCTATTTGTGAGTCATCACCATCTCGCTTCACTCCAACTTTGTCTCCTCCCCGATCACGTATGTTTACGAACGCATCTCGCATCAAATTTTCTAATTTCCAATACTTACGCAGCACACCACAATCTGGTCCGAACACACCAATTACAGCTAAAAGTATAACACACATGTTTGGTAGAAAGCGGAGTACCGAGCCCGGTCACGATAAATTTTATATACCGGCACTTCAAAGGATACATCACATTCTGTTATGATACCCTTTCTATCCTTTACAACGGCACTGTTTATACAGGCTATTTCCAAGGTCAGTGGAAGATATTCCAACTCACAGACATGTACTTTATAATAGTGCACAGTAAGGAACACCTCCTCACCACACAAGAAAATTACCATTTTCTGAAGCTTAATGGGAAACATACAGTCTCTAAATTATCACTCATACCTAGAAATGCAACATAGTATTTGAATGAGTAGAACATATGGTATAATATCAAACCCAACCTAATGATCCTACCCTCTTCCTTAATGAATCTGTACTTCCCTCCCCTTCCACCTCTCTTATCTTCCCCGTCCCTTTTCCATGACCCTGCCTCTTAACCTCTCGCCGGCCGAAGTGCCCGTGCGGTTAAAGGCGCTGCAGTCTGGTCCCGCAAGACCGCTACGGTCGCAGGTTCGAATCCTGCCTCGGGCATGGATGTTTGTGATGTCCTTAGGTTAGTTAGGTTTAACTAGTTCTAAGTTCTAGGGGACTAATGACCTCAGCAGTTGAGTCCCATAGTGCTCAGAGCCATTTGAACCATTTCTTAACCTCTAACCCCAAAAATACGCACGCACGAACACACACACACACACACACACACACACACACACACACATACACACGCGCGTTCACGCGCAGGTACCATATTCTTTTCAAAGTCTGTTATCCCAGCATGCACTTTATATGGATTAGGTATCCTTCAAAAATCAGAAATGAAACTTCCAGACTGAAATTTTAACAATGATACTCCTGAATGCAAAACCTAACATGATGTGTTCTGTGAAGGTAAACTAAACTTTAAACTAATGTAGACCTAGTGGTCATTAGACTAGGGAGACGTTCCGGTGTATAAGATTGAGACAATAAATCGGTTGCCACCTTTTCCAAGGACTTATCCCGACATTCATCTGATGAGATCTAGAGAAGCCAACTCAGAACTAAATTCTAGAGGCTAGTGTCTTCAACCATGCACCATTTCCGACGGTTTATGAAATCAGTACGTAATAACAGTGTACTAACAGGTTAGTGAAGGTACAGAGATAAAACTGTAATTTGGAAGAATTATCATAGATAACATAATGAGCCGTTGACTTCTTGGTAGACTGTTTGTTGCTAATTAGACAACTAGCTATGAAACATGATTTAATTCTCACACAAATACTGTATGTATTTTTAGTTCTGTGAGTTCTTATTACATTAAAACGAGCAGAAGAAAAGCAGCTGAAAGTGACTGCTTCGTGTAATGAGAAGAGCGTTCTCGGTTCATGTTCTGGTATCGACAAGATCCGTGACCTGCCCGTCGCATTTCGTATTCCAGGCACGAGTTGCTCCCCAGCTCAGTGTTCCGATTCACATGAAAGTTTCTGCGTGATGCCCTGGAGAGCTGTTGCTCTGAGAGCACCGCCTTCCCGATACCAGCCATCCACCAGAACATCACACACATGACCAACTGCAGCGGCAGTTATCCTTTCAGTTTGCTTCGCATCGAAAGGCAAGATAGTCAAATTTTTGTTTTCAAAACCTTTATTTCACTTTTTATTCGGTGTATGATTTTGTGTTAGAGGTACTATAGCTAACGTACCAACTTTATAGAAAGATAATTAGAGGAGTTTATAAAATTATGTGCATCAACTCACTTTGAAGATTTTCGAAAGAAGTGTGAAGTATTGCCTCATTGAGATCGAACGTTTGCTACTAATCACAGATCGATACCGAATATTCTGGCATCGATGTTGGAGGCGCACTGGTTGCAACACTGGACACGGAGTAGAAACGATTAAATTCAGTTTCAAATAGTACGTGGTTATCCTAAATTATGTACGGTGAATGCCGATACCACTGGTTTAAAATCGTCAACCTCCCACCCCCCTTGCCCATCGCTCACCATTCCCCCAATGTTCTCATTACGCCGGCCGCGGTGGCCGTGCGGTTCTGGCGCTGCAGTCCGGAACCGCGGGACTGCTACGGTCGCAGGTTCGAATCCTGCCTCGGGCATGGGTGTGTGTGATGTCCTTAGGTTAGTTAGGATTAAGTAGTTGTAAGTTCTAGGGGACTTATCACCTAAGATGTTGAGTCCCATAGTGCTCAGAGCCATTTGAACCATTTTTTTTGTTCTCATTACAAGTTTGTGCTGTCTGTAATTATTTCTTCGTCGACGAGGAGCTACACTGATAATGTTCTAAATTTTAAAAAGAAGTACCTGATTCTGGACGGTAATATTTACGAAGCATGGGACGTGCCAGTAAGGAAATATGTGCTGTTTGAATGGTCGTGACCTAGAATTACAGAAAATTGGCGTTAGACGTCAGTCAATGCGTCTTCTCAGTTTGCAGTCAGTCAGTAGCAAGACAGTGTCCGTTCAATAGAAGGAGTTCTGGGTGCTGCAGTTTGCAAAGGGTGAGTCAGTGGTTTCGGTTCAACGTGCTTTTCGTGGCGTTTTGATACTGATCCGTCTGGAGTCAAAAATAGTCATCATTGGTGTAGCTAATTTGAAGAGACGCAATGCTTGTACAAAGGTAAGAGTCCAGATCGATCTCACACTTCTGATGACATGGTGGAAAGTCTCCGGAAAACGTTTGAGCGGAGTCCACGAAAGTCTAATCGCAGCGCAAGCAGATAACTGTCAATGTCTCATACGACTGTCTGCCGTGCGTTAAGGTCTACAAACCATACAGACTAAAATTAATGCCAACTCACCGGGTTGACGATAAAAGTGAATGGGTTTACTTCAGCAATTCTCTGCTAGACGACATGAAAGACGGTACAATTTTACCACGGCTAATTTTCAGTGACGAAATGACATTTCATGTTAGCAGTAAAGTAAACCGATATAATATGTACATATGGGGACTCCAGAACTCTCATGACATTACTGAACATAAAATAGACTCACCTAAAGAGAACGTTTTTTGTGCCATTTCTCGTGAAAAAGTGTACGGACCATTCATTTTTGAGGAAAATATAGTGACTGGAATGAGCTAACTTCAAACTGCCTCACTGGCTTTTTCCGCAACATCAGGAGGACTCCGATGGCTTCATTGTCCAACAGGATGGAGTTCTAACACACTGGCACACCAAAGTGCATTAGTGTCTCAGCGACACCCTGCCTCATCGCTAGGCCGCATGGGACCCCGAAACACTGCCCTGCATTCTTGACCTCCAGGATCGACAGACATGATCCCACGCGATTTTTTCTTGTCGGGATAAGTGAAGCAAAGTGTGTTCATCTCCTCTTTACCTTGTGACATAGAAGAAGTGAAGAACTGAATAACAGCTGCCAACTTCTGCAGAAGCGGATACATTGTGTGAAGTTTATGATGAATTTAACTATTGTGTAGATGTTGTTCATGCTGTTGCAGGTGGGCATATGGAGCATTTGTAATATCATAGCTCAAACTTTATGACTTTGTATTTTGCAATTCACCTCATGTTAGTAATATGTTTTTATCCATAGTTACTGAATTTTAAATCAGGTTATTCTTTTCGAAACGACATGAATATTTGAAAAGATATTAATACGGGCGATTTGGTGCGAAAAATATTAAATAAACATGTACACGATTAGTCCACAGCTCGTGGTCTTGCGGTAGAGTTCTCGCTTCCCGTGCACGGGGTCCCGGGTTGGCTTCCTGGCGGGGTCAGGGATTTTCCTTGCCTCGAGATGACTGGGTGCTGTTGTGTTGTTGTGTTGTCTTCATCATCACTCATCCCCATTACGGTCGGAGGAAGGCAATGGCAAACCACTGAAACGTCCCCTTTGAACAATTATACACGACTGTCCTTAAACTGATACACAATATTTTTTTTAGCGCAACGCAATCTGACTTTCAAAATTGGCTCTGACTAACATTAAACTATACCTTTCACAAATCACTTACCTCACAAAAATCTTCGCTGCTCAAGCTACTGCAATACAGCGAGCGCCACTACTGCCAGCTAAATGAAAGATTCAAACTATGGAAGGCACTAATTACTGATAGGGATAGTTAGCAAATGAAAGATATTAGTAGAGAACAAACAATGTATTTACCTTGATATCATCATATATAAATATAGCAGTTCATGACAAATTACAAATCTCCGCCATCTCTCTCCCCACATCCACCACTGCTGGCGGCTCACCTCCAACTGCGCAACGCTACACGCTGTTCACATCCAGCTGCCGCTGCCCAACACTACAATGGCGAGTATTACAACAATGCAAAGCAGCCACAGACTGCACACAGCACAGCCGGTGATTTTCATACAGAGGTGGCGTTACCAATAAAAAAACCTAAACAGCCTACTTACATACACAGCCAGTGATTTTCATACAGAGGTGGCGTTACCAATAAAAAAACCTAAACAGCCTGCTTACATACACAGCCAGTGATTTTCATACAGAGGTGGCGTTACCAATAAAAAAACCTAAACAGCCTACTTACATAGCCCCCATGCTCCCCACAAAAAATTTTACAAATTGGATCGGGCAGTGGCCAATACAGATTTGAAAAAAAATTTTCATAATTACAATAACAAAGAAATCAAATGCACACACTTATTGATACAATGTTGGTCAAAAGCTAAAAATTTCTCACAGTCCATAAACACAGTCCAGATTGTTCATCACAGTAAAAATGCAGACTTTTTCTCAAAGTCTGAGCAGTAAAAGACAATGCACACAGACGTAGTGGATTTCCATGCTGTCTTGAAGAAGTAGTGTTGTCCTTCCAATGGAAAGACAGTGGTGACTCTTGACATGCAGACAGGTAATGCGCCACAACAGAGCAAACCCACAGCAGAGTCAGTCGAAGTTTTGAAGAATATTGGTAGGTAGGTCATCACAGAGCAGACCCACTGTAGTCCTGGTAGAGATAATGGTATTGGTGGGTCATCAAAGATGCAGACGCACTGTAGTCCTTGTAGAGACGGCCAGCAGCCATCTGTTGCAAATGTGCAGGTGCACAATCACCATCGAAGAGTCTTGCGGACAATATAGCAAGTCCATAAACCACCACTTGTGCACTCACAAAGTTTCTGGAATTGTCCTTAGATCCAGCAATGCTGTTATCCAGTCCTTTGCTGAATCATTAACACACATGCAAACACTATCAGTCCCTACTTCTCACATATTGTCCATATACTATGACCAACGGAAATGTGTGCAGTGAAATGAATGCTTACAAGTTACTTAGTCTGATAAACTGGTGTCAATTACAATTTTATAACATGAGAATACAATAACAAAGGTACAGAATACATCATTAAAGAACATATCAATACAGATAACATTTGTAGTAAAACAGGCTTTACAAAAGAATAGAAATAGACATATACATCAATGTTACAATAATTATGACATAAGTAAATATATAAAAGATCAGAATAACTTTTGAAACATCAACTTCACACATGAGCATTAACACAAAACAGAATAAATAATGTCTAAACATCTTTACAAAGTAAATAACACATTATTAATGCCAATTGTATTCGAGGATAACAGTATTCCTCATCATAGTGAATGTAACTTAGTATTAGAAGAGAAAAAATTCTATGAAACTACACAGACACAGGAAGAAAACAAATACACTAGGGTACACAAACATATAGTGGGATAACACAAAAGGGAAAGGACAGGGTTTGTTTACTGAAGTATTTTGCGTGGAGATCTCCCTTTGTTCATCATTATTCCCAAAAAGTCCTATCTAAGCCTGCTTTCTGAATTCTGTTCATATTTCTTTCAAAATAATTATTTCTGAATGTACAATACTCATTTGGGCCCAAATCTTTTTCATATAACTTCGCAATGCATTCTTTACCTATTCTCCATAGTCAGTTTCTTATATAGTCTACCCCCTCTTAAGCTAACTTAAATCTACTGAGCTCAGATGCTAAACTAAGGGACGAGGCAATGCAGCAGCACATAAAACAATTAATATAAACAGCAATAAAAAAAATGGAAAATCGCAAAGCAAGCTACAGTAAATCTAAATTACCAAGCAATTCAACATTACAACTAATATGAGGCAATGGGCAGCAAACAAAAAAATAAATCTGGCTTAGCAGAGTAACACAAATTAAAGTTCAGTAGCACTATGCCTGGCAAACAGCAGCTTATATCTAAACATGACATAGCTCAAGCAGAAAAAATAGTACACTAAAGATAACAATGCGGATAAGGGAAATGTATAATCACATCTTAATGTCTAAGTAATTAAAGTGGTGCACCACAACAACTTATTGTAAAAAAAATATTACCATGTACTTGAAAAGAAAATTATGTGTCCAGTTACTGTTACTAGTCCCTTCTTATTGTTCTTTCTTTTCCAAGTGCTCCTTTTTTAAAGAATGTGGATTACAAAATTATTATTTAATAGATCTGTTGACAGAAAGTGTTCACATTAGCAAATGCATTTTATTTTATAAAAGCAATGCTGCAACACAGCTGGAAACCAGATATCAAGTGAAATAAGCAACTACGAAAAGCAAAGCATAAAAATATCATTCAATAGTCATGTGGCATTTCGTAAGTCAGTAGCTCTCAACTCTCATAGAAAGACACTTGTCATAATCAGGTGTGCAGATGTACGAATATTTCCCATCAATTCATAAGCATTGCAGTAATTAGCACAAAGTATGAGTAATCACATGTTTTCAGGTAATGAGCGTGTAATATTTGCGATGCTTTCTACAAAGGAATGTCAATAGCAAGGTTAATGGAAGTAATGAGGGTGTCGCATTTGCAATATTTTCCCTAAAGGAATGTCAATGGCGAGGATAAAGGCCTGCCTTTTTTCTTTTTTTTTCTACCTGTGCTTCCGGAAAGGCACACCCTAATGGCTTGTTCTCCAGGTGTTTGACACAGCTGCGTGCCCACGACGCATTACGTGCAGGTGGTCACTTAACTTTCTTACGGAAATATTTACGACACCAGTTTCCGCTACAGTGACAGTCTCACATAAAAATATTTCACAGGTCAAGAATTAGCGTTGCAAATCTGTAGAAAGAAAATCCTATGAATATAACGTTGTCCAAAAAATTTTCGCCGGCATTGTGATACATTCACGCATTTACACACATTTCATGACTCTTAAAGTACGATTCTTGGTTTCCAACATCCTTTATCACAAGTCAAGAGTCCCTACCCACTATTCATTACTCCTTACCTTATTACACATATACGTATCCATCGACACTCGTCAATATTTCGTCATTATAAATATGAAGCATAATCAAATAACTCATATAGCCTCAGCCTATTAATCGTAAACATACCTCAGCAGCATAATACACATCGTCGTCGTAAAAATAACATCATAACACCTCAGTCAAATCTCAAAATCGTCGTAGCTTCCTCCAATAATTAAAAAAATTCTCTGCTCATGTCAAAAGTGTCATCTGCCTCAAACGTACTTTAAAACTCATGAATCCATACCAAATACATCATTCAAAGCTCTCATAGTATCACAATGGTTCCGAAAAAATATGAGCATTTCACAAAGTACAGACAAAATACAATTTCATAAGTGTGAAGTTATCCAACTGTGTAATTGCGTAAACATCTGTCACTGATGTAATAAAAAAAGTTTATCTCTCAGTTACATGATCAGATAGCTGTGTAATTTGTGTGTTAGAGAAATATGGTACCGATGTGTAAAGTTGTATAAGCAAATACCATATTAGCTAGGGTTCCTTGTGGTTGCCAAACACATGGTACACAAAGTAGGCGTATACCCCCCTGAGGATTAATGTAATTATTCCCTCAGGTGTTACAGATTACAGCAAAGGAATGAAATGTATAACGGAAAATCTTCGTATCATTGTCCTTCAAATATCTTTAAAAATAAATGATTTAAGTACAAAATTAATCACTCAAATACGTGTACTGTAGCGCTAAATGTGCCTTTTGCTGTAAGATAATCTCTGTGGAAGTGCCGTAGTTATTGTCCTCCGAAAGCTAAGTTCTGCAGAAGTCAATGTACTTACCTCATAATACACAAAAGTGAAATGCTTTGCGTATAAATGTCTTAGTTATTACGCTTATTGCCGTGATGAGGAAAGTACTGTGCTGTAACGTATTGTTGTGCTACGGAAAAGGCAGTCTCATTGTAGCTATACCACAAAAGTTACTACTAAAACCTGTTTTACTTTCCAGAATAAAACAGAAAACTGTGCAGATATAAAACAGAAACACTGCAAAAGCAACATTGTAAATTGTCACTCATTAGTAGCGTCGTGATAAAACCGTGTAGCTGTGACATAAACTAACCACTATGTCATCTGGTATCTCACAGAAAGTACTTTAAATCCAGAATATATTTTCAAGTAAACCAAAATGTTGCATTAAAATCTCATTAGCAGTACTGGTAAATGTTCTAAGTATGTAAGCCTTATAGTCGTTCCATAATCGTGCAACTAACAAGCAAGAATGTACAAATACAACAATGTGTCGTCTGTTCACTATAACAATGCATTCGTAATTTCTGTTTAAATAAGTTCCCTAGGTTCTAGACTGGATATTTAACTTCAAACATTGTTGCATGTTAACAGTTTCTTAAGTCTGACAAAGCATACTAGTAATGTAAAGTGAAAAGTTATATGGCAAAGACAAAGTTAAAAAACAGATTATCTTTCAATAAACGGTTTTACATGTGAAATGTGGTGTAAACCTTTACTCTTCCTAGTGCGCAGAGTTTCAACTTCAACGCAATTATCATGCTGTATACATCGGTAAAGAATGCTAAAATTTTTCTCAAGGCTAGCGTCTTCTGTTATTTTTCTCGGAGCCAGCGGGCGCACGCGGCTGCCTGCTGTGCGAGTCATTGTCTGTCTCTTTGTTGGCGCGCGCCGTTATTGGGATTTGGAGACCTAACTTCCACAAATTCACCGTGACGAGAGGGCCCTGCCCTGTTTAAATCCCGCCAGTTCTGATGCAATTCTGGTCTGTCGTTTTGTCGGTAGTTTACATAGTTTCTTTTTTGTCGGTCATGTGGTGGAGAATTTCTCCCGGAATCGTAACTGCGCGCTGAACTGTTGCGTCTGAAATTACTCTGTCTCCCTCGATAATAATAGTTCTGGTTACCATATTGTCTGTTTCTATTATTGTCTCTGTCATATTCATTACTACGGAAATGCGATCTTTCTCTGTAACTATTATTACTCTGTCAGTGGTTGTCATATGGGTGGTGTCTGTTTCGGTCACGATTTGTGTTGTGAGAATAGCCTTGTCGCGTCCAGTTATTATTTCTTTCATCGCGGAATTGCGACTGATGTGATCTGTAATTGTTGTGCTCCTGCGTTCCGCGATTGTCAGTGTCACTTTCCAGTTCTTGTAACAGTCCCTGAAAAGCTTCAATGTCGTCTTTGCAACGTCCTGGTAAAATAATATGTCGTAAATGTTCAGGCAGTTTGATTAAGCAAATGCGGATGAGTTCTGAGGGGCTGTATGGGTTTGAAAAATACTGATTCTTATGCAACATGCCTTCAAAATATTTCATAAGACTGGAAAATTCAGATTGTTCGAAACGTTTCACCATTATGATGCTATGTTTTACTCGGTCTTGTGTGGCTTGAGACCAATATGCTGAGAGGAAGGCATGGTAAAACTCTCCTTCACTGTGGCAATCGTGAATTACCGATGCATTCTTACAGCTGGTTCATTCTCCAAGTAGCCACACATAAATTCTAATCTGTGTTCTAACGACCAGTCGGGAGGAAAACAATGCGAGAATTGATGGAGCCATGCTTGTGGATGAATGTCGTTGCCAGAATTCTTAAATGTTTTGAATTTACGTGTAGTAATGAATAGCTTATAGTCAAAATCATCATGTCGGCGAGTCGCATATCGGTCATTGTTAGGTCGTGTCGGCCGTTCCATCTCAAAATTCCGTGCACATTGCCAATTTCTTTCATAACTTCCGAAATGCCCTGTGTTATTATTTTGTGGCTGTTCCGTATTTCTGTGTCCCTCTTCCCGTATTGGGGCGCGAGTATCCTCTGAAATACGTAATTCTTGTATTACCTGTGTCAGCTGATCTTGTACTTCCCGGATTTCTCTTTTGTACTGTGTATTGATTTGATTTTGATTCTGTTTGAATTTTCTAATTTGTTCATACTCTTCTGTGTCAGTGAAGGCTACAGGTCTTGTGTCATTCAGATCATCATCTACCTTTGTAGATAAGTTAGTGACCTGATCCGAAAGTTCGGCTACTTTCTCCGATGGTGAACACATTTCCTCAGTGTGTTTTTCTGAACCAAGTTTCAGAGTGTCCATTTGTGTTGAAATCGAATCTACTGTGTCCTTTAAGTTTTCCTGAGTTTTTGCAAGTTGCGTAACCGAATCAGTAGATGCAACTGAGTCAATTTTAGCCCACAAGGTCTCATGATTTTCATGAACAATGGTTTGCAGTTCTTTTATGGCTGCTTCGTGATTCTGTAATGCATTTTCATGCCGCGAAAAAATAGGTTGAAAATGCTCACAAATTTGTGTTTTTACGTCATTACAGACTTTTTGACATTTCGATTCAATGTTATGTAACTCACTAGTTAAATCTTCACGTGTTTGTTCAAGTGTGGTGTCTAACTTTTGAAGATTTTGTCCCATTGCGTCTAACTGTTGCTGTGTTTGTCTCTGGTGTTGTTCCATTGTGTCTAACTTTTGAAGATTTTGTTCCATTGTGTCTAACTTTTTAAGATTTTGTTCCACTGTGTCTAACTTTTTAAGATTTTGTTCCACTGTGTCTAACTTTTTAAGATTTTGTCCCATTTGTCTCTGATTTTGTTCTATTTGTTGCATTAATTGCAATAATAATGTGTTAGTGTCTGGAATCTGTTTCTCTACGCTTTTCGGCAGTGCATTTGCAACGGCAACATTCACATTTTGACAAGCAGAAAATGTGTCTTGACTTATTTGAGAAAACGGTGATGACCCAAAACCTGAATCTACAGTATTTGCGAAATTGTGTCCTGTCATTTCGGATTCCTGAGGCGAGCTGTTGCCGACCGATCGATCGATAATGCTTCCCTGTTCACTACCTGTTTCAATGTCTACACCATTGTTTGCAGCCCGCTCCATTTCCCTATGCACAATTACCAAATTACTACTTTGAACATCAGTTAATTCATTACTCGGTAGCGCTAACACACTGCTTTCATTTTCACTGTCATTTCTCAGTTTACTTTGGAGCCTAGTATCACGTTTTTCACACGCCATTATTGTCACAGTATTTCACACGACAACACAGAAAAACACAATTTGAAGATCAAAAATAAGAGAACACATTAACATAGCATTGAAAATGATATCTAGTTAATTGCAGCTGCGAAATACTTGGTGCAAATCTACATGCATGCCACAACTGTTTTACTGTACAACAATGGAAGTCTGCAACTACAAAGGAGATTTTCTCTACAATTACGCGCTAGCAATAAACAATAGCTACACTAATTACACAAACTACAAGAAAAAAATCAGAAGATTCCAGTGAGGTATCCTCGGCTAAGGGTCGACATATGAAACGTCCCCTTTGAACAATTATACACGACTGTCCTTAAACTGATACACAATATTTTTTTTAGCGCAACGCAATCTGACTTTCAAAAATCCCAACAAAAGAATGGCTCTGACTAACATTAAACTATACCTTTCACAAATCACTTACCTCACAAAAATCTTCGCTGCTCAAGCTACTGCAATACATCGAGCGCCACTACTGCCAGCTAAATAAAAGATTCAAACTAAGGAAGGCACTAATTACTGATAGGGATAGTTAGCAAATGAAAGATATTAGTAGAGAACAAACAATGTATTTACCTTGATATCATCATATATAAATATAGCAGTTCATGACAAATTACAAATCTCCGCCATCACTCTCCCCACATCCACCACTGCTGGCGGCTCACCTCCAACTGCGCAACGCTACACGCTGTTCACATCCAGCTGCCGCTGCCCAACACTACAATGGCGAGTATTACAACAATGCAAAGCAGCCACAGACTGCACACAGCACAGCCGGTGATTTTCATACAGAGGTGGCGTTACCAATAAAAAAACCTAAACAGCCTACTTACATACACAGCCAGTGATTTTCATACAGTGGTGGCGTTACCAATAAAAAAACCTAAACAGCCTACTTACACCACCTCCGCTAGGACCTTGCCTAGTCGGCGGTGCGGGTCTCCCGCATCGTTCCCTACGCTCTTCGGAGTATGGGACTATTGGAGTTCTAGGTAACGTTTACCTTTATTATTGACGTTCTGTTATAGAGCTACCCTCTGAAGTGACATAACCGACAACATGTTCATTGAACATGTTTTCTGGCAGAACTCACACAGGGTGTTTTGCATGATTATGAAAACTTTGTTTGATGGTAGAGTAAGCATAATGCAGGTTTGAGACAAGGAACAGTGTTCCACAAACAAATGTATGCGAAGTTACGAGGCCAAACGTGTTGCGGGATAGGGCTACTAGTGAAATACGAGAACCTACCTATCGTTGTTTATACAGTAAATAAACCTATTAATTATTTAAGTAATCAATAACATTATGGGGCAGACAATCCACGTCTACATGTAGATGTACATAATTGCGGATGGGGAGAAGAATCTCCATTAAAGTGTCCAGGATAGAGTGATGTTTATACTAACGTGATAAGTCATTATGTAAAGTTATGTAATACTGGAGTTTGTAATTACAAGCTTAACTGCATAGCCTATTGTAACTTGTGAAATGACGCACCCAATTACCAAATAACAAGACATGATTCTCGCGTGCAGACATACAAATGGAAAATGTAGGGATGCTGACAAGCAGTAGCAGGCTTTGCAGCTACAAAGAAGTCATTGTAACTTACCGCTTTGCCAATCATTTTTATTGATTCAGGCAAACAAGGCAAAATGTGCCAAAACACGCTAGCTGAGGAGAAAACAAAGTCTGAGGATACCAGACGTGGAGAGAGCTGTGCTTGCGTGAAACTACAGTAGTGTTTGGAAAATTAACACGCTAACAGCAGCCACGCAATATCCCTCACACAGATCGCAAGCTGTAACTTCTGCTGACTTCGAACATTACGTCATATTGACCACGTGCATTCTGGGGCGCTGTATAGTCGATCCTTATATTTTCCTGCATATCTACATTCCAAGGATGTACTCTGTTTCACAAAAGACGAAGTGTTTGATAGTGGCAGGAGTCATGGATGGACCATTCGGAATCCCTTTAGTACAGTTGTGAAGAGCCTTGTAAGCAGTTTGGGGTGAACTTCAGCATAAGCATATTGAATGACTGGGTAACAGACCAATAACTGCTTTCTCCCTGTTAACTTCACCATTTTCCACAGTGTAGTTAGAAGACATCTCAAATGATCTTCATGCTTTATCGGATTAAAGCATCATGGAACCCCACTTCAATTTGCACATCTTGCTTGTGAACATCTGTATCAGACATATCCTCAAAGGAAGTCCTGTTTCGTTGTCAGCTCGTTCATCTGATCTGATCCCACGTTATTTCTTCTTGTGGCTCATGAGAGAACTCACGTGTGCAAGGCACCTTTTAAGACACAAGAAGACAAAAGGAGGAAAATTACTATTCAGCGCACTAGTAACCACGATGTGATTCTAAACTGTAACTGCATTGGCCTAGAATATGTGCTCAGTGCCACAAAGAGGGCCACCTGCTGCAGTATGCTGGCATAGCACTGCACCTTGACATATACTGAAACCATTAATACTTTGGTACGCAGTGTGCGTGAAATTTTCAGCAACAACACCACAATAAACCCATTCTGGCGCATAACTCGCCATCCAGCCATGTAGGTTATCGAACCAATGAGTAATCGAGATTGCGTCTCACGAGGTCTCGTCGTCTGCAGTGAGGCAGCTCTGTTCCACCGTCGTTTCGACAAATTGCCTGCCATGCGGTCTAGTGCCCGCCCTCATGGGCGGAGGGTCAAGCTGAGGGCCTCGTAGCCACTATGGCGCCTTCCAGCGCCAGTCATTGCCAGTCAGCCGTCTCGTACTCGGCAGGCCGTGTCAGCCTGTCACATCAGCAGTGACATGGTTCAGCCACCGGCCGAAAATGTTGACTATGCAAGATCGCACCACGCCTATGCTGTGACGAGTCTAGCAGCCGTAGGGTCCATGCGTCGATGCCCAACCTCCAGTGCTGCCAGATGTGGGATTCAGCTTGTCATATGAACTGCTGGAGTAATAAAAGCATTTCAGTGCCTTAGAATGGCTTCTGACTCACCCCATCCCACCATCCTTCTCCAGAGCACACCAACGTCCTCTACAACTGTTGACAGAAGCGGGGCTGGCGAACGTGCTATGGTCGTCAGCAATGTAAGTAAATAGAAGCATGTTCATATTATAGATGCTCGTGGGGTCCCTGTGTCTGTTGTTCCCGGGTTTGTACCCTTACTACTCTCCCATTTCATTACTTCAGGTATAGATTCGGCTATGGTACCTGTGGAGGGCCAGAGGGATGAACCAAAGATACCGGTAGTTTCCATTTAGTGTAACATCCCCAGTCATGTGTCTCCATGCACTGAATCTCATGATGTAGTTCCTTGGAAGTAGTATATGTATGCAGCTTCTGTCACACGTCACACGTTAGACGTACTTTTGTAAAAACGCGCCCCAGCTGCGTACATGCAGGAGCAGTTGGCAATAAGGAGAGCAGTGGTGGCATGTTTATGTCACCATTTGCGGAAACAACACAGCTTCGTTAACGTGCCCGCGTGCACGCACACACACACACACAAGCACATTTTGCTCTCCCAATCACAGCCCAATATTTGACTGCCATAAGAAAACGAAATAGCCGATCAGTATGCATCCCATAGAGCCAGACATGTTATTTTCGTACACTCCCTCACACTCCCTCAATCGCTTCCCCCTCCCTCCCTCCCCCCCCCCCCTCTTCCCCGCACCCGCACACAGTTTTGCGGCCACGCACACCTATAGTTAGATCTTTGCACCCACTTTGGTATAAAGTCAGACGGATCCTCAAATTAAGTGTCACGATGTTATTACCACGTCACACACTGTCACTCTAATCTCCAAGGCAGATTACAGGGAAAAGAACTGCAGTCAGCAAGTTAAAGGCTTGTTGTTCTGCTATGAGTCTCAGGAGCTGTTACGTGTTTCGACTGAGTTTCATACAAAGGACAGTTCTTTCTTTCACCACCAGAAATAAAATTTCACGCTATGTATCAACAGTAAAACAGCGCTTTAAAGAAACCAAAAATTGTCTGCTTTTTTATAAAATAAACTAAAGATTTGATCTATATCAGCCAAAAAATCTGACTAAATTTATTTTTAGTACAGGTGTAACTTACAGGTTAATGTCCACTTGAAGCCCAGAATACGACTGTGGATCCTCAAACATAGTGTCATTATCCATAAAATGGGAGAGATATTTAATATGCTGTATCACTTAAACAGCATATTTTAGCAATATGGAAGTATAACTACGAAAAGTACCAAATGAAACACATTAGCTTTGTAAACACTTACAACAACATGACAGCTGCTCGGTTTGCTTCTGCCAAACAATCACTGAACAAGACCTTTGACTCCATCGGAACATCCCAGTTTTGTCACACAAAGCTGTAAACACAGTGGGCTCTTCCCCCTACTATATGAGAATTTGCGTATAGAACTCTATCAGTTTATCAAACGAATGATAGTTACATTTTGATTGTCAGTATTTTATTTAATTATTGACCGAATATAAAAATTTTAAATTTAGTCGTAACCTATTCATTAACAGGTATAATCCTATGGATTTTAACAAGTAAGACACGTATTAAGAGTTACCAACTTTGTATAGAGGGTGGTCAGAAACTGTCAGAAAAGCTTGTAAGCGTGTTGTAGCGTAGGATGTGCTGAGAAATAACTAATTAGAAAAAAATTCGATACGATGTGCCGTTTCCAAACTAATTAGCATTGAAGCTAGCTAATTAGGCCATTGCGCGCTCAAATTCAAGCGTCTCGCCAAGTACAATCATTGTCAGCTTTTCTCAAAGCGTAGATGACAGTGCACGAGACTATTCAGCCTTTGTCACAGGTTCGGTCCTTCCTACTGTCTCATGTCCAAGTTTTCTATCTCTCTCTTGTTCAGTTTTAGGAAACTAAACGTAGATCAGGGTTGGCGACACCGTGTTTGGCGGACCGCTTGTATTTTTGCGTGCGACGGCCTCATTGTCTAACTTCAATGCTAGTTAACTCTCAAACGGAACATAGTATCGAAGTTTTTTCTCAACAATTATTTCCCAGCCCAACCTACCCTACAACACCTTTACAAGCTTTCCAAACTGTTTCTGACCACCTTGTGTATGTCTTACGGTCCTGTAAGCCACGGTGCGCTAATTATCCAGATTATATTCGTTCAGTGCTTGAGAATAACAGCATTTAACCACTTCCGTCAACCTTTACATATAATTTGAGCTCTTTATGAAACATTTTCTCGCTGACACTCACTACAATATGATGAGAGAAATAAGTTTAACGCTTACTACATCTTCGCTCTTCTTGCTGTAAACCTTCAGTATCATGTATGATGATTTAATTTATTGCGTCTTTACTACATACTCTATTAGAAAGAAGTAATACAGACAGTATCCACATATACCACTGAATGTACCTGCAAAATTGTGTCACTGTACGACTCATAGTACAGGAAATATAACATCACATACATTGAAATGCGTGAAACACTAGCCTTTGCTTGAAACGGTTCGCGAATTATTCAGGCTATATACATCCAGTGCTTGATAATGAGAGAACTTAGTGACTCCCAACAATCTTTAAATATAATTTCAACCCTTTTCTAAACTTCTTGTCGATTATATGCTCAACCCTGGTAAGGTGTTCAGGCCTATTTCGACCCACAACGAATTTTTGATTGTCAATAATTTTGAACATATTCGGTTATAATAAATTGCCGTCATTGACTTTGTTTGACCCTTTGTGAAGTATATTCTGACAGAAGATGGCTTCAAATGGCTCTGAGCTCTATGGGACTTAACTTCTTTGGTCATCAGCCCCTAGAACTTAGAACTACTTAAACCTAACTAACCTAAGGACATCGCACACATCCATGCCCGAGGCAGGATTCGAACCTGCGACAGTAGCGGCCTCGCGGTTCTAGACTGTAGCGCCTAGAACCGCACGGCCACTTCGTGTCGCTCTCTAAATTGCAGGAAGTGAGCATAAGGAAACATGCGTTACACATATGGTGATACATGTCCGCGCATTGGAATAGGTGGCGTTATGATTTCGAAGATAAGGGAAGATCGACAACTAATAAATCTCTGCGTCATATTATCCATTTCATGATTTGTTAGGTGACTGCTCCTACGTATTTCCGTTTACATAATAGTTACATTAAAACACACAGAAAATTTCTGAGATATTGAAAATTACTTATTCCTGTAAGTTATGATTGCACTGCAGCGATATGATAGGTACTCATCCACAAAGAAAAGGATGATAAAATAACTATAGAGCGTAGAGTTTGAATTAAGGTGAGAATGGAAGACAATGGTTCAAATGTCTCTGAGCACTGCGGGACTTAGCCGGCCCGGGTGGCCGAACGGTTCTAGGTGCTACAGTCAAGAACTGCGCGACGGCTACGGTCGCAGGTTCGAATCCTGCCTCGGTCATGGATGTGTATGATGTGCTTAGGTAAGTTAGGTTTAAGTAGTTCTAAGTTGTAGGGGACTGAACACCTCAGAATTTTAATCCCGTAGTGCTCAGAGCCATTTTTGAACTATCGACTTAACATCTGAGGTCATCAGTCCCCTAGAACTTAAAACTACTTAAACCTAACTAACCTAAGGACAACACGCACATCCATGCCCGAGGCAAGATTCGAACCTACGACAGTAGCAGTGGCGCGGTTCCGGACTGAAGCGCCTAGAACCGCTCGGCTAGCGCGGCCGACAGAATGGAAGACAGAAAAAAGCGAAAGAGACGTTACGGGCGGAAATTAAAAACACAATACAAATATACCCACCTGTGGACGCACGTGGATCAATTGCGAATTTGCGAATGCAGTCGTACTCAGTAACCCCTACGTCGGGAACCTATAGATCGGAAATGCGGGAAGCGAAATGAGGCTGGTATAAGACACAAATATCGGCAGGAGCGTTGTTTTGACAGCAGCCGTGGCGCGCCGCTTGCATTCATTGGGGCAGGACCTGCGGGCTACGCCTGTCACAAACGCAGATTACTCTCCCTGCTTTAATAACCCCGCACTCTTTATTACAACTTCAGGACAAATAAAGATCCGACTTTGTAGCTACTAATTAAGATTTCCCCTCCAGCTAATCCACGGCAGCAGAATAAAGGCAGAGCAATGCAATCAAATGGAATGCCGGTTCAATATATCTTGCTACCCGGGTAAGGCTCCTCTGCCTCGCATTCTGAGTCTGTTCACAACGAAATTGTCTCCACCCCAAAATGGCTTCTCTAACATCCCTCAGTCCTCACGCTCTGTTGCGTTATTTCCAAACGCTCAGCTACTAACAGAGTGAACCAAATACTCACCGACAAAATTCCGGAGGTTGTTGAGGGATATTTTCTTTGAATTTTGGTATAAGGTGGTCTCCGATGGCTCGTTACAGAATAATGCTTCGTTAAAGAATAACAATCTTTCGTTAGGTTTATTACCCATGGCATCGGTACTGCATAAAAAATATCTATACAAAGTGCAGACGTCGACGGTATGCACTGTGTGTCCTGCTTGGACACCATCTTGATTCATTCAATAACGGCACTTCCTGCTGACAGCAGTAGTGCATACTTTGCTCTTGTTCCTCAAGAATGCATTTAGTACGTCTCGGTTTGGTCTCGAGTTTGTTTTTCCGGCGGTGTTATTTCTTTGTTAACAGTGATACACACTAGTACTGAAATTACTGATGTGAGCTGGCCGACATGCACCTCGCGTATGGGTCACTGAATGTAATGGGAGAGTGGCACAACGTCGCTATGGTCAGCTGTTCTCACAGTGGCGACAGCCACTTCGCAGTAGTTTTTCACCTGTACATAAGCTTGACGAATAATAGGATCCTTTCGTACTACTATGTTTTGACGATGGCGTGTAACAGACGTTTCCACTGTTGTGAAGGAATTTACACAGAAACAAAGATAATCCTGGAAACAAAGCCGAATAAATCATAATTCCATTATTACTCTGTAATGAACCACTGGACATCCCAGGTCCCTATGCTTAAAATTCAGGAAAAATGACCTCGATAAACCTCCCAAATTTTGACGGTGAAGTTCTGATTCATCCTGTATACAGATTGCTGTGCTAGAAACGCGAACGTAGCAGGGTACTGCACTCTTCATACGCTCTGTTACACCGGAGATGCATCCCGGCACGCGTGGACTCCAAGACAGAAAAAAGGTCTTAGGGAGCTACCCAGCCCCATGGCCCTCAGCCGCCGACTACAAATTATGACTCGTTGGAGCTGAAGGCATACTCATTCGATAGATGGGGTCCACATTGTGAGCAATAGAATTGATGTCATGGAAGCTGGAGAAAGGGTGATGATGAGGGGGGGGGGGCACTTTGCTGTAAAGTGTTGCACAAATACTAATGAAAAAAGAAATCACCGGATGTCGAAATAATATAGGACTGATGTAATGGTCCAGTGCCTTGTTGAAGCTATACTCATAGAAAAGAAGCATTACCGAGATAGGTAACTATTTGCCGTTACGTATTAGTTTGAGACTACGTTTCGACACTGAGTTGCGCCCGTAAGTTGTGATACGTTTAATGAACACCGATCAACGCAGTGGCAGTGGATGAACAGTTTATTATAGGCTTATGCCTGTGCTTCAAGTGTGTATTTAACATGTGAGGTCCACATGACTGAAATGAGACTAAGGCTGCATATTAAGGCGTAAGATCACTGTAGAATTTTTTAAAAAAAAGAATCATTTTTATTAGCTTAAAAGGTGTTTTTAATCTTCTGAAATATGAGGCAAACAGTCTAATCCCTAAACTAAAAAAATTATAATAACAATAATATGTTATATGGAATTCCAAGCTCCTCTTCTTGCGCCTCGGATGAACCGAAATGGCCTACCTGCGCCAACTCAATACCCCCAGGCCAGTCCTTTTTTCTGAAAAATTTCTAAAAGTAAAAGTTTTTCAATTGTTCATGTCCCTAACACATTTCAAAGCTTTAACTGCGTTTTTCTGGGAATATGATTTTTCAAAACGGCACGCAGTATAACACCAACAATTTTTTATCTTTTTATTAATGATTTAACTACAACTTAGAAGTAATATTTAGGTGTGAACTACGTATGGAATTTTCGATTAGATAATTTAAGCAATATTTATTAATAAATGAGTGTCCTTTATTTTGGTGAAAATTCTCGGATATTTCGGATATTATTCAAACTATCGCCAATTGCACAAAAATCAGTATTTCTAAAATCCCTGCGTGGCTCACTAGCTACACTTATGTAGACTACATACACTGCTTTTTTTTTTCTTTTCTCCTGATTGAAATTGGCTCCAGTTAAAGTGCTAGCCGCAGATCGCCTCAAATTCAACAGGTCTTCAGAGAATTTCGTCAGTGTCGAACTTCTGTAATATTTTCCGACAAAAAGTTTTTATAGTATTCTTAAGTATATGCTCAGTAACTTCCCCAAGTATCATTTCTTTATCTCCTTTCCTTCCATTCAAAAAAATATTGCCAAGAATACGCTTTCTTTAGCCCGTTACACATGTATTGCCCCTTAATGTTCACACCAAATATGTTCAGTCTTGGTCAACTAAATAGATATTCGCATCTCGCCCACGCTGATTTCGCTTACCACTATGACGGCCATTAGAAGGTCTGATAGAATTAGGTCACGTGACACGCTTGAACTACTACAAACACTGTATCGGAAAGAGGGCTGTACATCTCCAGTATCACAGCTATGCTTAGTTCAGTTGCTTATGAGTGTAGCAGTACCGCCTGCTTTCTGACGTAGCAGCCGTATTCTACATAGTCTTAAGTCAACTTCTTAGCTCACGAGCAGAACATGACAAGTGCCATAACCCGATTTCGCAGAAACTTCGCTCAGTGGAAAAATATGCCAAATAAGCGAACACGTGTGTAGGCTTATCCATAACCACTCGACCGCTTCTAAGAAAACAACTACCACAGTTTTCGAGATACTTTGTGCTTTTAGTGAGCAAATAGTACAACCGAGGCGATGACAAACTGTCTAGAATCGCGGCTTCACACTTGTGCGTCGCACGTTCGAAAGCCGATTATTATTGCAACTTTTGTTTTCCATTTCTGTACCTATTGTCCGAAGACGATTTCTGCACGAATTTTTTTCAGTGTAGATTGAAATAACGTTGTCCTAATCCGTCTAGTAATTCTATGTTTGGTGAACAAATAAAAAACAAATGAATGGAAAATAATTAGAAATTGTTTCCTGTGAATTTCCAATATTGTACCTTGATTCATAATTGAAGGGAATGTACATAATCGTCTTGAAGTTGAAATATAATATTAAAATATATGAATTAATAATTAATATAAGAATGATATAAAAAGAACGTGAACCCCGAAAATGTCAAATACACGCACATCATATAATAAATGTTTGACCCTTCTTGTGAAACCAATTGTACAAGCCGGCCGGAATGGCCGAGCGGTTCTAGGCGCTACAGTCTGGAACCGCGCGACCACTACGGTCGCAGGTTCGATTCCTGCCTCGGGCATGGATGTGTGTGATGTCTTTAGGTTAGTTAGGTTTAAGTACTTCTAAGTTCTAGGGGACTGATGACCTCGGCAGTTAAGTCCATAGTGCTCAGAGCCAATTGTGCAATTTACATAAAAAACTTGGATCCCCTACCTTGGAAACAAGCATTCGTGTAATAACCTTATATATATATATATATATATATATATATATATATATATATATATATATATATATATATATATTTAAGGCTCACCGGCCACTTGACCATCTTCTTCTTCTGTGCGAATGCACAAACAGTGCCCGAACTCTTACGGGAGTCGGCAACGCGCCGCGAGTAATGAGTATAATGGTCGGCCGCGGTGGTCTTGCGGTTCTAGGCGCTGCAGTCCGGAACGGCGGGACTGCTACGGTCGCAGGTTCGAATCCTGCCTCGGGCGTGGATGTGTGTGATGTCTTTAGGTTAGTTAGGTTTAAGTAGTTCTAAGTTCTAGGGGACTGATGACCTAAGATGTTAAGTCCCATAGTGCTCAGAGCCATTTGAACCATTTGAGTATAATGGGCGGAGGCACTACGTTGAGAATGTGGGTTTAGCGGGAGGCGTGCCAGAGATAAATCTCTGCAGTCGCGCTATTCTCTGTGTCTTCGGTGACTCAGATGGACCGCCGGCACGGTAGCTCAGCGTGTTCGGTCAGAGGGTTAGCTGCCCTCTGTAATAAAAAAACTGAGTTAATCGATCAACAACGAACTTAAAAGGATGTCTTACGACGTCCG
The DNA here is from genome assembly GCF_021461395.2 of Schistocerca americana. NCBI lineage: Eukaryota > Metazoa > Arthropoda > Insecta > Orthoptera > Acrididae > Schistocerca > Schistocerca americana. The sequence continues at coordinate 692,055,539 of NC_060130.1, forward strand.
CCCTGACCAGATGCAACGAACAATAGCGAGCGCATTCCGCCGCCGGCGGCCGTGCTGTGCGGACGTGCGGAGCGGCTGTTGCAGTGTTTACATCGTCGCTGCGAGCGGCCGGCGCTGTGTGGTGGGTGCGCGCTTTCTGCGTTAGTCATAGTCCACGATCACATATCTAGAATGACATAATGGAACAGACAACGCGACGCGATACTTTGAAGTTGAGTTTCGATCCGAACTACGCCCGACCGAAATCTTACGAAGTTGAGGCATTTATCGAAGAAACTTTTCAGATCAAAGTGGATGAATTGATTGGAATTCACCTGTCGATTGTCAGTCCAACTGTGTTCCTTACGTTATCCAGTTGTGACAAGTGCGACCAAATTGTAGAAGCATGTGGTGGGGTGGCAAAATTCAAACATTCAGACGGACACATAGGGCAGGTCACGGTTTCGTGTGCCGGAATGGGAATAAGAACGGTTCGAACCTTTGAGCTCCCCTTTGAAATAACGCCCGAGGAAATTAACAACAAACTGAGAGACTATGGCGCCATTATCAGCAATGTCGCCGAAAAATGGTCTAGCTTGCACAAGTATCCAGTATTAAATAGAGTCAGACAAGTTAAGATTGACATGCTGAAACATATCCCATCGTATCTCTGGATTGGTGGATATCGAGCGATCATCGTATACGATGGCCAGACGAGAACCTGCTCGGGTTGTGGTTCGACCCAACACGTCCGCGCGCAGTGTGTTCAACGGCGTGTGACGCAACTGCCGACTGGGGAGCGAGACCCGCCTAGTCAGACGGCCACGCTACCCGTGACGTACGCCGCCGCAATTCGCAGTGACGTCGCCCCAGACATGTGTTTCGACAGGGCGGTAGTTGCCTATGCCGACGTTCCCGAAGGTAACGTAGCCATGGATACTAGCAGCACAGAAGCTACAGGTCCAGCACACTCACAAGACGAGGAAACTGACAGGCGTGCAGAACAAGACCAGGCTAAGACGGCTGAAGAAGGCATGTGCAAATCACTCGAAGAAGTCGGGCAACACAAAGAGGACGCGGTTTCCACGTCGGAGGATAATGACCAGCAGCCTACAACTGTTTCACCAAAGAAACGGAAGAAACGTCGAGTAGCCCGTCAGAGAGCAGCATATATCGCGCCAATCCTGCGTGAAAAGGCGAAACAGATAGGCCAGGAACTGGCGGAGACGACACAGGCAACTCCTCTGGAAGATCGAACAACAAAAAAGAAGACCAGAAATGAGGACACTGAACCCGACCGTGGAATCCACATTCCAGACGGTACAGCTAGTCCGAAGGACCCTCCACGTGTACCAAAAACGGACACGCGGGAAGTTACGTGCACGCGAGACTGGGCGGATGACATGGAGGAGCAAAGCCATGAGGCAGAGATGGCTGACATACCACAATATTCAGGACGGACGGCACCCGACCGTCGACAAGATGTGTCCACCCGGCAACAAACCACCATCGAAGACGCTCGTGCAGCAGATGATGATGCCGACTTCTTCTAAGTGGAGCAAACATCCACTTCACCTGGCAAACAGTATCCCACCTGACACGGTATAGTCGACATGATGTTCTTGCAGGCGTACAGACTTGCGACCTTGAATATAAATAAAATTAGCAGCACCCTCAATCTGAGAAATCTCCAAGATTTTCTGTACGCCGCTGATATTGACATCTTAATGCTGCAAGAAGTAACGGCTATCCGTTTGGACGAAATCACTGGCTACAACGCTGTCACCAATCCTGGCAATGACAATAGCCTCGGCACAGCGATTATGACTAAAGAGGGGATCCTACTTACAGACGCGGCGGAGCTGCCGAACAGTAGAGGTCTCGCTGTCACGATAAACAACACCAGGTTTACCAACATATGTGCCCCGTCAGGAACCGGAAACAAGCGCTGCAGGGCCGAATTTTTCAAGGAGGATGGTTCAAATGGCTCTGAGCACTATGGGACTTAACATCTGTGGCCATCAGTCCCCTAGAACTTAGAACTACTTAAACCTAACTAACCTAAGGACAGCACACAACACCCAGCCATCACGAGGCAGAGAAAATCCCTGACCCCGCCGGGAATCGAACCCGGGAACCCGGGCGTGGGAAGCGAGAACGCTACCGCACGACCACGAGATGCGGGCATTTCAAGGAGGACATCGCCCCCCTTTTCACGGTGCGATTTGAACACATAATATTTGCGGGTGACTTTAATTGCGTGCTGAGTCCCAAAGATCAAACGCCAAATTTTAATAAATCTCTGAAGCTGGAGAACATCGTCAGAGACCTCCATCTGTTTGATAATTGGGAACTAAAACACGGTGATAGGCTAGGTTTCACCTATATCACCAGCCATTCTGCCAGTCGTATCGACAGGATTTACGCAACATCCAATTTAAGGAGACACGTTTTACAGTCCGAGCTATGGCCCACTATTTTCTCTGATCATATCGCGTACATATGTACGGTAAATTTAGAGAAACAAGGAACTTGGAGGTCAGTGGAAGCTTAACGTTGCTCATCTTTCGGATCCTGGATATCACGGCGCCTTCCACACCACTTGGGCAGAATGTGAAAGGAAGTTCCACTTGTACGGTACGGTGCAGAATTGGTGGCTAAACTGCGCGAAGCCCGCAATAATAAAGACAATGAAAACTTACTCCCGTGAAAAAGTCGCCTGGCGGAAGCGGACATTAGACTTTTACTTCAGCTGTCTGAGAGGCTTGTGCGTTCGGGATGCTACAATCATAACAAATTTTGGGCAAATAAACAGAATAAAAGCAAAATTGCTCACCCTGCACAGATACCATCTCGAAGGCTGTAAAATTCGAACGCGTTTGCAGAACGGTACACGAGAAGAAACAACATCGATGTACCACATCCTCCAAGAGAACAAAAGACAAAAACGGAAAATTCTGACGGAACTCAAAACTTCAGACGGGAGACTCTTGACAGATCAAGCTGCAATACGGGACGAGATCCATCGACACTTTAGTGAATTGCTGGCCAATACACAGACAGATGAAACAGCGCAGCAAGCTCTCACTGCTAGGACGACAGAGCGACTCACTGCAGAAGAAGCTGATGTGCTCGCAGCGAGAATAACGGACGAAGACGTCGAAGATGCTATCTCTAGGAGCCCAAAGAATAAATCATCTGTACCAGATGGGCTACCCACTGAATTTTATCAAACTTTTCGCGAACAGATAATTGCTAAATTGACACTCGTCTGCAATGAAATACTAAATGCTGACACTGACCTTCCGAAGGAATTCTGTGAAGGTACAGTGGTCTTAGTCCCCAAAACACCAGGAGGCAAAACCGTGGAGAATCTTCGACCCATAACACATCTATTGATGCAAAGGTTCAATTCAGTTATTCGTACAGTGACAGGAGCTTACCAGACAAGTGTGGGAAAGGATAGAACGATATTTCAGACTTTATGCGACTACAGAGACATTATAGCGATATCGGAAGCCTGCAACATTCGCTGTGCTCTGATGTCGCTTGACTTTGAAAAAGCTTTTGAGAAAGTTAATCATTCGTACCTGCTTCGGTGTATGAAATCCATGCACTTCCCCCAGAAAATTATAGCCTCCGTGAAAAACATACTGACGAATAGCACGTCAAGAATCACTGTCAACGGACAACTCAGTCACCCGATCAATATTCAGAGTTCGGTAAGACAAGGTTTCCCCATGTCCATGACGCTTTTCGCGATTGCGCTTGAACCTCTCTCAGTATCCCTGACTCGGCAACTCCGTGGACTACATATACACGGACAGAAGATCATACACTCCTGGAAATGGAAAAAAGAACACATTGACACCGGTATGTCAGACCCACCATACTTGCTCCGGACACTGCGAGAGGGCTGTACAAGCGATGATCACACGCACGGCACAGCGGACACACCAGGAACCGCGGTGTTGGCCGTCGAATGGCGCTAGCTGCGCAGCATTTGTGCACCGCCGCCGTCAGTGTCAGCCAGTTTGCCGTGGCATACGGAGCTCCATTGCAGTCTTTAACACTGGTAGCATGCCGCGACAGCGTGGACGTGAACCGTATGTGCAGTTGACGGACTTTGAGCGAGGGCGTATAGTGGGCATGCGGGAGGCCGGGTGGACGTACCGCCTAATTGCTCAACACGTGGGGCGTGAGGTCTCCACAGTACATCGATGTTGTCGCCAGTGGTCGGCGGAAGGTGCACGTGCCCGTCGACCTGGGACCGGACCGCAGCGACGCACGGATGCACGCCAAGACCGTAGGATCCTACGCAGTGCCGTAGGGGACCGCACTGCCACTTCCCAGCAAATTAGGGACACTGTTGCTCCTGGGGTATCGGCGAGGACCATTCGCAACCGTCTCCATGAAGCTGGGCTACGGTCCCGCACACCGTTAGGCCGTCTTCCGCTCACGCCCCAACATCGTGCAGCCCGCCTCCAGTGGTGTCGCGACAGGCGTGAATGGAGGGACGAATGGAGACGTGTCGTCTTCAGCGATGAGAGTCGCTTCTGCCTTGGTGACAATGATGGTCGTATGCGTGTTTGGCGCCGTGCAGGTGAGCGCCACAATCAGGACTGCATACGACCGAGGCACACAGGGCCAACACCCGGCATCATGGTGTGGGGAGCGATCTCCTACGCTGGCCGTACACCACTGGTGATCGTCGAGGGGACACTGAATAGTGCACGGTACATCCAAACCGTCATCGAACCCATCGTTCTACCATTCCTAGACCGGCAAGGGAACTTGCTGTTCCAACAGGACAATGCACGTCCGCATGTATCCCGTGCCACCCAACGTGCTCTGGAAGGTGTAAGTCAACTACCCTGGCCAGCAAGATCTCAGGATCTGTGCCCCATTGAGCATGTTTGGGACTGGATGAAGCGTCGTCTCACGCGGTCTGCACGTCCAGCACGAACGCTGGTCCAACTGAGGCGCCAGGTGGAAATGGCATGGCAAGCCGTTCCACAGGACTACATCCAGCATCTCTACGATCGTCTCCACGGGAGAATAGCAGCCTGCATTGCTGCGAAAGGTGGATATACACTGTACTAGTGCCGACATTGTGCATGCTCTGTTGCCTGTGTCTATGTGCCTGTGGTTCTGTCAGTGTGATCATGTGATGTATCTGACCCCAGGAAAGTGTCAATAAAGTTTCCCCTTCCTGGGACAATGAATTCACGGTGTTCTTATTTCAATTTCCAGGAGTGTATGTCCTACGCGGACGATGTAGGGGTGCTTGTGACTGACGAAAGCGAGGTGGAAACAGTAATTGAAGTTTTGGCGACCTACGAACTGGCGTCAGGAGCTAAACTCAACCGCAATAAATCTGGTATTATGAATCTTGATCGGGGTATAGAGATCAGAGCAGCTGGACGTATCAACACTGTGGAAAAAAATGCCTTGGAATAGAATAGAATAGAATAATATCCGCCGCACGGCCGCGCTCATTTATAGAAAATTACTTGCCACATTACGGGCAAGCATAAAACAACACAGCTTGCGTAATTTAAACGTAATACAAAAAGGGCAGCTGGCCAATACATACATCACATCCAAAGTCAACTATGTTGCTCAAATGCTGCCTCTGCCACGAATCATAGCACACCAAATGCAAGTAGCGCTTGGTTATTTTGTCAGGAGAGGTCAGATATTTAAGGTTTCATATGATACCTTGACGCTACCAACACGCAATGGAGGGCTACATCTGACAGACATCTACCTTAAAGTGCAAGCGCTATACGTTAGCAAAACTTATAAACAGTGGCAACGATCACCGCGGACCTTAGTGGCTCAACTCTTACGTGAAATCACCCCGGCCAGCAGAGATCCACCAATCGATGTGCATCACATTTCCCACGAGCTGTACCACTATAAACATTTTCTTGTGGAATACAGCTATGTACGCCATAGAATACCGGAGAAGGACATATATCGGGTTTAGGCGGTTTACAACACCTTGCTGGAAGGAAAATTGCGCAATCAAGTAGAAAACAAGTTTCGACATTATAACTGGAAAAACATATGGGACAACATATCTGACCCCCATCTACCATCCAATGTGCGATCGACGTGGTACCTCGCAGTCAATAGAAAAATCCCCACCAACTCAAAATTGCACGCGATACGTCTGGCACACACACCAAACTGTTCCAGCTGCAATGTCATCGACACTGAAGAACATCGCTTCGTCTGTGACGATGTGAAAAACGTGTGGAATTTCTTCAGGCAAAAACTAGCACATGTGCTCCGCACGTCACCTAACACGATTACACCGACACACGTCCTTCTGCCTGATGATGTGCCATATCCTAACACTAAAAGAAGGTCAGCCAACTGGCTCAAAGGACTGACTGTCCATTACATCTCAACGGCTATGACGAAGAGTGAAGCAGATTATTGGATCTACCTGATGACAGAACATCAAAAGCTCGAACGACAAAAGAAATACAAAGAAAATTACGAAAACTTCTTGAACCGAACATTGTGTTACCGACAGAGCTGAAGAACGATCAAACGACATTTTGTTCAATCTCAGGATTCCTTTTTTCTCTATATGAAATTATCTATTCAGTTTCTCATTCATTTTACGCCAACAAGATGGCTATTTCGTTTACCCTTTGCCCTCGTGTAGCAGCACTAATAGGTTGCTGACACAAACATGAGACGCCAGCAGGCTGAAGTACGCCTGGCTCTCCTATAAAAATTGCTCCCGCACAATGATGAAAGAATGTAGCGGACCCATTTTCTTTCCACAACCCCAATAGAAGGAATTTTGTTTACTTGTATACATTTACTTCGTCAGGCAACTATCTCCGATGGACCAAACATAGCACAGAAGCTAGCCGAAGAAGGCACAAATGGCGAGCGGAAGGACGGGCTGTAGGGGACGAAGGAGGCCCGAAAAAAAAAAAATAAAGCGTGTTCGGTCAGAGGGTTAGCTGCCCTCTGCAATAAAAAACCTGAGTTAATCGATCAACAACGAACTTAAAAGGATGTCTTACGACGTCCGCCCTGACCAGATGCAACGAACAATAGCGAACAAAATGAGATTAAAAAGAAAAAAGGTGGATAGAGTGTCTGCCATGTAAGCAGGAGACCCCGGGTTCGAGTCCCGGTCGGGGTACGTATGTCAACGCCTGCAAGCAGCTAAGGGTGTTCATTTCATTGTAATTCTACGTACATATTGTAGTTAGATACACGAAAACACTAAAATGAAATAAATGAAATTAATCAGGTTTTGAACACGGGACGCAAAAAGTGAGAGAGCATAAACTAGCCACTCTGCCACCAGTTATTCTGAATTTGTTGCACCTAAATTATGTCGAAAACTTTGACTGTTGTTTTCTCAGAACGGTGAGGTAACGACGGATAAGCTGAGACACAAGTTCACTTATTTCGACTCCTCGTACACAGAGCTAAGTTTCTGAGAAATGGGGTTATGGCACTTGCCATATTCCGCTCGTCAGTTGTTAGATGCTCTTCCTTTTATTCAAACTAATTTAACGTATTTTGTCTCTCTGAATTTGTTTACTACAGCATGGAGAACGAACTTGCTCCCAAGTTACACGCATCACTTCGAGGAAGCTCTTTACCGTGTGGCTTCTGACAGGTGACCTCTCTATATTTGCCATAACATTAATCAAAAGTGAAACCAAAATACTATCTTTAACATGATCAGGTTAAATGAGGTTCTTACTGGCGTGAGGAAACTCGGTTTATTTTATTTTAATCACAAGTAAAATTATCCCTACCAGCCTAATTACACTTCCCTGCAACTGCATAAATGCACTTAACAATTTTTAATAGAGTTAGCTATTGCTGCTTACGATAGTCCATAAAGTAAATTAATATCCTGACTATTTAAATCAGCTCAGTTCCACAGATTAATGCCTTTTATTTCTGATCGAGTACCCGCTCACTCTCGCAATTCTCTCTTCATGAAGGCTCAAGCGGGACTAACTCACACTCCAAAGCAAAAGGCGAGCGCCAACCAGCACCCATTTAATACAATGGGGCGTCCTCTTAAACGACTGTAACTCGCTGGACCAAAGACCCGTAAGGGTATATTCGACCTGTCGGTTACAGGATCGATTTCTATATCATGGTAGTCACATATTTAAGCCAAGCGCCACCTTGTAACTATCAAGAAGAACCTGACTTGATTTGTCCTCAAAGACTTAGATTTTCTGCAGTTTCCTGAATCAATTAGATGGTATGTCTTAGTATGAGTAAATGTCAAACAAAATTATGCCGAGGTAAGATGGGGAAAATGTAAAATCCGTATGGTACCGTTTGATAGCAGATGCAGAGGGGTTATCAACAACCTAATCAGAAACGATCTTTTTCCCGATGATTATGTATATTGTGGCGTTAAGTTTATTTACGTACAGGATATGTTTTTATTGTCTGCGTGTAATATAATAGGTAAAATACTGTGGGAGCAAGTTGTCTGTTCCTCTGGAACAGCAATGAGAGAGGCGCTGGGTCTAACGTTGTCGGCCAATGAACAGAATCCCATCAGTAGTATTATACTTTCTTATATCAAGGCATGGTTGGCAAGGAAAGAATTTACTCCTGCTCATTTTTGTACAATCTGATGACAGGAAAATGAAAGTCACGTTTCAGTCTCTTGCCAGTCAAACAGGATAATGCACAGCACACACCACATCCATTGTAACAGGCCATACAAACTTCGCCACAAATTTCCAAATTACCATACACTCGAAGTTTATCGAACTGACATATACAGTCGGATTGTTCTAAAAATGAGATATCCTGACGCATTCATATGTAATCTGATCATACAAAATAACTAAAAATGAGTCTGGATTTTAACATCTGTCCCCCTAACTCGTGGTATGAAATTCAGCATGTGGAGTGCACTGAATTTAGAATATACCAACTGGTATACTGTATTACACAAAGCCTACGGCTTTCTTGGAACAAACGTAGTTCATATAAAACTCAGCCATTTTGTTCCACTGTGATGAGTTTTGAAGACTGATGAAATATTGCTTGTGGCAGCGAAATTATTGACACATTCACATTATCACGAGAGTAACTAGTCGCTTCTTACAATTTAAACCCTATAATTCAGTGTCATTAATATCAGCAAAGAATGATAACGCCATTATACTGATGGATATATTGAGACGACTGCTGACGGTAAGAAATGCACGTTAACGTTGTAACGCCGTCCGTCTGATCGTAATAATGGCCGTTGGACAGAAAGTAAGAAAACGTAAGAGTATGCCTAAACAGCTCGAACACGTCTCTTACTAATAACTGCGATTCTAGATCGCATGAATTTTCGATAGGCTCATTCGTAAACAGCGCCACCGCACCAGAACTGACCACAATGACACCCTCATTAAGTCGTAGAGGGTTAATTAGGCTGATAAAGCCTGTTGAGGTTTTAATGTGACGCTCCTAGTGTCCCACATATGGAGCGAGGAGATTGGTCAGTGACCTGCGAGCACTACGCAGTGATGAATACTTGAGCTGACCATGCTTCACGAAACGGCCACCGGGTAAAATTTGACAAACCTTCTGTCATGGTTCTCACCAACGCCCTTTTGGCCTGTATGATAAAAAAAGCCATTGAAATAACAATCACTAATAACACACTAAATAGAGGTGGTCTGCAGCTCAGCCCCTTGAGGGACCCAGGGATAGCGAGGTTGAAGCGGGCACATTGAACGCTGAGTCAACTTATGCCTACACATGGCGATGCAGCGAACACCAATGATGTCATAGCCACGACTATGAAATGAAGACCATTAAACACAAGAGACTGAATATTATAAACAAGCAGTTATACAATTTACGTCGAGCTTATATCTCAAATTACAGCATGTACTGCAAAGTTGGGTTTTTCGTTATAGTACTAGTAATCGGCAAAACTCCTGTATAGTGGATTCCAGTAGAGGAACAAATTCTCGTTTGTACATAAATACCCAGTTACAAGTTAATAGTTTTACAAACCTAGTTCGTCTGCTGAGGTGAGCGAGAGAGCAAGCGCGCTCAGGCCTGCCTTCGTGATTTACGCGCCACGGCCTGTCTCACTGGAAATCATACTAACTGAGAATGGCCAAGGGGTTCTTGGCCAAAAGGTAGTATAATTTTAACCGCGTAACGGGGCCGAAAACCTGACAACTCTTTATTCAATGTTACCGCCGCGAGACTTGCATTCTTACGTATTCCTGCTTTAGTATCCAAAATTATTCTCGTTTTACATGGGAAGTATAACTAAAGTTTCGCTCCATGAGCCGGTATAGAAGCAAAAATACCCAGTTTTATAGAAGTGATGTTCTCAGCGTGTGCTACAGGTTGTGTGTTGGGACCATGACTTGCCGTTAGGCGCTGGAAGAATTTCGGCGACGTAGGGTTGAAACACTAACATAAGCTGTAAACAATCAACATGGACGTGGACAAGGTGAGGATCTCTTTCTGCACTGGGGATGAAGAACACGATTAGCGCGTTAATATTAACTGACGATTTGGGAATTGCTCCTTGGAGAGGCCTACTGTCACTTGCACCACTAATTGTTGAAGAACTTATTGTTGAAATGGCTGAGAATGCTGGATGCAATGTGCGCTCTAGAAGCAGAGCACGAGCTATGTCATGACAGCTCAACATTCCAAGGTCGACAACTTGAAAAATGCTTCAGACTGTGCGTAGTGCGATTCCAGGTGGTCGTGGATGCTGATGGTCGTCACACTGAGCAACATCCCGTTACGCAATTAACAAATGTTACCCTCTCACGTCGAAATTAAAATGCGTGTATTACAACGGTTTATTCGTCATTTCTCTTCTGCGTGTCCTTACTAATGTTTCCATAACGTTTCAATGTCCTATAATCAGTCGTTTGTCATGGTAGCGTTCTCAAGTAGCGAAAGTTTAATTATAATCACCTTGTACATTCGTCAGGAAGGAAAATAGTATCCAGTACATTCCCTAGAATACCCTACGAAAATGTTTGTTTGCTAATGACAGGATATGATGCTAGGAAGAATCAAGCTAGATGGGCACGAGGAATTCAACAACTTCGTTTGTGGTCGAAGGAATATTTTCAGTGGACAGTTTTGTACATCTGCACGTAGGCCCTAGATATTCTGAAGAGTGATTTTTGCACAGGTGTAGATATTGTGGGGTAAACTCTCCAGCGAAGTTTCCATATCTGAATGGTGTAACAGATATCAGCGATGCACTGTGAAGCTGAATCACAGCCCATTAATCGCCATCAGGCATTCCTTTACACCTCAGCATTACTATTTTTCTGGAAGAGTATCGACTGCCTGTAGCCATCTAAGATCCGCTTCATATAGAGTAAGCCATGTCGTTGCCAAGCTGAGGTTGAAGCTAGAGATAAACGAATTCCCTATGAACCATTTGGTAGTCATAGAAGAGATTTTTCTATTTTGTAGTATTATCTTTTGAATTATTTATCTTGCTTTTCATACTTTTAAAATTACACTTGTAGGCAATTCTACATGCAGAAAGTTTGTAACTGAATTTTACTTTGGTCTGACATCATTCCGTCACTATGTTCAGGATATGTACTCAATATTCCAAACATTCTTAACCTTTGGGCACATGTGGCAGAATAACAGCGCACAGTTGACGGTCCAATAGGAGCAAACAGCAAGACAATGCATATTATAGTAAAATACGAAGCTAACTGCTTGTCCTGGTCTCACGGCACATACATCATCTTACCACGCCGATCGAAAAATGTTATTACTTTTGTAAACGACTACAGGATAATCAGGACTGTAATGTAGTAGTGGAAGGCCTAGTGGAGTGTACTATGAATTTCAGACTGTGTGTTTAACGCGGATGAAGAATGGAAATAGAAACCTTAAGCTTTTGATGATTTTTATTTTGAGTATTTACAGTGACGCGTAGTACTCATATTCAACTTTTTCACGATTTGAGGCACTGAAAACCTTTCCACAGCAGATACAGAAATGCGTGCGGTGGCCCCGCACTGGATATTAAATTCGCTGCAACCGACACTTCTGTTATAAAAAGAAAAGAAAAAAATTTCCAATATAATGAAACCATGTAGGTTGTTAGGAATTGTAGATTACGTGTGGCACAGACGTTTGCTAATGGGTGCACTGAACATTACCGTTGAATCATTGCGGAATGGATGAGTTAACAATTAGCACTAAAACGGAAAGTGGAATGTGTCATAAATAGAGAACACCACATCAGTACAGAGCAATTAATTACGTACATTATCTTGTTAATAAAAGAGAGAGTGTCATACTATCTCATATATCTGCACATAAAGGACAGTCATAAAAATAGATACGTGTATCACAATGTAGGGTTCTAAAATGGAGTGACATGTACCTATGAGGCTCGAAGGGGTGGACGAGCGGTTCTAGGCGCTACTGTGTCGAACCGCGGGACCGCTACGGTCGCAGGATCGAATCCTGCCTCGGGCATGGATGTGTGTGATGTCCTTAGGTTAGTTAGGTTTCAGTAGTTCTAAATTCTAGGGGACTGATGACCTCAGAAGTTAAGGCCCATAGTGCTCAGATCCATTTTTTATACCTATGGAAACGAAAATTGTTTCGCTATGAACCACCCGTCTGACACTGATCAAACTTTATAAAGATATTCATTACAAAACAGATGTTAAATGGTTAAACTCGCATTGCATTCGGGACTGATTTCACGCATCAATATCAGCATGAGGTGTAACTTTAAAGGGGAATCACACAGTCTTCAGATAGTTGCGACATAGAAGCAAACAGACTCCGACTCTCAACTTCAGGAATTGTATGCCATGCCCTGTACACATGCTTTTCAGGTAATGAATGTTTCTGTCAAGAGGCTGGTTTGAAACCACAATTCGTACTATCGTATCCCAGACACACCCTACACCAAGGCAAAGTCTAACTTCCAAAGAGCGAACAAAATAGATAGGATAGGATCCCACTTGCAATGCAGACATTTAAACCCGGTCCTGAAGGAGAAACTTCGCAAGCAGTCTGCAATACAGACAACTCGATCAGTAAATATACGTCTCCGAACCATTACGACGTTTTTGATAGCTCTATCCCAAAAAAAAACCATGAACCATGGCCCTTGCCGTTGGTGGGGAGGCTTGCGTGCCTCAGCGATACAGATAGCCGTACCGTAGGTACAACCACAACGGAGGGGTATCTGTTGAGAGGCCAGACAAACGTGTGGTTCCTGAAGAGGGGCAGCTTCCTTTTCAGTAGTTGCAAGGACAACAGTCTGGATGATTGACTGATCTGGCCTTGTAACAATAACCAAAACGGCCTTGCTGTGCTGGTACTGCGAACGGCTGAAAGCAAGGGAAAACTACGGCCGTAATTTTTCCCGAGGGCATGCAGCTTTACTGTATGATTAAATGATGATGGCGTCCTCTTGGGTAAAATATTCCGGAGGTAAAATAGTCCCCCATTCGGATCTCCGGGCGGGGACTACTCAAGAGGATATCGTTATCAGGAGAAAGAAAACTGGCGTTCTACGGATCGGAGTGTGGAATGTCAGATCCCTTAACCGGGCAGGTAGGTTAGAAAACTTCTAAAGGGAAATGGATAGGTTAAAGTTAGATATAGTGGGAATTAGTGAAGTTCGGTGGCAGGAGGAACAAGACTTCTGGTCAGGTGACTACAGGGTTATAAACACCAAATCAAATAGGGGTAATGCAGGAGTAGGTTTAATAATGAATAGGAAAATAGGAATGCAGGTAAGCTACTACAAACAGCATAGTGAACGCATTATTGTGGCCAAGATAGATACGAAGCCCACACCTACTACAGTAGTACAAGTTTATATGCCAACTAGCTCTGCAGATGACGAAGAGATTGAAGAAATGTATGATGAAATAAAAGAAATTATTCAGATAGTGAAGGGAGACGAAAATTTAATAGTCATGGGTGACTGGAATTCGAGTGTAGGAAACGGAAGAGAAGGAAGCGTAGTAAATGAATATGGATTGGGGCTAAGAAATGAAAGAGGAAGCCGCCTCGTAGAATTTTGCACAGAGCACAACTTAATCATAGCTAACACTTGGTTTAAGAATCATGAAAGAAGGTTGTATACATGAAAGAACCCTGGAGATACTAAAAGGTATCAGATAGGTTATATAATGGTAAGACAGAGATTTAGGAACCAGGTTTTAAATTGTAAGACATTTCCAGGGGCAGATGTGGACTCTGACCACAATCTATTGGTTATGACCTGTAGATTGAAACTGAAGAAACTTCAAAAAGGTGGGAATTTAAGGAGATGGGACCTGGATAAACTGAAAGAACCAGAGGTTGTACAGAGTTTCAGGGAGAGCATAAGGGAACAATTGAAAGGAATGGGGGAAAGAAATACAGTAGAAGAAGAATGGGTAGCTTTGAGGAATGAAGTAGTGAAGGCAGCAGAGGATCTAGTAGGTAAAAAGACGAGGGCTAGTAGAAATCCTTGGGTAACAGAAGAAATATTGAATTTAATTGATGAAAGGAGAAAATATAAAAATGCAGTAAATGAAGCAGGTAAAAAGGAATACAAACGTCTCAAAAAATAGATCGACAGGAAGTGCAAAATGGCTAAGCAGGGATGGCTAGAGCACAAATGTCAGGATGTAGAGGCTTATCTCACTAGGGGTAAGATAGATACTGCCTACAGGAAAATTAAAGAGACCTTAGGAGATAAGAGAACCACTTGTATGAACATCAAGAGCTCAGATGGAAACCCAGTTCTGAGCAAAGAAGGGAAAGCAGAAAGGTGGAAGGAGTATATAGAGGGTCTTTACAAGGGCGATGTGCTTGAGGACAATATTATGGAAATGGAAGAGGATGTAGATGAAGATGAAATGGGAGATACGATTCTGCGTGAAGAGTTTGACAGAGCACTGAAAGATCTGAGTCGAAACAAGGTCCCCGGAGTAGACAACATTCCATTAGAACTACTGACGGCCTTGGGAGAGCCAGTCCTGGCTAAACTCTATCATCTGGTGAGCAAGATGTATGAAACAGGCGAAATACCCTCAGACTTCAAGAAGAATATAACAATTCCAATCCCAAAGAAAGCAGGTGTTGACAGATGTGAAAATTACCACACTATCAGTCAAATAAGCCACAGCTGCAAAATACTAACACGAATTCTTTACAGACGAATGGAAAAACTAGTAGAAGCCGACCTCGGGGAAGATCAGTTTGGATTCAGTAGAAATATTGGAACACGTGAGGCAATACTGACCTTGCGACTTACCTTAGAAGAAAGATTAAGGAAAGGCAAACGTACGTTTCTAGCATTAGTAGACTTAGAGAACCTTTTGACAATGTTGACTGGAATACTCTCTTTCAAATTCTAAAGCTGGCAGGGGTAAAATACAGGGAGCGAAAGGCTATTTACAATTTGTACAGAAACCAGATAGCAGTTATAAGAGTCGAGGGACATGAAAGGGAAGCAGT
Source organism: Schistocerca americana (assembly GCF_021461395.2). NCBI lineage: Eukaryota > Metazoa > Arthropoda > Insecta > Orthoptera > Acrididae > Schistocerca > Schistocerca americana. The sequence goes on from NC_060130.1 coordinate 692,071,019, forward strand.
GGTTGGGAAGGGAGTAAGACAGGGTTGTGGCCTCTCCCCGAAGTTATTCAATCTGTATATTGAGCAAGCAGTAAAGGAAACAAAAGAAAAACTCGGAGTAGGTATTTAAATCCATGGAGAAGAAATTAAAACTTTGAGGTTCGCCGATGACTTTGTAATTCTGTCAGAGACAGCAAAGGACTTGGAAGAGCAGTTGAATGGAATGGACAGTGTCTTGAAAGGAGGATATAAGATGAACATCAACAAAAGCAAAACGAGGATAATGGAATGTAGTCGAATTAAGTCGGGTGATGCTGAGGGAATTAGATTAGGAAATGAGACACTTAAAGTAGTAAAGGAGTTTTGCTATTTGGGGAGCAAAATAACTGATGATGGTCGAAGTGGATAGGATACAAAATGTAGACTGTCAATGGCAAGGAAAGCGTTTCTGAAGAAGAGAAGTTTGTTAACATCGAGTATAGTTTTAAGTGACAGGAAGTCGTTTCTGAAAGTATATAGAGGGTCTATACAAGGGCGATGTGCTTGAGGACAATATTATGGAAATGGAAGAGGATGTAGATGAAGATGAAATGGGAGATACGATACTGCGTGAAGAGTTTGACAGAGCACTGAAAGACCTGAGTCGAAACAAGGTCCCCGGAGTAGACAACATTCCATTTGATTCAGTTTCATCTTTCCTTATTTTCAGCACCTGCCTATGATGCAGCCGTATCGGAACACTAGATTTAAAGAGTTTTCCATATTTACCTGTACTAATATAATGTTGACTCAATTTGCTGTCTATTGACAAAAAGCGATTATTAAATATTTTGCACAGCTCTGGTGCATAACTAAAAGTTCATTCCCAGACCAAAGAGGTGTAACCCGCAGAACCTCCTTCGTGCTAGGGATTGGGGCTTGCAATTGTTCCCCATGAATGAGGAATTCCCAGTAACATGGACGATAAATAGTTTGGACGAGAAGAGAATAGAAGCTTTCGAAATGTGGTGCTACAGAAGAATGCTGAAGATTATGTAGGTAGATCACATAACTAGTGAGGAAGTATTGAATAGGATTGTGGAGAAGTTTGTGGCACAACTTGACCAGAAGAAGGGATCGGTTGGTAGGACATGTTCTGAGGCATCAAGGGATCACCAATTTAGTATTGGAGGGCAGCGTGAAGGGTAAAAATCGTAGAGGGAGACCAAAAGATGAATACACTAAGCAGATTCAGAAGGATGTAGGTTGCAGTAGGTACTGGGAAATGAAGAAGCTTGCACAGAATAGAGTAGCATGGAGAGCTGCGTTAAACCAGTCTCAGGACTGAAGACCACAACAACAACAATATCCCATTAAAAAAATTGCAGGCATACATGTAGAACCAATAAATGACTGATATAGATTACTAATGGGATTAGAATATTAAGCAGGAGAAAACGGGAGCTACATCATAATATCAAGAACAGTCGGAGACCCTTAACAGAATGTCACTATCGACGGTATTCTAAAGTTCCGAGGAATGTCATTAGAGGAGCGAAAACGGTGCATTACAACGAGAGAGTAAATCGCTCGCAGAACAAAATTAAAACTATATAGTCGATGCTGAAAGAGGTATCAGGGCAAAAAGTGGGTGCTCGTAGAACAATTACACCTCTTTGGTCTGGGAATGAACTTTTAGTTATGCACCAGATCTGTGCAAAATATTTAATAATCGCTTTTTGCCAATAGACAGCAAATTGAGTCAACATTATATTAGTACAGGTAAATATGGAAAACTCTTTAAATCTAGTGTTCCGATACGGCTGCATCATAGGCAGGTGCTGAAAATAAGGAAAGATGAAACTGAATCAATTATTAAACTAGCAAAGACTAAATGATGGAAATTCAAGTAGGATTATGAAAATCCCTGTGCCATACATTAGTTTCGTACTGTCACACTGAAGGAATCAGCGTGTATTCCTAGGCCGAAAGGTCGGGTAACCTGCAGAACCTCCTTCGTGCTAGGGATTGGGGCTTGCAATTGTTCCCCATGAATGAGGAATTCCCAGTAAGCACGAGTCATAAGCTCGCGTTGATTAACTCCCTGCCCTTTGAACACACCGCCCGTCGCTACTACCGATTGAATGATTTAGTGAGGTCTTCGGAGTGGTACGTGGCATCGACTCTGTCGTTGTCGATGCTACCGGAAAGATGACCAAACTTGATCATTTAGAGGAAGCAAAAGTCGTAACAAGGTTTCCGTAGGTGAACCTGTGGGAGGATTATTACCGACTAGACTGCATGTCTTTCGATGTGGGTGTCGTGTCGCGTAACTCGCTACCTGTACGGCTCGCAGTAGCCCCGCTCCGCGTACGGAACCACGCGTACTTCTGTTTCTTGGATGTGGTCAGCTTCCTGTCAGAGTGAAATACTCATTAGAGGAATCACTTTATAGAAATGGTGAGACAAATAATATAAACAATTACTGACGAATTTCTCTGCTATCAGTGTTTCCAAAGTTTTTGACAAACAATGTATAGGAGAGTAGTGGTACATCTCAGTAGACGTAATTTGCTGTCAGATTCGAGGTTTGGTTTCAGGAAATAAGTATCCGCAGGATAAGCAGTTTATTCTTTCATGTGTGCGGCACTATCAAGGCGAAACAATCGGCAGAGAACAATGTCTACTATCTTTGATTTAAGGAAGCCATTTGATTGTGTGTACTATTCAATAATTTTGCATCAGTTAGAACATTATAGAATTAAGAATAAAAGCTCTATAAACGTTCATTTCACACCTGGAAAGCAGGAATCAGCAGGTTATCCTTCATCGTTAACAAACAGGAAAGAGATTTGAGTCTGACTGGAGTCCTATAAAAAAAATGGGCTGGGGAGTGGGGCTTGCCACGTAGTTCTGTTCTGGGGTCATTGGCTTTCTTGATATATGTCAACGATCTGCCAATTAACGTGACAGATGGTTCAAAAGAGTTTCTCTTTGCTAATGGCATAAGTGTTATTGTGAAAGACATGTAAGGTAATACAAATTATGCAGCTAGAAGGGCAGTAAGCAACATTAAGACATGGCTTTCACAGGACAAGTTATCGCCTAAGTGCAACTAAACACAGGGCATACAATTTATTCAAAAAACGTTTGTGAAAAACGAAATTTTATTGTCCCAATCTGGGAAAAGACTTAGTGAAGTTGATTGTCTCAAATTCTTAGGACTGAGGGTAGATGGAAGACTTGGAACACTTAGAAGTAACACATTCATGATCTTTTGCAAACACTGAATGGTGCAGTCTTCACTATAAGAATGATCACCACTGTTCTTGGAACTGATACGGAGATGGTTGTTTATTTTGCTTACTTTTATTCTGTAATCTCGTATGGTGTTATATTTTGCGGCTACTCTGTCCGCTCACCGAGAATATTCCTAGCTCCGAAAAGGGCGTTCAGACTAATTGTGGTGTCATTTTACGAAGTTGATGTAGACCATTGTTCAACTGCCTCGCAATTCTAACACTGACACCCCTATACATTTTTCGAATCTGGTATATGTTTTTAAAATACTGACTCATTCAGAAGAAACTGCAACAATCATTCAGTGAACATTAGACGGAAAAGATTTGCATTTGGATCAAACATCCTAAAACGTTACGCAGAAAGTTGTGCACTATTCAGCAAGTTTCATTTTCATTAGGCTCCTAGCCGAACTGAAAAAAAAAGATGATAAACTACGAGTATGCTTCCAAGTTGAAAGGTTTTCTTGTGATATAAAACATGTCAGAAGTAATGGGAAAAGACATATTGGTATTTTTTGGACATTTACATCGAACGCAAGACAGAAAATTAACCAGAAAGGTATTCAACTATCTGGGATAAAAAATAAGTAAGTTCAATCGACGAGGTAAAGAGGGATTCAGAATAAATAACATAAATGTTGACTGAGAAGCGTTACGCGAAAAAAATACTGAATAACAAAGAACTTGAAGGTATCAGAATGAAAATAACTGGAACCTCAAGATAGGAGAGTGAAAATAATTGCTCTGGAGTGTACAGAAGACAGCAAGGGCACCCTTAGTGAGCAGATGAGTGTACTGAATAGAGGAAAAGAACAACGAAGAATGAATTAAAATTGGCACGTGGTCCTCGGTTCGGCAACCCAAGAGAAAAAAAAAAAACTGAATATACTGTAACAATCACGGGACGGACGTCGATTCCTGTAGCTGTCACCAAGCTGCTTACTTTCGTTACTTCATACTTCACGTTCTTGTGGGCAGTAACAAGGCGATAGACTAAAGACAGACCATTTGGGATCAACCGTATAGCTGTTAAGCAAGAGCTAAAAGTTGTACCATCGCTTGCATGCATATAATGGCTGGTCCAACTGATCAAAAACACATTCGTCTCTAACTCACATGGTCTGTTTAGCTTCCTCTACAGTCTTATGCTACTGATTGGTCAGTTCTCTAAATCGCTCGTGTGATTCCTTCACGAAATGTGTAGTTTTCCAGAATTATGTGCTACTTATACATTTAGATCACGATAAAGAATTTTCCCTCACGGTAAGACACTTTTCATGCCCACGGCCCCGAAACAGAAGGGAATATGTTTAATAATTCTTTCATCTGATATCCCATGTTTTGTTTTTATGTTCATCATTGGTTTAGTTTCGCACCATTTCATCATCTCTTTCTATGTGTCGTGCTGATGCATCATGGAATGGCATGGCCAAATGTCTATTCTCCTTCCTCCAGAATTCATCGGCATGTTGTAGTACAGTTATCGCGTTTTGATTTGAACAATACACAAATACAATATCGATGTTAATGCCTCGCCACTGAGCAGAAATTCATTTCCAAGGGTCGTATCTTGAGGCTTTATACACGCTTCTTAGATGTTGCTAATCGGCCGTGACATCATTATTGTTGTAAAGTTTGTATATATGAAATATGGCAGCTCAGCAACTGGTCGATCCATTTTCAACGTACCCTAGAAGAAAAGGTTTCGTGAAAAAATTAAAATTTCTCTGGGAGTTTTTCCATGGATGGTTTTAACTATTTTCGTAAAGACCTACCTAACAAGAAAGCCTCGAATCGCTATGTTCAACTTAGAGAGAGTCTCCTTCCATCTATTTAATTAGGTCTCCTGAATTTCGTCGCGCTCGTGCTTACGTCAGCGATGAAATTCGTGAAGATTGACAAAAACCGGTTGTTACTTCAAAAAACATCGATGCAGTGTACAACATGACTGAAGAGAAGCGGGATGTGACAACCTGAGAGAGAGACATTGTTGTGTTGCGAATTTTTTCTACCGGCATTTCAATGTAATACTTTCAATATGTGTAAAAATGAAGTAGTGACAAAATGTAAATTTGGTTTCCAGAAAGGCTTTTCAGAAGGAAATGCAATATACGCTTTCACTGATCAAATATTAAATGCACTGAATAACCGAACATCACCCATTGGAATTTTTAGTGATCTCTCAAAGACTTTTGATTGTATTAATCATGAATTTCTTCTAGGTAAGCTTAAGTATTTTGGTATGAGTGGGACAGTGCAAAAATTGTTTAACTCATACTTAACTGGAAGAATGCAGAAGGTTAAAATTTACAGATAGTCTTCAAAAACCAGGAGAGTTCTCTAACTGTAGTGGTATCAGGAATGACGTCCCACAGGGATGAGTTTGTGGTCTCTTATTATTCTTAATATATATTAACGACTTCCCACTCTATATTCATGAAGGTGCAAAGCTAGTTATTTTTGCTGATGATACAAGTGTAGTGATCACACCCAACAAGCAAGAATCAGCTGAGGAAATTACAAATAATGTCTTTCAGAAAATTATTAAGTGGTTCTCTGTAAATAGGCTCTCACTAAATTTGGAGAAAACACAGTTTATATAATTCTGTGCAGTAAATGGCATAACACCATTGATAAATATAGACTATGAACAGATGTCTGTTGCTAAGGCATAATACTCAAAATATCTGGGTGTGTGCATTGACGAGAAGTTGAACTGGAAGAAACACATCAATGATCTGTTGAAACGGTTAGGTTAAGTTACTTATGGTATTAGAGTTATCGCAAATTTTGGTGATAAACATCAGTAAATTAGCCTACTATGCCTATTTTCATTCACTGTTTTCATATGGCATCATATTTTGGGGCAATTCGTCATTAAGAGAGAAAGTATTCATTGCACAAAAGTGTGTAATCAGAATAATAGCTGAAGCCCACCCATATCACCTTACAGACATTTATAGCAACTTGGAATATTCACAGTACCTTCGCAATACATATATTCACTTATGAAATTTGTTATTAATAACATATCTCAATCCAAATATAACAGCAAAGTGCATAGCTACAACACAAGAAGAAAGGACATCTTCACTATCCTGGATTAAATCTGACCTTGGCACAGAAAGGGGTGAATTGTGCTGCCACAGAAATTTTACACAAGAAGAAAGGACGATCTTCACTATCCTGGATTAAATCTGACCTTGGCACAGAAAGGGGTGAATTGTGCTGCCACAGAAATTTTACACAAGAAGAAAGGACGATCTTCACTATCCTGGATTAAATCTGACCTTGGCACAGAAAGGGGTGAATTGTGCTGCTACAGAAATTTTTGGTCATTTGCCAAATAGTATTAGAAGTCTGGCAGATAGCCAACCAACATTTAAAAGTAAATTAAAAGAATTACTGAATGACCACACCTTCTTCTCAGTAGATGAATTCTTAGATATGAAGTAGTAACTGTAAAAAAATTAATTATTTTGTGTAAAGAAAACTTATGTTAAAGTGACACGTTCCACCTCATTACGAAACGTCGTATTCGTGGTCTATGGAACAAGGATTAATGTATGCATGTATGTATGTATGTATGTAATGTGTCACTTTGGAAAATGAAAAGTTAATTATAGTTCGGTAAATCATATACCACCACTGGCAATTTCAATTACGCAGTTACTATTAATTCATTTTCACTCTCCAGTACATGAAATTTTTATTTGCCAAATTTATCCCCCTTCCACATTACAAGGGCCAGCAAATAACACGAACAGCCTATTCAGTACGGAAGATGAACAAAGAATGGAAAGATGTTTCAGTTGCTTTTTTTAGTGCTGCTGATTTCAAAGTACCACCAAAAAAAATTTTTTTTAAGTATTATTTTATATAATGTATGAATAATTTAATGTACTCGTACAGATAAAATATTGCCGACCTCATAGTATTTTCTCATTTTTATTTACAATGAAAAATGTACACATTACATTTTAGGAACACATTACTTCTCATGTTTATGTAATTTAGCAAAACAATAGTTTTTTAATATGCACAAATAAAATCTACACTTTTTACACATTATGCGAGAACGTGATTTGCACTTTGGTAACCGACACGTTGAGCAAAACTACTCTCAATATATTCAGGAGGCTGGTCAACCATGTCACATTTGCTTCCTTTAGTTGGTTTTGGTACAATTCGTCTTCGTTTTGTGGGCTGATGCTGCTCGTCTTCATCAGAACTGCTGACATACTCTTATGTCAGACTCGTAGAAATTTCTTTCGACAGTTCAATTAAGTCTACAATTTTTGAAGACTTTACCAAGTCGTGGGCCAAGCGAATTCTGAAGTTGATGAGAGACATCCACTTTTGCTTTTGTATCCCTTCTTTTTGAGAACACCTTTGGTACATAATCCAACACTTAATTATGGCTAAATCACTGAAGTGGTTGAATATTCTGACAGTTCATTTTTTTGTCCTGATGTCTTACCTGTAGTATGCCACATATCGTCCACAAAGATCAATGCCACCCATATTGCGATCATAGCTGTTGACGATGCCTGGCTGTTTGACACTAACATTTCCTTTTTCTGTATTACGCCATCCTTTGCAGGTATCTTCTGGTTCGCTCCCTATGCAAGAGGATAAGAAAGTGGTGGATGTATTGTCCTCCCATTTGAGAGCACAAACTTCCTGGTCCTCCCTTACGTATTAATCTCATTGCCCCGTTGTAGCTCCTCATCTCTCTTGAATATCTATTGGCCATCACAGTTCCTGTCTGAAATATATTCTTGTCTAGTAAAAACTGAACAGAATTTGAACTGGTGAAAAATCTGTCACTATAAATTACATGATTGTATTCAATGGGTACTGTTCTAGCCAGTACTTTCAGTATACCCTCTCCCAGGCCATGTTCCTTTTGATCGCTTTCAGGAATTGTTACTTTGCCAATGCATGTAGCAAAATCAAGGACAAGTTCATCTGATGGTGCCAAATTAAAATTTTTGAGGCCAAGTGGATTAGGTTTGGAAGGTACGTATGTCCACATATTACACCTCCTCGTGAATTGAATCATCTTTTCATTCACAGACAGGTTTCGAAACCCGGATAAAGTAATACATTTATTTCTAAAAGCATCAGTTACAGGTCTAACCTTCCAGAGTTTGTCATTTGCATGATGATCTTCCAAATTGTTTACAAAATGCAGATTATTCCGTAATTTGTAGTATGTATCTCTTGTCATGGTTGATGATGCAAGTGGAATATCAAGTTGCATATTCCAGTAGGCCTAAAGTCTTGCCTGAGGTGATTTCAATGTACCAACGAATATCTCAATGCCGACAAGGGACAAAATTTCATTAGTATTTGTATCAAGATTTTTTGAGTTCTTTTGGCAATGTTATAAATTTTTTTGTCCTGCAACATTATTCCACAAATTTTTATCGATGTACTCGAAGAAAAACTGTGATGGGTTTCTCAGTTCACCATCTGTCTGTTCTTCAAATTTGTCGTCAGAAGGCTGTCGGTTACTCACCCTGCAAGCAAATAGCACCACTGAAAAATACTGATCGAAATCGTGTCAATGACACACACAGCTACACCATTGTATTGCTTACTTACATAGCCTCCATGTCAGTGGACGACAGTGAGAATATGAAGCTGATGTTTCAGGATTGTGTGCGTCATTGTCAGATGCAAATGCTTCTGGAGTAATATGCACATTGTCTGCTTTAACTTCAAGCACACCAGTTCGTTCAGGTGGAGTTGGAAGTTCAACAGAATCCTCTTCTTCGTCTGACAAGGAACTCAAGTCACTCGTGTCAAGTACTTTTATAATTTCATTATCTGTCAGAGCTGAGAAGCGAAAATTAAATAAAGTGAAGGTAACTTTTGAAGTAATTGAATAAAGAAATTAAAGTGAACCTAATAACAAAATTAAAAATTCTATATAGCTTTTACCAAGATAATAACCCAGAATCTATGTATTACATATCCATCACGCTACCCGTTACGTCCACAACGACTTTGCTCCCATTTTCCATTAGTGGTGTGTAAACTTTAAGACAAATTTAGATTACATTTTAGATGGTGATTTCGCAATGAGATCAGTCTTAGCGTTAGTACCACTACATTCTGTGAGCTAAGATCTGATGCAGACAAATCTGTACTTCAAAGTCAGCAGTCGATGTTTGTAAAACTACGAAACTATCGTTTTAATTGCATGCAGATATCACTTCCTTGATGTATTGTTTGGAGTAGGACACGATAAAAACAGTAATACAATTCGAAAACAAATATTGAAACTGAATTTACCTTTCTTGCGTGTCGCACATGGCGCCATCCAACAACTCGGAAGTTTCAGGATGCGAAAAAATCCGCCAAAACTGACTTGCGCGCGACCTATCGGCAAAAACAGAAACCTCATGATGTGCACAGTCGTGCACATGAGGTCTCAATTCGGGAAAACGACACTTGGCAGGATGACACTATAAAGACCTGACATGCACATATATGTACATCGGCGCTGATGAGGATAGGTAGACTGAAAATAAGCTAAATGTAATACCCTTAACAACCTTCACTCCAATTAATATCTCAGCTCCATCTCTCAAATGACAGTCCCTGCAGTAAGGTAGTTAGTGATAAGGTGCGTTTTACGGGAATAATATAACGTTCGGTCTGGCAAAATAACTGGCGTTAGTCACAGAAAATTCTCCAGACCTACCTGAAACTACTCACTTTGTGGAACTGTAAGTAAGAATTACGAAGTGCATTGTGAATCAAATGATGATCTTTACAGTTTCCAATCACTCTAAAGACAAGTTTCAAGTAACATTCAAGGGTTCAAAATAGAATTCCACGAATCTTAAAGACTGCCGATTCTGTGTGCATAGTAATCGTGTTTATAATGTTGTCAGGTCGAAACCAAAATCAAATTGTAATCCGAAGGCAGAATCGTCAATGAAGTACAACACTCATAACCGAAAGAACGTTTATTACAATCACCAGCGAACAGGCAGAACAAAACTTCTGGAGGGAGAGTGCATCTATTTATACAGACACGAAATATTACAGTGAACAAAGTTTTACAAACGTAAGCTATTTCAAGAGACTTTCAGAAACGATAAATACTAAATAACAGACAATTGCTAGTCTGGACGACACTTCATGTACCACAGCTAACACAGCATGTTAATTGAACCAGGATGATAGTCATGAGGATGTAACGACTGAAAACATACAAAAACTAAAATCGCTACAAAACTGGCAAAATGAAATACACACAAAGTATAGTTCGTATTTACGTCAAATTATGGACATGGACCAAGGTAAAATGCTCGTAAGTGGTTGACGCATGTGCATCGTTATTTTACATAACTAATATAGTTGAATCATCAACTTATCGACTAAACCAAATACTTCAATTACCTTAGGACGGTTTTGAAAGAAAGTGACGAGAAGTAGGTTTAATAATGCTCTGATACCAGGCATGGGAGGATTGGTTCATGAAAGGTATCTCTGATAAAACCTATTATATCACAGTGAATAACACTTCCAATAAATGTTGGTAATGATGGGAATGATTTTTAAATGTGACCCAGATACGAAAACTACGAGGAAACATGACATGATAAATAGAAGCAAAGCATCTATATGGGATCAGATGGCTGGCCGGAGTGGCCGAGCGGTTCTAGGCACTTCAATGTGGAACTGCGCGACCGCTACGGTCGCAGGTTCGAATCCTGCTTCGGCATGGATATGTGTGTCGTCCTTAGGTTAGTTAGGTTTAAGTAGTTCTAAGTTCTAGGGGACTGATGACTTCAGAAGTTAAGTCACATAGTGCTCAGAGCCATTTTTTGGAATCAGATGGTAAATTCAAGTAATTCCTAGTAGTAACCGATAGTATCTTATTTTAAATCAGAGCCATTTTATATAATTGCATGTATATGGGTATACTGTCTGATGAAAAGTATACGAACATCTACTAGTAGACATTAATGAGCCGTGTCTCCACTGTTTGCCTTTATGACGGCTTGAATTTTTCTGGTGACAATATCAATGAATTGTATGATTGACTGTGGAGTAACGGCATGGCCATTAATCCTCAAGAATCGAAACTACGGAAGATACGGATGCTGGACTCTGGGGTCTGGAGTGAATTCGACGTTCTAACTATCTCAAAGGTTGTCCACAAATCATTGACTCACAGATTTTTTTTGCTTCAGAGTGAATTTTCATTCTGATGCAAACCATCGTCGTCTCCGAACTATTCCTCTGCTGTACGCATTACACAATGCTGTAAAATACTTGCATATGGTTCCACATTCAGCGTTTTCTTAAGCACAATAAGGCGACCACACCATGAAAAACACCCCAATACCGTTCTACCAACTCCTTCGTACTTAAATATTGACACCACGCATGATTGCAGGTAACGTTTTCCAAACCGAAAAATCTCCATTGGATTGCCACATGGTATAGCGAGAGTCATCTGTCCAAATCAGTCGTTTCCAATTATCCACTTACCAGCGGTGTCGTTCTTTACACCGCCTTAAGCGTCGCATAATAATGACTACAGAAATGTGTCACTAATGAGGTGCAGTGCACGTAGTTTCACCTACTATCATGTCACATGAGGTGGTGTAGCAGTATGACTTGGATTTTGTCTACATGTATTTCAGGATTACGACTTGTAGCCATATGTGTGTAAGAATAATCCGACATTTACACATTGTAAAACGTGATGTATATAAAATGATGTTACGCATGTTGTTAAAAATGACGCAAGTCGAAGTAAGCTAACAGAACAAAGCAAATAAAGAAAATTAATATACAGCTTACAACGGACCTCATTTTGATATTTAGATACACAAATTGTATCACACAAACAAGTTCAAAATTTGTCCGACGGTACATAGTCCTAAAAACAATATATATGTAACCAATAGTCAGAAACGTGTAGCTTAAACGGTTACGAGATCTTGAATGAAGAGTGAACGTTGCCGGTGCTAATTTGAAATATAATACAAAATCATCTGTATTGTTAGACCTAAGTTTCTCCTGGCGTACACCATTTTCAAACAACTTACGAGAATTCAGCCAGGTATTATTCACAGCGATCGCCGATATTGCGGTTGGAGTACATCCCGCCATTATCAAGGCACAAACTGCAACTGACAGGTGATGCACAAGCAAATTTGAAACCTCGGTTCTTATAGTAATTCAGGAAAAATAACACACACACACACACACACACACACACACACACACACACACACACACACTGAACACTAGTGCCACCAAACATTTCCAAAGTCAGAGGTAGGTACAGACAGTGAGACTACGAACTAGCAGGTGCCGTAACATTGAGTCTGTTCCTCTGTTTTTTGACAAGGTTCAAATGGGTCTAAGCACTATGGGACTTAACATCTGAGGTCATCAGTACCCTAGACTTAGAACTACTTAAACCTAACTAACCTAAGGGCATCACACACATCCATGCCCGAGGCAGGATTCTAACCTGCGACCGTAGCAGCAGCGCGGTTCCGGACAGAAGCTCCTAGAACCGCTCGGCCACAGCAGCCGGCTTTTGACAAGGGAGAGAGCAGGATTCTAAGCAGAGTTTAAACAAAAACCTCCATTCCTGTTTACAAAGTTGCTCGCTAATTTAATCTCAACAGCTGCCTTAATAACACTGTCCCAATAGCTGGACGTGCATGCCTATATCTCGGTATTGTTATATAACACAGGGTAACCAGTATCCAAACAATGTTCGGCAATAGACGATCTGCTTGGCTGCTGTAACCGTGTATGCCGTTTATGCACAGTATATCGGTCCTCCACGATCCTGATGGTCTGACCGATGTATGCCATGCTACGGCTACGAGGAGTGTGATATACACACGCCTTACGCAAATCAGGATCATCCTTAACAGAGCGCAAAAGAACTCTAATTTTAGATGGAAGTCCTAAAACACATTTCGCATTGCGTGATTAGCCGAGCGGTCGAAGGCACTGCAGTCATGTAATGCGCGGCTGGTCCCGGCGGAGGTTCGAGTCCTCCCTCAGTCATGGGTGTGTGTGTATGTCCTTAGGATAATTCAGGTGAAGTTGTGTGTAAGCTTAGGGACTGATGACCTTGGCAGTTAAGTCCCATAAGATTTCACACACGTTTTTGAAAACACATTTCACGTCGTATTTCCGTAAAATACGACCGATCTTGTTGGAAGTGCTTCCTGCGTAAGGTAAACAGGCCATAGACTCAGCATTATCATCAGTCACCCGATGTACAATTGGTCGATAGCGCAACACACGTTCAGTCTGTCTTTCTCTATAAACATTGTGACGTAATGCAGCTTCAAGATGGGTCAGCTCAGCCGGCAAATTCTCAGAGTCCGAAATGACATGTTCCCTGTGTACCAAGGTACGACGTACCCCTTCACGCTGAGCCGGATGGTGACAACTGTCAGCCTGTAAATACAAGTCAGTGTGAGTACGTTTTAAGTAAACTGCAGATCCAGTGATCCATCAACTTTCCTCCTAAACAAAACGTCAAGAAAGGGAAGGCAACAGTCCTCTTTCACCTGCATCGTAAAACGAATGTTCGGGTGGATCGAGTTCAGGCAGTCACTGTTACCTCACCCACTAGTTCGTAGTTTCACTATCGATATCTCTGACTTTGATCATCTTTGGTGGCACTAGTATTCAGTGTGAGTGTGTTATCTTTCCTGAATTACTGTAAGAACAGCGGTTTCAAATTTGCTTGTACATCGCCTGTCCGTTGCAGTGGCAGGGTGTACTCTCGCCAAAATATCGATCTGTATTGTGTTCACAGGGGTGTTTACCATCGTTTACAGTTCAGGACTGGTAATCGACGATACAGCATTACTCTTAGATCAACTTAAAAATGTCATTTCACTCTGAGGTGCAGTAGGGCGTAATGTCTGGGAAGTCGAAAAAATATACAACGATTAGTTTCGCCATAGAAGACATGCAGCTTTTATGTACTTTATCACCGAGGATACAGTGTTACGAGAGATTACGTCAAAGAGCTGGTGGAAGTTCTACATAAAATTTTTGATGGATTAATATTTGGAGAGATGGTGTAGGATCGTTAGGGGAAAATTTTCTTTAGTACACCACCAACTTGCCGGCGAAATGCACACTTCAAAGAATGCTGTGCAGTGAGGACTGGTGGGGCAGCAGGTACGCCTCTATTTTAAACAAAGTTGGGAAGCAATTGGGCCAAATGAATTTGAACTCAGATCTCTATCCTGTCAATAGGCTATGCTATTTTTCATTGATTGGGACTAGGCACCACCCGTCTGAAAAATTTCTATGAGGTTAAATTCTCGCTGACAAGTTCTTTATGCCAAATAAAGTTAACTATTCATTCATGATCATTATTCCCTCTACTAAATGTACATAGTTTCGGAAGTCATATAACCTTTGCCCCAAAGTGTCAATAAGACAGATATGGCTGCTATCACGTTTTAAATTAAATTAAAATAAAACACTTGGTGGCCTAGCTGCTCCTTGAAGCAACCATACCATAATCGAGCTGTAGATAATAATTGTTATAATATAAGTTACCGCGAAAATGAAGAATTCATACATTCTTATCGGATAATTTTCCGATCATCAAAAGTGCGACTAGAGTCGTAATAGAATGCAGAGATCGAATCTCATGTTTCTTAGCTATTTTAGAGTCTTTAAATGCTATGTCGTCCCGTTAGTGAGAATATGTACTGGTCGATACGTTCACCTGAGAGTTTTAACAAACAAACGAGTCACTACTTCTCCTCTATATTCCTTTTGAACTTACCCTGACGGGACATATTATCTAAGAGTCCACTGCTTACAACCACGTCTGAATACCCACTAACGTCATTCTCCGTAATATATTCTTTAGTGAGATCTACGAGCATTATATATTAGTATAATTTGCCCCAAAATTCTCCAAAAGCCCCATTTAGTGAGATGTTATCTTACAGTATCATACTTCCGTGTACGCTGTGAGGATTCATATGTTTTCAATAGTATCAACACTCATCCCCTACCACCAGTAACTGCTTCTTCTTCATTTCGGGTTTGGCAATGTTAATGCTAGTGAGTGGTCGGACGCCCTTCCTGTCACCAACGTTTTGCCCCAAAACGGAATTTGCGTACCCCATCTGTATGTGTGCAGTGTTATCCATGCAAAGTGTGTTAACATTACCCAATTATTCCGAATCATGTGACTCAGGAGAGACGTGGGTGCCAGATCGATATTTGCCTAGCCGGATGTGGGAAACCGCCTAAAAGTCTCGTCGTTAATTCGCCCGATCCAGGGGCGGCGCGCCTGCCAGAGACCCGAAAGTGGGATGGTACCATGCGTGACTATCCGGGAAGGTTCTGAAGCTCAGTGATTATGTCTGTTTAACTTGATTCTTTAAAAAGGTTTTATAAAGTTGCTTGTAACTGTTACACAACAAAACCTTTAAAACTCCAAGGAACGTATCTCTGATTATCTTGCCAGGCAACGTATTTTATTGAATATTAGTATATACAGATATCAAAGACTCGAAATTTAACATTCTAAACGCAATGAACCTCACGGTTAAAGTTTGTTAGGTGATTCGTGGTAAGTATTGTCCTTATATAGTGTCTTAATGTCACAAAGCTACTTGCAAATCACCGCAGACTACCTAAAAGTTAATTTTACAAAATTACTTAGTATGCTACTGGCGCTATTAATTTACATAAAACGATGCCTCCGGTAGTGTATCCTTGCAGGAATCGATGTCGGGTGGCAGACTGAAGGAAGCGTGTTCGCGGCAGCTACTTTATGAAAGACGCAACTCCAGGATGACATAAGCAGGGAAGACAAACTCTGGAGGGAGGCTGGAGATACAGATTGTGTGGAGAGTGGTGTGCTTAGCGTTATACCTAACTTTGTGCTTCTCACTTCCTCTCTGATCGTACACATGAGACTGCCGGGTTCTATACTAAACCATGATCTGGCGGTCTCTGTGCAAAGTCGAATATGATAACGTGGTATCTGCAATAATTATTATGTGAATTAGATGATATTCTTTTCATTGCTAGATAATGACCTCCTGCAGTCATTCTCAGACTTCAACTATACCTATCCATCATGATCCTGTATACCTTGTATGGAAATCTACCCATAAGTCATATTACATTGTGTTTTGAGCACCCTCCAGTCTGTGACTTTTTTCACGCGAAAACTCACATCGTACTGCCGTTAGTGCCAACTGGCGATACGCACTGATTGTATCCTTCTGTTTCAGACATACCCGGCGCTTAGTTTGGAAATCTGTCTGGTTTACCAGCAGCACTGCAGATACCTCTACTCGTCTGTTATATGTTCTACATCCACAAGTTACTTAGGCTAAGTTAAACGAAGCTTTGTCTGTTGCGTAATGTGAATTTGCTCCATTATATTTTCATACATTGAGAATATGTTACTTTAGTATTATTTTTACAATTAATTTGAAGGGCCACTTTGAAATTTGATATAAGAAGCACTCTCATTAGTGATTTAAGTTGATCTACACTATAGTAAAAAAAAGTCATTGTGTAAACGAAAGCGGTTCAAGTATCCCGCAGTATTACGTACACATTTTTCTTATTAGTTTTATCCAGATTTTTCTGTTATAAAAGTCAGTGCACTGCATGCACAGGAAATATGGATAGTAACACTTTCAGTCACAAATTTTTTGTGTTTTTATTGAACTACACGATGCATTTCGGACACTGTGGGCCCATCTTGAGGTGCCAATGGTTTTAATACTATACTTACTTCTGCTATTGAGTGAGGTGATGCAAACTGTGCTTTCTTGTTGTGAGAAACTTGAATGCTTAGTTTAGAAACTCCAGGCTCAAATAAGGAAAAAAATTTGTGACTATCAAAGAGAAGCTTAACGAAAAATCCATGAAATAATTATTGACTTTTTAACACCATCAGAGTTAATACATCCATTCTGTGATTGAACATCACGTCACTCAGGATGCACGTTGGTTTTTACACTTCAAATGGAGTTAAGTACGAGATTACCAAACATGAAGTTTTTCTTTTCGTGTCAGATATCAGACTTCTAAATCAACTGGCATTTGTAAGGAAATAAAATTAAAATAAGTCTTTGAAATTACTAAAATAATTATGGTTAGTGAAATCTGTCTGTTCATTCTACATGAACTGTGGCATGGCGTTATTAAGTAGGTACATTTCCAGTTATAGATTTAAGGTCTTACCATTGGCTTCGTTATGTGGAACTACCAGATTGTATTCTATCCTGTTGATGATATGTTTAGTTTCCAGCATTTGCTGTGCAATGACAAATTTCTCAAAGTGATTAAGACTGAAGACACTCGTGTGTTCTAGGTAACACGTTTTGAAACTTCTGTTCTTTTTCCTACATAATAGATAGAACAGCTTGATCATAATATTTTACAGACTCCGCTGTTGTTGAGTGTTTAAAAATCTGTCTTTATGTTGTGAATTGGTATAGGTCCTAACTTTTTTTCATAGAGAATGCAGTCGTTATATCGTTTATGGAATGCTAGTAACGATATTTTCTTCTTTCTGAGTGTGGCATTTTCTTGTCTCACTTTAATGTATTTGTGTGTCTAAATTATCAGTTGTTTTGACTGTGTAACCACTGTTTACGGCAATATATTTTACTATATCCAGTTTTGTGTTAAAGCTGTTTTCTTCTAATAGTAAAGCAAGTGGGTGATCTCCGCGTTTCTAGGCTCCAAATTCTGCGTGTCAGTGTGTGGTGGGTGGTATGATGACTTCGCTATTGTTGATGCTTGTGTACGTGTATTATCTGTGTATGTTGAACTTATGGTTTTGTTGGAGGATGGTGACTTTAACATTCAAGAAATTTATACTTTTTCCTTTTAAGGGTTCAAAAACATCGTCTATTCCTGCACAAAATTAATTACTTCTCTGATGAAGTGTAATGGGAGCTGTGTCTCTGACGCGTATACGTTTCAGCATTCTGAAACGGTTTGAATCAGTACTTGATTCGTTAATCGCTCTAAGTACAGTTACTACTGAAATTTAGTCAAACTCTTTCTCATACTCTGCGAATCTCAGTAAAAGTAATAACTAATGTTCAATGCCTTGTTACGTAGTTTCGTTCCCATCTTGTACGTGGTACAGTCTCATCTGGATCAAAGCTCCAGTTAAAGACAAGGTGAGAGCTTCAAGCAAACAGTGATAAAACATCCATGATTAAAGAACAGTGTTCGGGAAAATATGAGATGCGAAAAGATACAACAATATTTTTAGAATATAAACGATGCTTACGAATAAGACTATTGGGAAAGAAAAACAGGAAGCCATGTTATTCAAATTTCACATTCCTTTAGTTTAGATGGCAGATGGCACAGTGACTGTCAACAGGGAGAAAACTGTAGGATTATTATATCATTAATTGTTTGTGCAGTTTAAGGAATGAATGTGAAACACAAACGTTTCTGATGGCACTAATTATATTCCGCAAGCAGAAGCAGTCCTGATGTATTAACCAATTCGAGATTTGAAGCAAGAAAAGGCTTTTCAGTGGAAAATGTGTTTCAGTACAAATGGCTGAGGCTGAAATGAAAAAAAATATGAACTTGCTGTGTTATTGACAGGAGTTCTGTGGACTGAGACTATTATAATGCTATAATAATTCCACTTCACAAAAAAGAAAATAGGCAAGGAGTATAAACCATAGACAAAACTGTCACTTTACTCAACTGTGTAATATATTCACTGCAATATCTACCACAAGGAAAAATAATTGGATTTCATTAATCATTGGAGTAAGCTGTCAGCACAATGGACCATTGAAAATCTATTAGTCTTTGAATGCGAGTGGTTAACTCTCTTATTAAGTAGCACAATGTCACATATGCATATAAGATAACGCTTAACACACTCACAAGCGTGTTGCCATCGTATGCAGCACATACTAGTTTCTAAATGCCTGAGTGCTCTTCAGTACAGAGTATAAAATAATGTTCATAGGCAAGTGCTGCGGAAAAGGTGAATAATAAACCACAGTCAACACTTTACTTCATTTTTATTTAAATTGCAGGCAATTCCACTTATATAAAAGATGAACATAATTTTAAAATTTCATAAACAAAAATGAATCTACAACTCTTGTTCGGTAACTAACAGCGTAGACACGCTATCCGCGCAGCTAGACAGCATACTTCCGATCCACACTTACGAAAAGTGTGAACGTAGTTCACATGAACATTCACAGAACCTTATTTGGTTGTTCCAATATTACTGCTGAGAAATGAAGGCTTCCTCAACACATTTACGGTTAAGTCTCCTTGTGTAGTTAAGTCATTCCGTCTTCAATTATCTTAATTTTTCTGAGTCAGTCACTCTACATTGCGGTCCTAGTTTCTATGAATCGTGACTGTCTTAGGAATAAAGGATACTGAGAGTAACGGGACGGAGACCACATTTGCTTAAGTCTCTAAATGTCAAAATTTCATCTGTGTGAAGCAACTTTTCTTTAACCTGATTAATGCAGGTAAGCCTTTATTTTACTTTACAATTTTCAACCCATATACTTTCCTTAGTTACCAGACTGAATAATCTTTGATTGCTAATGATGTGCCTTATCAAGTGAGACCTTCTTTCAGTCTAGTTGTGCCATAAAACTCATTTTTCTTCAAATCGTTTCAGTACCACTTCCTTAGCTTTAAGATGTAGGCGTCTATTCTTCATCGCTCTTTTGTAGCACTGCGTTTTACAATCATCTGTTCTCTTCTAACCTGAACTGTTTATCGTCCACGTTTCACTTCCATACAAGGCTCCACTCCAGACAATTTCTTTCAGAAAAGGCTTGATAAACTTCAAGTTCGTTAGACTAGCGACTAACCACAGTTTCGCACGGGTAGCACTATGGGCGGACGACTTCTTTGTAATATGTAGTGATAAACATAAAGCTTCCTAGTGAACCGATGTATCTATTAGTGAAAACCGTATCAACAACCTTACAGTAGTTTCTAAGATAAATCTTCACATATAGACAGAAAAACAATTCGTGGGACTTTATTTTATAATATGTGTAGATGTTAAAATACGTCTCTTTTTCAGAAACGCCATTTATATTGTTTACAGTCTGCATTTTATATCCTCTGTAGTTCGGTCCGCGACAGTTGTCTTGCTGACCAAATAGCAAAGCGCATCTACTACTATGAGTGTCTCAGTTCCGAATCTAATTCCTTCGGGATCTCCTTATTTAGTTGCACTGCACTCCAGTTCCCATTATAACCCGTTTGTTGCTTTTCATATTATTGCCTTTTTTTCCACGTCACTATCAGTTCCGCTCAGCTGATATTGTAAGTTTCTGTCTCCTTCGACGGATGTTACAATGTGATTATCATATCCGAAAGATTTGTCATTTATTTTTCTAATTTCGCTATGGTTTTCCTAACTGGTCAATATACACACTGCACGACTTCTGTGACAGGATACACCCTCTCTCGCTTCATTCTCAACTGGTGCCTTCCTTTGATGTACTTCGACTCCTAAAGCTGCATTCTGATTTCTGTACAATCAAGTTGTAGATAAAATTTCTCTCCCTCTATTTCGTTCTTGCTACCTTCAGAATTTATACACACAAAGTTTTAAAAACTTTCTGTAAATCTAAAAAGACAATAAACGTTGGTATGCCTTCTCTCATTATATGGCTGTAAATACCAAATAATGTATTTCGAGTAGTTCAGATAGAATGATGTTAAAAGAGAGATTTATTTTAAGAAACCACGCTTTGAAAACATTACTTGTTTCTGGGGACCATCGCATAAATCTTTTACGACGAGAGCAGTAATCCTCCTTATAACAGGAAGACACATGTTCTGGAAGCTGTGAAATCATTTTCCCGTCACGAAATTGCCAATACAAACGTTCGGTCAACTCTCTCTACAGCATTTTCAACAGACGTAACCCCCGACGTTTCACTGCCACACGTGCTTTATTTTCCTTCCTGTTATTTTGTTGACAGGAAAAGCGGCACGCTGTGTGTAATTGCCCGTCGGATTAATTCGTCAGCCTCTGAATACGGAATAGGCTAATAATAATCATCGATTACTGCTAATCGTTACAGCTGGTCCAGGATTTACGTCACGTAACACGAGCTATCAAATTATCCCCACTATGGTCACTTTCTCGTTCGAGCTGGTACGTGACGCCATCGCTGAGTGCATCGAACGCGAATGCAACGTGAATAAGCGTAAAGGAAATTTTAGCACAAGAATTCGTCCTTGATATATTCCCATTCTTAATTTTGTATTTCAATGAACTGCTCATTTTCTGTATACAGAGTGACCCAGCAGGAACGGTCAAAGTCCAACTATATGACAGGAGAGATGATTCGAGGCAAAAACGTTTAATAAGGAGGGACTCTAAAATGCATACCGTAAGAGTTATGAGGACTTCTTCATTTTCGCTACTGTGAAACATAAGTCTTCTACTGAACAAGTTCTTACTGTCTGCAGTTTGGTGCCAATGTATGCTAGGCATATTTTTTTTCTTTTTTCTTGTCTTTGCTACCTCCTCCAAAATACAGAAAGCAAAGAGCTTGCGCTAGGAGTGATTTGTTTCACGGTATCGAAGATGAAGTCGTGCTCATAGATCTTAAGGTGCTTACTCAGCATTTTTGCTTCGAATGATCGTTTGTATCATACCTCTGTATATTGCCCCTTCCTATTGGGACACCCTGTATACAAATGCGATTGTCTGGAAATACAGACTCTGCCCGCAAGATACTGTAGTTTCTGACATGGTACATGGAATTCATCGTACAGAAATCCTATTTGCTTTTCCAGTGAGAACCGGATGTAATATTTAAGCCGTCGGTGGGCGCACCTGCGGCAGATAGCAGCAAGATTTAGTTTTCTGTTAGTATCACAGATAGTGTTACAGTTGCGTCCACATTCAGATACGTGTTTGTTGTTCTCAACGGATGTCACCACTTACTACCTTTGTGCTATTCATGCTTTCAGCAGTTTGGTCGCTCTTGTTCTTTGAAACGTGAGTGTTGCGTTTGCGGTGTGTTTGCTGCTACGCGCCTTGTGATGTAAGTATTTTCTATACTTGTGTTTTTATTTCGCCTCAAGGCAATCTTTCTTTTATATCGGTATACAATCAATATTCGAATCTAATCAAAGTTCCCTTATGCAATGTTCATTACTCTTTGCAGTCTTGGATATTGATTTGCTACAATATATTACTTTTACAAGGACATGTGTTTCATTAGGTCTCATAGAAGCGTGAAAGTGGAGAAAAAGAATGCACCGTCGAATTGTACGTCCTGAAGACTAAGAGAAAGTACTG
Organism: Schistocerca americana; assembly: GCF_021461395.2. Taxonomy (NCBI): domain Eukaryota; kingdom Metazoa; phylum Arthropoda; class Insecta; order Orthoptera; family Acrididae; genus Schistocerca; species Schistocerca americana. The sequence goes on from NC_060130.1 coordinate 692,093,627, forward strand.
CGAGAATTGTCGGAAGAAGAATTACAAGAATTGTCAGATTCGTGTGAATCTGAGTCGGAGGAGGAAGTTATTGAAGAAGAAAACCACAGCAGTGACTCCGAACAATCAACAGAGGAAACAGATGACCACCTGGGTGAAGAGAGGAGACAACAAATAGAGGATAACCGATTTTACGTAGGAAAAGATAAAGAAACTATTTGGATAAGTAAATCACTACCTACTTCTAAATTCAAGGCCAAGAACATCCTAAAAGTTTTGCCGGGTCCAAAAGCAAGTGCTGAAATAACGGAAAAAGACATTGATACATTTTACCTATTTATTACTGATGGGATGATTATTTTTCCAGGGTTAAAAATGTAAAACTAATTGCGATGCAAAAGATGCAACGCGCCCACTCATGGAACTATGAAAGCCGCGCCCACCAAAGGGTTAAGGAACTTTCAATTTCCACGGAAAACGCGCTTTACCTCGTATGCAGATTGAAGAACAGACCATGCTCTCGCACTTCACCGTTTGTGTTTTCCATAACCAGTAATGTAAAGAATTATTCAATACAATTTGTTCCCGTGTGTACGTTCGGTAGGGAGGTCAAGGAATGTAAATTACGTAATACTGTAATAGTATCCACGAAAAGTTTCTTCACTGAATACAGTAGAACGAAAATGTTGCTGTGCCTAGTTATAAAGTAGCGTGTAGTATTTCCGTAAACCATACTTCGTTTTCCACTGTAAGCTCTCCGCTTCCCCCTGACGGATTATAATCAGTAACGAGCAGCCGCCGTGCCATTCTCAGTCATTGGCATCATCCGTATGCCGCATGAATGAGAATGGAGTCAGCACTGACCTTTCCAGACCCTAGAACCGCTACTTCTCGTTGTGGTAGCTCCTCAGTTGTCATACCGAGGTTATCTGGACCCCTTCCACGAAAGAGAAATTCCTGACAGTACTGGAAATTAAACACGGGCTATACACGTGACTGATCACTCACCTACTGAGGCGTACGCTGTATACCCATTTCTTACAACAGCACAGCAGAGTGTTACTTAGCGTTGAGTACAGCGACGATTGGCAGTCGTCTCTGACTGTGACTTCCCAGTCCGGCACTCTGGTTTTATCTGTCAAGAAATTGCGTGGCACTGATTGATCACACAAGTAGGAATTTTCACGAATATTAGTAGTCAATCAAACAAAAAACTGTCAAGAGAGAAAAAAACTGTAAAATATATCAATGTCAAGGTGCTGATAACGAGGTTATCATGCATTTATCACAAACAATACGCCCTAGAACTGGAAGGAATTTTACTTCATCTTCGGTAGAGGCTGTGGTTCCAACATGATGATGCATTTGCACGCTTTGGAATGGATGTGCGATGGCACTTAGCCACAACAGTTCTCGGGGAAAGGGATTGGTCACAGATATGTTCTGTTACAGGCTTCGTGTTCTCCTGACGTGAATGCTCTGTATTTCTTCCTGTGGGGAAAACCTGATAAGAGTACGATTATTTTACTCCTCCTATGAATGGAAGAACGGGTAAGCCCTCATCCATGCTGCACTTGTAACGTAATGCAGCTGTGTTGTGAAGAGTTTAAAAAAGTAAACTGGTGTCCAGAATTAAAGCAACAAACGGAAATTTTGAAAGGTTTCGTTTATTTTGCTGCAAAACAGTAAAAACAGGTGATATTAAAGTTGAAACGATGTAAAGAATACAGAACGTAATGAGCTGCAACATGTATAACGGTAAACAAAAATGTCCGTTTCTTTCCAACGTAATGGATTTGCGCACACATTCTGACAACTGGTTAATATGCCCAGTATGGGGTGTGACTACCTCTGGCACCAACACCGGCTTACAACGACGGGACATGCTGCGAATGGTGCCATCAATCTCATGTTTCGGCAGTAACGCCTATTCTTCCTGCAGAGCTGCTCACAAGCCTTAGAGAGTGGTTGGTAGATGCTGACATGATGCATCCCGTTTCCCTAGTGCAACTCAGACGTGCTCTATGTGATTGAAATTGGGAGAGCGAGCAGGTCACGCCATCCGTGCAACATATCCCGTTTCCAAAAAGAAAACCCCCAACCACCCGTGCTCTATGAGGTCGAGCGTTATCGCCCTTCAGTACCGAGTCTGGGCCCACAGCTTCCCGCAACAACCCCGCATGAGATCCCAAGATCTCGTCACGGTACCTGACAGTTGTTAAATCTTACTGATTCACCGGTACAATTTCATGAAGACGTGTTCGAGTGATCAACATAAACCCTGCCCACATCATTTGGGATCCTCCTCGATATCGGCCTCTTTCCACAATGTTCTGGTCCAGAAATCGTGTACCACGTGTCCTCCAGATGCGAATACGCCTAGGATCACTCTCCAGACCAAATCTGGACTCATATGTGAAAAGAAAGTTGGCCCACAAATAGACCGTCCTGGTAGCATGTTGCGGCTCCACTCTACACGTTCCCGTCTGTGAAGACACGCCAGAGGTAGACAGCAGATCTACAACGGTGAAGGCCACTCTGCTGAAGCATTCTGTACATCGTTTGCCTCGATACAACACTTCCAGGGGATGTTGAGAGGTCACATGCAGTTGCAGTGCACTAGTAAGGTGGTACCATCGTGGCCATATGGACAAATAACGGTCCACTCTTTCTGGTGTCATACATGGGCGGCCCAGTCCTGGTCTCAAGGATACGGTGTCGGTCTCTATAAACTGTCGCCTCATCTGAGGAACAACAGAAAACAACAGATAGATTCACACTAAGCCATCGGGCTACGTAGCTTAGAGACTCTCCTGCTTCCCTTCTTTCTATGGCCCTCCACGGCAGAGAGTCTGTAGGTGTCTTCTCTGTGTCACAATGCATCATCTGTGACAGTGTACACAGCTATTGTGGATGTGGCACTATCCTGCAAACACTACCCCTCTTGATGGCTGCCCTTCCGTGCAGAACACGACTGTAACGACATCTGTTGACAGTTTGTAGTATTATATCGTAAATTAGACACGGTACGGGGAAACAGCAGTTTACTGCTGTAATTTTTGGGGACCAGTGCATGGTCCATCAAGTCATAAATGTTAGAGATTACACATGATCACCTTGAGCATCTGCCTTGAATACAACCTATGTTTTGTCAATGACGTGCTGTCGCTGATAGTACAATAATAACATTTTAGCAGACTGCTGACTATTATACAGTGCGGCCGGAAAGTTTCGCTGCAGCAGGGAGCTCCGCAGGTCGCGCCTTGCGGGCCACTCCAGATTGGCAGCACATTCATATCGCTGTTTATACAGCCGGGATTCACAGCTAGTGGCTGCCGTTATGTTGGGAAATGAGACAACATTATTACAATTAAAACAATGAAATTAACTAATTATACTAATTACAAGTAAATACACTGCACTCACGAGTATCACAGCAGGTGCTAGAAATGTTTTCGTCTTTCTTCAAAACATAGATCAACACGCTTACATTTATCTGCTAACACCCGTACCAATGATTCACGTGCAATCGAATGGTGATAATCAATTATCGCTGTCGTCAGTTCATCTAGTGTCTTCGAGTTATTTTGATACGTAAATGTTTTAGCCTCATCCCACAGCAAATAGTCGGGCGGAGACAGATCCGGTGGGTGTGGGGGCCAGAGACCTTCCGTAATTAATCTGTCTCCTAAGATTTCATCTGAAAGGCGTGTGGGCCGGTGTACCGTGAGAGTAGTGGCATCGTCTTCTTGGAAAAATGAGCGACTGATCCCATTTTCATTCAGCAGGGCAATAAATCATCTGAGAACAATAGACACCGGAAGTGATAGTAGTATTGGAAAGATCGGTCTATATTTCGTGCTCGCATTGTGGCAATCAACACTCGCATTTTCTCTGCGTGCAATGGCGTGTCTCTTAAGGCATGTGGATTTTCTTATGACTAATATACGGGTACATCTCCACTTCTTTGGTTGCGGCCTTAGGTGCTGTCGTATAAGAGATTTTAGCCTCCTGCTATAATCTCATCACTCATTTTGTTGGACTCTGCAGCACGATGTTCGAAATATCGTTACAAACTGTGGACCTAATAGTTTGTAGTGCCTCATGAACCTGTTGTCTGGAATTTGCGAATTATATCACGTCAACGATATAAACACCTCGAAGCAGATAGACTGAACGTAAATTGCCATTTCACATGCTCCGTAAACTTTCCTCCCGCTTGGAAAGCCTCTTCCAGTGAAAACGCTCTATCTGCAGTAGTAACCATTCTTACTAGGCTCAGCTTACACAAGAACTAGTCAACAACACAACCATCAGCTGCAAGGCACACGCAACATTACTTCCCCCACCCTAGGCTAGTATTACTTAAACATCGATAAATCAGCATTGTGTATAATCAGTTGCCAGCGATGTGGAAGTCGTAGAATACTCTTAGCAGTGCCAGTTGTGTTGACAGCTCGAGCGGCGCCGGTCTATTGCCCGACGAATTTGTAGCAGTTCTGGAGCGGATGTCGTGAAGTGTTTCCTTCAGTTTAGAAATCGAGTTGAACTCACGAGGGCTGAAGTCAGGGGACTGCAGTAGGTGGTATAACACTTAGCAGCCCCATCAGTCAAACAAATCAGTAAAAAATGGCTCAAATGGCTCTAAGCACTGTGGGAGCTAACATCTAACAAATGGTTCTAATGGCTCTAAGCACTATAGGACTTAACATCTGAGGTCAACAGTCCCCTAGACTCAGAATAGACTCAGAACTACTTAGACCTAAAGACATCACACACATCCATGTCCGAGGCAGGATTCGAACATACGACCGTAGGAGCAGCGCGGTTCCGGACTGAAGCACCTAGAACCGCTTGGCCACAGCGGCCGGCCAAATCAGTAACAGCTTGCAGTGTACGTGCTTGAGCATTGTCCTGCAAAATGATGGTCAGGTCCTGCAGAAAGTGTCATCACTTATTTCTCTAAGCTGGTCGTAGGTTGTGTTCCAAAAATTAACAACATACAGACAGAAGTGATGACACATTCTGCACGCCTTACCATCATTTTACAGGACAATGCCCAAGCACGTACAGTGCTAGCTGTTACTGATTTGTTTGACTGATGGGACTGCTACGTGCTATAAAACCTACTGCACTCCCCTGACTTAAGTCCTCGTGAGTTCAGCTAGATTTCTAAACTGAAGTAAACACTTTACGGCATTCGCTTCAGAACTGCTACAAATTCGTCGGCAATAGGCCGCGCCGCTCGAACTGTCAACACAACTGGCACTGCTAAGAGTATCCTACGACTTTCACATCGCTGACAAAAATGGTTCAAATGGCTCTGAGCACTATGGGACTCAACTGCTGAGGTCATTAGTCCCCTAGAACTTAGAACTAGTTAAACCTAACTAACCTAAGGACATCACAAACATCCATGCCCGAGGCAGGATTCGAACCTGCGACCGTAGCGGTCTTGCGGTTCCAGACTGCAGCGCCTTTAACCGCGCGGCCACTTCGGCCGGCACATCGCTGACAACAGGCTATACACATGCTGGTGACTACTTTGAAGCTCAGTAAAACTTTGAAACACGTATCTATTTTGTACGAGCTCTAAATAAATAGTTGCCACTATTAAAGTTCCAACGCTCGTATCTGCACAATGGTCACTATCGGTAGTCTGGTTTGACTATCGATAGTCCTATCGTTTATAATGTAATCTTTTTGGAATTGGCGCCAGAAAAATTGTCGGTTCCTATTACCTCCATGGCGTTTGGAGTGCAAAGGGAAAGTATATTTTAAGGAAGTATTTAATCAACAACATATATGGTGCCGCCTTAGCCAGTCTAACAACTGTGTTGTTTATAGACTGGTCGCTGCGGCGGAGGGGTCGTGAAAGACGGAATTTTCTTGTTTGTCTTCTAGTGATGACAACTCACGGTCGTGCGCATCTCGTACCGATTAGATGTTTATGGTAAAAACTACACACGTAAATAACATGGATTCTTGAATGCGCATTATACTGATTTTGATCTTCAAGTGTGTGAGGTCACTTATCTGTAGCAAGGAACACAAATGTAAATAAGGCTGATGTAATACAACGCAGTTAATAGAGGAAAATACAAAACGCTAACGCAATCCTAATGCCCCCGCTACACTTCTGCTTTTGCAGAAGCACAAATATGATTCATACGTTGGTTGCCTATGTTGTGGTCGTTTAGCGGAGTCTATTCCTTCAAGAACACACCAAATCCTAAAAACTGAATGTAGCAAAAGCACAACCCATTGAGTGTCAAGTTTTTTTATTTGTATCGTGGTTGGAGATAATCATTACAATATACAGCTGTATTTACATGCTATCTGCTTTCACAGCATTGCAGTGAATATTTGTAAGCAATTCGGGCGAAATGTGAATGTTTCAGTGAATGTGAGACAAAATTAATCACTTCTTACCAAGAGTTGACTGTTAATGTCCAGGAAAGTTTTTGCAAAACTTCAAATCTGTACATATTTCTTAAGCTCTTGTCCGTTAATGCTCTGGCTCTGAGCACTATGGGACTCAACTGCTGAGGTCATTAGTCCCCTAGAACTTAGAACTAGTTAAACCTAACTAACCTAAGGACATCACAAACATCCATGGCCGAGGCAGGATTCGAACCTGCGACCGTAGCGGTCTTGCGGTTCCAGACTGCAGCGCCTTTAACCGCACGGCCACTTCGGCCGGCCAATGCTGAAACCCCTTGTTTAAAACTTGTGCAGCGGGTGAATAAGCTCACCATTATTTTTATTTTTATTTTTTTCATTTTTTCGAGATGACATCGTTCTGCAACAAGGTTAATAATTTTTCAGCGTCACGAGGAAGAATTCTGAATCTAAAGCTTTATGGGGTATCGTAAGAGGTGACCTCAGTGTGCCAACAATGGCTTCTTCCTCACTCATTTCGTTATTTAAACGCCATACAACAACAGGATTATTGTTCATCACGCAACTATAGTGCCACAACTGTTGAATCGCAGTCGTTGGCAACAATGAGACAAAGAGCACAGTAGCGAAGAAGTGTTAAGAATGGTGCCGACATGAAACGATCAGTGCTTTTCAAACGCCACCGATAGTATCTGCTCCCTGAGAAAACTCCGCGCTTCCAAGATTGCTTTGTTTATGGTGCGTAAATAGGGTTTTTTGTTATTATTTTGAAGATGATCGTAAAGATCTACCATCTGTGTGTAATTTTTTTATGAAAGTGGGGGATAATAGTCTGTTGGTAATGTGTACCATCTGCATTAAAGATTATAAACATGATCAGGGAATGGGACTAATTTAAGAGACCACTAAAAAGAAAGCATGGTGAAAAACTAGGAACCAAGAATTTGTCATAGAACGGAAAGGTGAGAGATCAGCTTGTGAGCTAGATCAAGTGCAAGAGGTGCAACCAAAAGAATCGAGAAGCACTATATAAAATTGTTTTAACAGAAGTCAGTTCAAAAGTAAAAAAAGAACTAGATTCTCTTTATGTATGAATGATTTCTGTTGATATGCTGCCGTGCAGAACTTCAAACCATTAAGGTTTCAAAAAATTTGTTTATGCCTTAGGCAGTAGATATGAGTTGCCAGACAAAACCAAACTTAGATGTTTATTGATTTCAAAAATTTAGGAAAAGATAAAGAATAAATTCGAGAAAGCCCTTACAAAATGTAAATTTTTTAGTGTTACAACGGACATGTGGAAAAGAATCGCCAATGAAAGCATACGTCCATTGACTTGCCACTTTATTATGAACGAGAAATTAGGTACCCATATTAAAAGATACAAAAACTGCAGGTCATCATAACGAAGAATCTATGCACATGTAACTGTCATTTTTTAAAATGTTTCAATCTTTAACTCGTTAGTGCCACGCTGAGTTACGTTTCATTCTTCTGAATGGTACATGTCGGTGTGAGACAAGTGGGCGACCCTTGTAAGGTATTTCTTGGCAGATTCACAACTCCCCTTCCCGCCCCCAGGAATCGTCACCCTCTTGTCGATAGAAATCTGAAGCCGTCATGTCATTTGTGTTCCGTTTACGGACACTGCCAACGGTATCAAATCATCGAATAATTTCGTTACAACAGGCTTAATATATTTTCTTATTCATTACTACAAATAAGCAAAACATTTGAACATAGATGTCTCTATAGTGCGCTTTCTCAAAATATGGTTATTTCCGCGCCCAAAGTTTTCACTTGAGAGTTTGTGCGATAGCAGACTAACAAGTTCGAAAGGAACGTGCACCAAAATTAATACAGCGTAGCAAAATCAGCTGGCAGTGGCGTTACAATTACTCAGGGGCTGTCTTCTGTGTATACAAAAAATTCTTTTGTGGCGATTGATGCGGAAGTGCTTCCGTTGTGTTAGCGAATCGGAACATTATTAAAACGTTTAGTGTTTATAAAACAGCGTCAGCATTTATGCATATATTTACAAAATATGACTAACCATAGCAAGTTTTAAATATAGGTCTTAGTAAACGAATCGAAACTTTCAGTGGTAATGGAAAACTCTCAGCTATTGTGTAATGGAAGCTGTTGTATCTCCACTACAGTGAAGCCGACGAAACCTTTTTCAATCAGGTTCTGTCAAGTGCAAACTATGAGCGCCGCCGGTATATTATTGGAATACATCAGTATGATGGGTGAAGTTGCGAGTCCTGCTGTCTCTCGCCGCACCTTTCCTTATCCTTTATTAATACCGTATTGTGCTCTTTATACCTCTCCGTGCGCTTCCCCCGACGAAAGGTGAAACACCCAAAAAATTTTCTTTAAATTACACACTTTATGACGACTACACAAAGATCACAAGTACTGCCTATCTCAGTGAAGTAGCAATTATAGTACTACAGTAGAGTGAAGGCCCTTTTATTTTGCAGTGAGATTCATCTCAGCCGGCCGCTGTGGTCGAGCTGTTATAAGCGCTTCAGTCCGAAACTGCGTTGCTGCTACGGTCGCAGGTTCGAATCCTGCCTCGGGCATGGATGTGTGTGATGTCCTTAGGTTAGCTAGGTTTCAGTAGTTCTAAGTGTAGGGGACTGATGACCTCATATGTTAAGTCCCATAGTGCTTAGAGCCATTTGAACCATTTTTTTCATCTCAACTGAGCAAAAATATAATGAATGAAGAAGTCACCTTTGATCTCTTCAGTGCAGTTCAATCTTATTATTCGCACTTCCAGTTTCTACCGTATCTGCTGCAGTTCATCAGCAATCATGCACACCTAAGGTAGCAGCATTGCATGGTAGACCAGTAAACGCTTCCTCTCCCACTTCCCTATTTCTTATGGTGACTTTCCTCTTCTTCTTCTTCTTCTTCTTCTTCTCCTTCCTCTTCCTACTATTCCCGTGCTCTAAGACACTGAAACGTAACGAACATCGGCAATAAATATATTCGCCAAATTTTTATGAGAATTATTCTTTGATATAGGAAAATAATTTTTTAGATAATAAGACGCTGAAAAAAAGAAATTTATGACAACATTATGCAAAATTTCGGACATACTGGCATGTTACTTTAACGTTACATTTTTTTCAGGTCATCAATAAAATCTTACTCGAATACAATATCCATGATTAGACAGTAGTAGTGGTTACAGAGGACCGTGCAGTTACAAAAGAGCTGCCTAGGGCTTGAGGATTCGACTTTCCATCTGTTTTGCCCACTGCATCAACTTAGCAGTACAAGATCGTTTCTAAGTAGAAATATTTTCTAAATTTTTTTGGAAACAAAGGATTTTTACGACTTTTTTCATAGCTCTACACCAGCCACTGACAAACTGCGCAATGTTCAAAAAAGAGCAAGCAAATAAAAACTTTGACGGGTACAAGAGTTGCCGACTCGAAGGAACATCTCATGCCACATGCTCAAAAGAGTTTTGGAAGTACGAAGTGAGCTTGAGATTGCCATCAATGACAGTTCAAAAGCACTGTCCACCGTCAGAGCAGAAAATTATATCGCTAGCCAGGAGATAATAAATGTTCTTCAACCTTTTGAAGTAGCAACAACAACCATCTCAGGGGAGTCATACATCACTGTTTCCTTAATGATAACTCTTATACGAGGCATTGCTGCAAAGATTTCAGACTAGTACAGCAGCTTAACAACTAATAACGGACTAAATTTGTGAATAAACAAGTGAAACCATTTAACACACTGACTATTAATATGTTTGTGACACTATTAGATATTAGGTTTAAAAAACTTCATTCAGGACATTCCAAGAGGCAGAAAACTCTGCACAAGTAACTCAGAAAGAGTATGCTGCTATCATCGCACAAATACAAGGATCATACCTAAAATAGGAGGATCCATGAGCAGTGCTAATACGTCTACTGACAGTTTTAAATCGGATGATCTATTTATTTATTTATTTATTTATTGTTTGCCAAATTAGCAACAACGTAACGTCTATGTCGTTACATCAGTCAGTGATTCCATAGTTGAATCACATCAATATTTTGAAAAAAACCTGTATTAGATAAGCATGATAGTGTATTAGAATATTGTGGAAAATATAATAGCACGTTGCTTGTAATGGCCATTAAATTTTTGTGCTGTCCAGCTACTTTAGTTCCTGCAGAGACTGTATGATCCAAGGCAGTATAAATAAGAGTAATTACTTAAAAACTCAACATACTAAACGAGAAGAATTTAAACATCTTACGTGTGTCTTAAAATGTTGTATTTTAAGCACCAGACTAATGGACAAGGATTAAATTACCGTAGTTTATATAAAACAAAACTTGCATATCTTGTATTGTCGTATTATAGTCAATAAAAATTGCTAGAAAGCTATTTTTCATTTCAAACACGTATCCAAAACAATCGATACAGATTCGATACATCAATAGCTTTCACAAATACTATCGATAATATCGGATGCGTTGACTTTCGATGTTGAAGTAACACTACCCTAGGTGAAACGTTATGTGTTGCCAACATTACGCGCCCCACAAGTTGAGACACGCGAGGCTTGCCGCTGCGGAGCGACTTTGCGGATCCAGGGCTATCTCGCCGCTCGTTGTGAGAGAATTATGCACGTTTACCATCTCATCTTCACATTAATACGTTTCATATCTATTTCTGCCCTATGACATGTAACTTTTCTTTAAGTGAGTATTAATTTTACAATTATTGTTAATATTTCTGTTATTAATGCTATTTTCATTATTATTATTATTATTAGTCTTCATGAATATTGCTCACACGTATGATCGATGACTGTTATTCTACAACTACAGAATTTTTTACAGTGAAAATAAGTGAGTGTTAAGAAACTGTAAAGACCTATAGCAAAATATTATTGGTTGGAAGAAAATTAGCAAATTAAAAGTACCCCTATATCCAAAACTTTACAACTCGAGTACTTTAATGGAAAATTCTACCCACAGCACCGTTAAACTGTACTACGCAAAGGCACTTGTCGTTCATGTGGTTACAGTGTAGAAAAATTATCACTGTTTGACTTTCGCTTTGTACTGAAAACAACACGAGATAAAATTTTAATTATACATACTTTCGTATAAAACATAGGCGAGTAAAGACGCTATAAAATCCTACTACGTTAAATTTTCTTCATCTTACATAAAGTGGCCTAGGTAATTGTTACAGTTACGAAGAAAATAGTTGCAGTGTTGTTTCCGATATGAGTATTAAACACATGATCTTCTAACATCCATTGTTGAATTGTAGTTGTAGTCAAGATTCATGCAGGATGGGCGTTCAGTTTTAATGTTGGTAGGGTATTAGTATGATCATTTTTTTTATTGGTGATGAACTTATGTCATTGTAATGAATTTTATACTACTGCTGCAGCGTAGTTTTAGGTGTGGGAAAGTTTCGGATAGGTAGCGTCTGGAGTGGGCTTAGCCAAAGGTGAGGGAAGGGCTTCGCAATGTAATCTACTCGTACAGTACAAGAGGAAGTCAAACGGAAACGACACATATAGAAAAAAAAGTAAGTAAACTGTATATTATTTCAAAAATAATCGATATAACTGTAAATACATTTATCCCACTGTGAGACAAGACGGTCAACTCCTTCATGGAAAAACGATTGTCGATGCCTACGGAATCACGATTATATTCAGGAGTGCACATCTTTGTTCGAAGCAAATCGACGGTCACGAATGTCTTTTTCAGCTGTGAAAACATGGAAATCGCATGGGGAGGATTAGTGACTGTATGGAAGATGCGTCAGGGATTCCCAGCGAAATGTCTGAAACGTAATCGAAACAACCTTGGCAACATTGGCAACATGTGGGCGGATATTTTGTTGGCAGGTTGATTCAACTACACTCCGGAAGATTTTCTTGGAAGCCCTTACACATCCTCCACGCATTCCCGATATCTCCCCATGCGATATTCATTTTTCGGAGCATTGAAGAAAGACAGTCGTGGCCGTCTGCGGCGGGGCAGGGTTTGTCGTCGTTGTTACCCGGACGTACAGTCTCTCATCAATTGCCCACCTACCTCAGTACGGCTTCCTTACGACGTCCCTTCACTGTGCAGTAGTAGATACTCACTAGGTCGTGTAAACCAGTGTTGATGAAACCACGACCTAACACCTACCACACAGAGGCCTCGTAACTCAAGTTGCAAATCAGTTCCTGTAAGTTGATTTTAACATATTTTGGGTGGTGGGTAAATGCAGTTTACCTGCAGTAAGCCTTCGGGAATTTTAGTAAACTGGTTTTTTATTCTTAAAGAAGCACATAAATTTGCTATCAAGCCCGAATTTACTATTTTAGCTGCTCCACTATTCCCATCTCACAGTCTGTAGAAAATGTTATCACACGAAAAAGCAGCCAGAATATCTACCAGTCCGACCCGATTAATGTCAGATCTGACAGTCACTGATCCACTACTATAGCGAGTTGAGACATCGGTCGTATCAGTGGTCTTCAAAGTTAGAAGTGCTCGCCCAAGTATTCCATGAAGTATACGGAATATGCCACTAGGAATTTCACTAAAACCGAAATATCACACGCTCACAACACATCAATTAATTCAGAAATGGCTCTGAGCACTATGGGACTTAACATCTGAGGTCATCAGTCCCCTAGACTCAGAAGTACTTAAACCTAACTAACCTAAGGACATCACACACACCCATGCCCGAGGCAGGAGTCGAACCTGTGACCGTAGCGCAGCGCGGTGCCGGACTAAGCGCCTACAACCGCTCCATAAATTAATTAATCAAATTATCCTCAAAATGTTCGTAACTTAAACTGCCTAAGTCACGACACTTCCTATCAGCAATGAACTGAACAGTTCTTCATTTTACAAGTTATTTTGCAAAGTGTCATCTAACATGGTCTTACACGTATGACAGCTAGCGAGTGACTCTCTCGATGCCACATCACTCTGTCCCTATCTAACTTTCTGCAGGCGGGAAGAACTTAGTTCTGATTGGCTAATGGTCTGAATGACCAATCAGAATGATCCTTCTTGATCATTCTCGCGGTAAAACGTGCCTGGGCCAATCACTAATCAGTAAATCATTTACATCATTCCAATGCCAATTCTAATATAATATTTCAGAAAATAGACCAAAATGGAAATAATCCTTAAATTAATTTAGAAATTTATTGCACTTCCGACTTCTGGCTGCTCTCTACAAAATTAAGCACACTTCGACATACGTCATCAGCATCGTGGTTGCATCACAATTTTCCCGCAATTCAATTTCATACGTTTTCACATAAAATAGTATTAAGTTTTTTCGTATGTCCCACAGACACTCTCTCATTCATTCCCATGTATACACACAACAAAATAATAAGCAGATAATAATTTTGAATAATTTTTACACTACGAACTGCAGAGTAATTAAAATTTTGAAAAGAGAAATTCCAGTTAATGGGTTTTATACACTGAGAACTTTGGTTATGACCTTAGATGATAGTAAAAGACAAACTGCCATTGTTCCTAGCTGAGTTTTGAAACAAGTGTCGGTTTTTAGAGATTTAAGTAATTTTCTCAATCTATATTTTCTCTATCTATATGAGATGAAAATCTGAAATTTTGACACGATCCCTTTCTTAATAACAAAAGATGGTATACCAAGTTCGAACAAAATCAGTTGATAATTACTATGGTTTATTTAGATTCGTAGGGGTATGAATTTACATTCCTACTAGATGGTACTGGAAACGGTTCTCACGGCTAGTAGCGTCAGCTGCGCTGTGAGTCATTGCGAAGACAAATCCCTGCAGTCACCAGGATACATGGCTGCATGCTTTACTGCAATGAATGTTATCTCGTAATAACTTGCTACGTTACACACCCCCTAAGAACCTAAAATTACTCTTGAGTACATTTACGGATCTTACAATGGCAATGTTATTACTGACATCTTTAATTACACCGACACATTTAACTATGGGATGCCTAATGAAAATTTGTTTTGACTGAGAATTTTCCAAATAAACGAAATATCCAAATTACATTACAGTTTTATATCCTGTTACATAAATTTGCAAAGGCTTGGACTTGATAGCGGGTAACAAAATTAATTTACAAAATTTTCCTTCTTTCCCCAGAAACAATATCCTTTTCTACAAAATCACGCATTTTCACATTTTCTAAAATTGATCTAACTAATCATTTATATCAGTACATATTCAAATTTTACTCGAAATTGCCAATTTCTGAAAACAGAATCACTTTCCAAATTTTTTATATACATACAACAGAATCAAACATTTTACAAGTTGCTTTGTCAGCGTTTAAGAAATCCACTAAATTATTTTTATCGCTGTGGTGAGCGTCCTTTTTATATCTAGCCACTGTACAATTGCTATACTAGTGCTTATGAAATCTATTTAACTAATTTAATCGCCGTGGGAAGCGTCCTTTTTATCTAAAATTTTGGCCAAAATTAAACATTTTACAGTTGCTGTTGTAGCATTCATGAAATTAATTATTTTAATCGCTTTGATGAGCGTCCTTTTTAGTAGACGAGAACATGGCGGTTTGTTCTGTTTACCCAAAACAATTTAACTAACTTTCTGATCGCTTTGGTGAGTGTCCTTTTTATCTGAACACTTTGCTTTCTGTTGAAACATATGGGTGATAACAACTTTCATTTTAACACTCTCAAATGGTTGCGTTATAGGCACATCATTGGGATACCACGTCCATCCCTCAGTACAGATTGGGTTTTTCATAGTCTCGGATCGGGTTTTTCACATTTTTCGTACCTGCAAAATACAGTATGTCTAAGTTTCTATTCTTAATTTATGCATCCTAATTTTACACAGATGTATTTGTCATAGTTCTTAAGTTCTTGTTCTCAAACTCAGAGGCAAAGCTTAACGAAGTACCTTTCAAAATTAATATGACACCAACTTACTTCGGCGGTAATCAGCAGATTTACCTATAAGTATGTAATGCAAAAGGGATGACACTCAATCGACAGTATTAACATACCACTCCTTTAAAAAGTATGTCAATGTGCAGATGGTAAAACAAGCATCGAGAGGAAACATTTGTGTGGAAGCAGGTGCTGGCAGAAGCAGAGACCGCACCACCGGAGGCACCACGAGGACTTCTTAGGGGGAATCCCCAGGCATGAGTCATCGGCCGTACAGATGACGCTTATTGGAGAGCAGGTAATGGGCCAGCAGAGGTGTACAGAACGAAGCTTAGAAAATTGCGTTTCGGAGTTCCAAATAGATACAAACAAAACCAGTGACGCAGTTGATCACGTGAACAGCGAGTGGTACATGTACACATGTCACTTTTAGGCGCCTGGAGCAGGCACAAAACGTCCGATTGGCGAAAACGAACTGGGAAGGAGTAAAATGCCTATATTTAGACGCAGTTTAATGGTAGGACCCTTGTGATGGGCAGAGAGAGTTTCCAAAAAATAAAAGGAACGCTCCTATTGGTCGAAAAAAGCCATGATAAGGACAACAAAAGAACACTGGTGGGCAGACTGTTCGGCTACAGGAAAGACAAGAGCGAAATTTTCAGGGAGTCTTCTCTGAAATGGCATCAAGTGCCGAATGAGGCGCATAATGCTCTGTATGATGCAGAGGAGAAATTTGTGTGAACACTGCGTTCACTGCAGCTGATTTTCAGCTAGATATTAGCTGTAGCGTCGTTGAGCTCCAACTGCGGAGAAACGAGCCAGCCAGTTAGTTAATTGTTCTTGTGAGGACTGAGAGGGCATTTTAATATGCACGCTGTTCCAGCCATGCACGTGCATATCGCCATATTCTAAGACTAGGGATTAGTACATGTCTCCCCGCATAACGAGAAACATAGGGAGTGTTTCTGCTAGAAAAATCAGCGAAGGTTTAATTCGATTTTATAGGAATTTCAGAGGACGAGAGCAGCCATGCAGACGACAGCTCATTGCAGCTAAGGTAAATACCACGAGCAGAGGCGGAAACTTGTTGGTTCACCAGCTTGTGTCCTCTGTAAACTCGAGCGACCTTCGGTAATATTTTGCTCAACTTGCCATAAACCAACAATCCTCCGTAGAGCTGACTGTCATCCTTAATAGTACCAAACTTTGAACCAGAATCCGATGATTTATCGAAGTGCTGGGCAACATCATGACATAGTTGTAAGACTGTGGCTCTGAGCACTATGGGACTTAACAGCTGTGGTCATCAGTCCCCTAGAATTTAGAACTACTTAAACCTAACTAACCTAAGGACATCACAAACATCCGCGCCCGAGCCAGGATTCGAACCTGCGACCGTAGCGGTCACGCGGTTCCAAACTGTAGCGCTGAGAACCGCACCGCCACACCGGCCGGCATAGTTGTAAGAATAATTTTATAAAGAAACTTCTAGTTACTATTGTTGTATATAGGATTATTTCACTTTATGTGGACGAGATGCGTTAGTTTGACAAGTGTCATAACATTGCCACATTGTAAACATTGCAAATGCGGGTATTTCTGTGATAAGAGTGCAACATTAAACCAAAATATTTACAGCTTACACAGTTGTAGTTCTGTCCTCAAACCTTTACAGAATGACGACCCTGCCATGATGGCAATTGGTCTGCCTGGATGACAATTATTCAAATTAGAAAGGGTAATCAAAATTTTTTAATTGAAAAAAAAATTGTTTTGTTGTTTTTGTGACGTGTTTACCCAATGTATGTGTATGTATTGTGGTCAGAATATAGTAAATGTGTGATACAAAGTGAAGAAAAGTTGCATTCATAAATAAGATAATGTTTATGTTGGTGTAAAATTAGTTTGTGCATGACCTTGCTGGCAAGCGCGAAGTTATTCACGGCGTTGTTCAGTTGGTTTGAAATTCCACAAACAGTGAACGGCGTTGCTAGTGATGTGCACATAGTCTAAGAAACTTTCTGTGATATTTTGGAAACGTGGAAGATCACATAACTTGATGTTGACGAGAGCTCAGGCTCATGCAATCCGAGAAAAACAGAGGTTAGTTAGACGATCGGAGATGGCGGAAGAACGGAGATTATCGCAAATAGGGCAAACTGAAGATCTTGACAGGATAGAGATTGATGTACAACAAAAAGTATCGAGTGCGAGTCACGCAATGGAACGTAGTAATAGTGCAGAAGGAATGGTCGTAGTTTCGCGATTGGTATCACAGTCTGAGAATGCACAAAAACAAGCCAATGGCGGATATAGTGAGTCAGAAGAAGAATTTGAAACGAGCAACTTTAGTACGTTGAACCAAATATAGTAATTCTAAATCATACCGGACAGTTTACAACAGAAAGAATGTGTGTAAGTGCGTCCGCACTATGTACAGAAGTCGGTGAGACGCCACATGAAAGACGCGAACGGCAAACATCAAATAGTAACGGGTGACGATGGTGAAGAGTCAGATAGTGTGGTCGCAATATTTAAGCAACTCACTATGGTCGTAAAGCAGACAAATGCAGGGTTAGCCGACTTAAAACTTGAATCAAAGGCAGGGGCAGCAGAGTTAAAACTTGAAAGAAATGCGGGGTTAGCAGAGTTAAAACTTGAAAGAAATGCGGGGTTAGCAGATTTAAAAACTGAAACAAATGCAAGGTTAGCAGAGTTAAAAACAGAGACAAATGCTCGCTTAAATAGTCTCAAATTTGAAACCTATGCTGGATTCGAAAAACTCCCCGAAGTTTAGCAAAAACTACTAACGGAAGTTAATGAACAGTTTACTAAAATCTGGAGAGAGGCAAGAGACTCGTGCGATGTTATACAATTGTTAATGGCTGCCCAGAAAAAGATGAGTTCAGACGTTGCCCTGGTGCAGGATGCAGCGTCTAAGGTTAATCAAAGAGTTGATAAGTTAGCACGTAAGACGTCTGGTAAGGCGCAACAAATCGTCGAAGAGCTCAATGTCAGAAAACGTGTCACGCGAGCCACATTAAAAAGATTTGATACACGCATTGAAAACATCGTCTCGAAAAATCGGAAACAGTATGAACAGCTTCGTACAGAACTGACACAGTGTATCGAGAACCGTACAGACAGCAGTAGTGAGGCAACGGAATTGGTAGTATCATCCGACATAGAGATGGATGGAAATCCAGAAGTAAACAAGTAGCGGAAAAACAAAAAGTCGTGAGATTCCAGTGGCATATCCACAGGAGGTTGCGTCAGTAATTGCAGAAACGAAAAACAAAAGCAAATGGGAAGAGAACAGTTAACACAGGTGACCAAAGTAGGTAATGTGCAGGCACAACAGACAACGGAGCGAGAAACAGAAACGCACGCATTCCAACAGAGCGGCAGCCGACCCTCCGAACGTACGTTAGTGACACGAGAACAGACTAACTTGTGACGAAACATTTACCAATTTCTCAATTTCAAAGTTATAATACAACAGGCTATAGACCGCAAGTCTATGTGAATCGAATAGGAAGACAAAACACTGATCCAGTAACGGGATGCTTAAACGAATCTTTCCGTCCGATACACGAGGAACGGTACTTTTTAGATACATAATTACCGGATATTGTTGTGAAAACACAAACGCCGTATTAAGGAATAGAAAAATTTGACAATGATCACTTTTTGACACACAGAAAATTCCAACATTACAAAGAAAGCGGGAATGGCTTACACCCATGGACGATTATAAATAAATTCCAGATCGATTTACCAGAGCATTGGCCACTTAGACATAAACTTGACTTCATTTGTGGGCATATGGACGGCGCAATAGCGGAAACCATGCAAAGAGTAGCTGCAAACTGTCAATCGTATGAGCAATTTAAATCCGCATTCCTGGAATTATACTGGTCCACGGAAACCCAAAATAGAATAATGTATGAATTGTTACAGAAAGAGTTAATCGAAAATTCAGGAGAAATGAAACCAGTTCGATCTTTCGAAGAAATGACAAAAAAGAACCAGTGTTGAGATAATCCATACAGTGATGGGGAACTGATACGTATGTGCACAATGAAGTTACCGTTACGCTATTAGCAGTCATTGGTTGGTAGGACAGGAGACAATATACAAGCATTTAAAGGGATGTTAAGAGAACTTTAATTCATATTCAGTGAAGATGACACGAAGAAACAACGTACAGTCACGAAAAAACAATGGTAGGGGGGATAATACCAACCGATTAGGCTTTAATAATAATTACAGTGGCAATAATAACGTAGGAAAACGCAATAATTTTGGAAAGAATGGTGAGCGCCCATGGGATAACAATGCTAACTGTGGTTTTGGAAACTCACAGACGTCGAATAATAGTTACGGTTTTGGTGGGCACCGGAATTACAATAATGGATTTGGTCCTAGAAACTACGGTGGTAACTATGATCCGAGATATAATCACCACGCAAACGAGGCAGGAATGTTTAGAGGTTTCCAACAACAAAATCCAAGATACTGACGTGGAAATGGAATGGCCAGAACGCAGAAAGTTTGAGAAAATCAAGCTTTAGCAGGACAAAACACGCGAAATGAAGCGATACCGGAAATCGAGTTGAGGCCACCAAACCCAGGTAAAAGACAGAATTGACGAGATGAACGGTACGAATACCAGTGACAAGTGATTCAATCGCAAAATGAATTTCGTAGGAAGGTAAAAGGATATCATGAAGAAAAGAAAGGAAAGTAACCACTAAAGTAACTCTTCTGCAAACGAAATGTGTTCTGGGGAAAGAGTAGAAAGCAAGGAGGAAGATAGAGATCAGCATGTGGATAGTTGGATGAAATAGTAAGAGATTCCCTCTTAAGGATGTAGTGGGAAGGAGAAGTAAGTTGATTTTTGTGGACGAGAGGAAGTAAAGAAGTAGAAAGGAAATAAAGAATTAGGTAAGAAGGCAATAGTCATTTGTAATTGGTTCCGTCGAGGACGATGAAAAAATAATTGAAGAGATATTTTGGGGAAATATGTGAAGCATATATGATTTGTGGAATGTACCACAAACTGATATTGAAATAAAGATATGAGGGAAATGAATATAAGATGTCGTTAGGAGGTAATAATTAGGGAAGAGAATTGAATTAAGCTAAGCAAGATACGAGTTATTTCGTAGAAGGAGGTAAACAGTAGGAAGTAAGATTAACCCAGAAAAGATTTCAATAAGGAAGAGTATGATGGGGAAAGGAAGGAACATAAAAGTTTACTAACGAGAAAAAGGAGAAAGGGCTATGTACAACTGAGAAAAAAAGTTTTAAGCTTTAAAACAACCCAATGGAAAATAAAAACATTTTGAAAAGGAAAGGAACAGATGAGAGACGTATTTTATATTTTGAAGTTATCTTACAGCTAATGCCAAAAACTAGAGATTGCAGAGGAAAAGACGCGGGAGTCGGAGTCAAGGTGCGAAGTTTTCAAAAATAATATGAAGCACTTGTAGTTAGAATAATAAAATGAGATGGTGGTAGGAATTCACTAACTTACTAATCGTCATCACCATCAATGCCACTCTTACTATCCATCATGATGAAGATGAGAAAACCATGACCTGTATATTAAGAAAATCAAGCAGAATGTGAAGAAGATATGAATAAATGGTTCAAAATGGTTCAAATGGCTCTGAGCACTATGGGACTTAACAGCTGTGGTCATCAGTCCCCTAGAACTTAGAACTACTTAAACCTAACTAACCTAAGGACATCACACACATCCATGCCCGAGGCAGGATTCGAACCTGCGACCGTAGCAGTCGCGCGGTTCCGGACTGAGCGCCTTAACCGCGAGACCACCGCGGCCGGCTATGAATAAATAAAAACATTGTTATGAAAAACATTTTTATAGAGTAAATGATAACTTTTGTAAAGTTTATTAAAAATTTCAATGTTTGTAAAGTTTTGGTGTAATTTAAGGGAGTAAGGTTTATAATAAAATAGACAATGATATAATGTGCAATAGCGAACAGGTGAGGATGTAAGAGGAGTAAGATAATGAAATCAGGGACAAACATTGTATTAGATATGAAGTCGGCAGACAAGGTGCAGCATCATTGCGGCCAGATCGACGGCAGGACTGAGGAGAGCGGTTAGGCGTGGGAGGAAAGGGCACTGAATGTGAGTGTCTGGTACGTCACCTTACGAGATGACGAAAGAAGAGGCCTTGGTGGAAGCAACGGTCCAAGAGGATAACACCACAAGGGAAAAGTTTGGAGAGCTACAACGCATCCTGGATACAATCAACATGTACCCTGACGTGAGCTTTATTCATACTGAAAGCCACATACAAGCGTTATAACGATGGTTTTGCGAAAGTGTTAGATACTTGGCACTTCTATCGCGAACTGTTTAAAGCAGCATATGGAGAGATGATGGATGTCAACCGAACCGGAACGGAGACGGACATATTACAGCAAGTACGAGCGGGTGTTTAAATTCACCACAGGGAGAAGAAGAGATGCGTTTCTGTAACTCAACGTGCAGAGTTGCTGAAACTGTTATCAGACCATACGGAATTCAACAACTGCGAAACAACGCCTAAATGCTTATGGGACGAAGCAAGAAAACGATGGAAGACTGTTCAGTATATCTAGATGGACAACCGAATACAATAAAAGAATACACGACAATTTCAAAGAAGACGCCATAAGAACGAATTAAACGATAACGAGATTCAACAGGTCTTCAATCCTAAATCCTGGTCCAGAGAAGAAAGAAGACACAATTGAGAAGAACAGATGCACCAAGAACAGAAGATGCCACGCAGAACATTTGGAAGAAGGAAGAGCCTGGACCAGAAGAGATCAAGAAACCTTTTCAAATCCCTTCCCATAAAGGACCATTATTGCATTTAACTAAGAACGAGAATCCAATTTAACTTTTCTAGCAATATAAATATCCGATATTCCTATGGCAAATTGCAACATCCTCAGATGTCATACCGAGAAATAGGAGACGATTACTCGTATGAATACCTAGAGACGAATAGAACAACGATGAACCGACATAAAGATTCGTCCAATGAAGAAGAAAAGTTTTATGCTGCCTAAAACGGATCTCCAATACAACGTCACCAAGAGCACATGAAAAATGGAGCAAAGGCAACCACGCATTCACAACACGCTCAGACCTTCAGCAACCTTTCTCTCTGCCGATCGTCATTCCATGCTCAGCAGAAAAGAGGCGAGGCGCACGTTAATCGTCAATCCATGCTCAGCGGAGACACGGCGAGGCACATGGCCGACCGTCATTCAATGTCCGACAGAGGCACGCCGAAACACGTGAAAAAAAGTGACGATTTCAATGAACCATATTAAAGATGTAGGAGAAAGAACTATCTGTGACAGACTATTATATATGTTGTTGCCTTCAGTGCTGAGACTGGTTTGATGCAGCTCTCCATGCTACCCTATCCTAGGCAAGATTCTTCATCTCCCAGTACTTACTGCAACCTGCGTCATTCTGAATCTGCTTAGTGTATTCATCCCTTGGTCTCCCTCTACGATTTTTACCCTCCATGTTGCCCTCCAATGCTAAATTTGTGATCCCTTGATGCCTCAGAACATGTCCCACCAACCGGGCCCTTCTTCTTGTCAAGTTGTGCCACAAATTCCACTTCTCCCCAATTCTATTCAATACCACTTCACTAGTTATGTGATCTACCCATCTAATCTTCAGCATTCTTCTGTAGCACCACATTTCGAAAGCTTCTATTCTCTTCTTTCCTTGCCATTGCCAGTCTACATTTTACATCTTCTCTACTTCGACCATCACCAGTTATTGTGCTCCCCAAATAGCAAAACTCCTTTACTACTTTAAGTGTCTAATTTCCTAATCTAATTCCCTCAGCATCATCCGACTTAATTCGACTACATTCCATTGTCCTCGTTTTGCTTTTGTTGATGTTCATCTTACATTCTCCTTTCAAGACAGTGTCCATTCCGTTTAACTGCTCTTCCAAGTCCTTTACTGTCTCTGACAGAATTACAATGTCATCGGCGAATCTCAAAGTTTTTATTTCTTCTCCATGGACTTTAATACCTACTTCGAATTTTTCTTTTGTTTCCTTTAGTGCTTGCTCAATATATAGATTGAATAACATCGGGGAGAGGCTACAACCCTGTCTCACTCCCTTCCCAACCACTGCTTCCCTTTCATGTCCCTCGACTCTTATAACTGCCATCTGGTTTCTGTACAAATTGTAAATAGCCTTTCGCTCCCTGTATTTTACCCCTGCCACCTTTAGAATTTGAAAGAGAGTATTCCAGTCAACATTGTCAAAAGCTTTCTCTAAGTCTACAAATGCTGGAAACGTACGTTTGCCTTTCCTTAATCTTTCTTCTAAGGTAAGTCGTAAGGTCAGTATTGCCTCACGTGTTCCAACATTTCTACGGAATCCAAACTGATCTTCCCCGAGGTCGGCTTCTACTAGTTTTTCCATTCGTCTGTAAAGAATTCGTGTTAGTATTTTGCATCTGTGGCTTATTTAACTGATAGTTTGGTAATTTTCACATCTGTCAACACCTGCTTTCTTTGGGCTCTGGCTCTGAGCACTATGGGACTCAACTGCTGAAGTCATTAGTCCCCTAGAACTTAGAACTAGTTAAACCTAACTAACCTAAGGACATCACAAACATCCATGCCCGAGGCAGGATTCGAACCTGCGACCGTAGCGGTCTTGCGGTTTCAGACTGAAGCGCCTTTAACCGCATGGCCACTTCGGCCGGCGCTTTCTTTGGGATTGGAATTATTATATTCTTCTTGAAGTCTGAGGGTATTTCGCCTGTCTCATACATCTTGCTCATCAGATGGTAGAGTTTTGTCATGACTGGCCGCGGTGGTCTCGCGGTTCTAGGCGCTCAGTCCGGAACCGCGCGACTGCTACGGTCGCAGGTTCGAATCCTGCCTCGGGGATGGATGTGTGTGATGTCCTTAGGTTAGTTAGGTTTAAGTAGTTCTAAGTTCTAGGGGACTGATGACCACAGATGTTAAGTCCCATAGTGCTCAGAGCAATTTGCACCATTTGATCTCATTTTTGAGACGTTTGTATTGCTTTTTGCTTGCTTCATTTAATGCATTTTTATATTTTCCCCTTTCATCAATTAAATTCAATATATCTTCTGTTACCCAAGGACTTCTACTAGCCCTCGTCTTTTTACCTATTTTATCGTCTGCTGCCTTCACTACTTCATCCCTCAGAGGTACCCATTCTTCTTCTGCTGTATTTCTTTCCTCCATTCGTGTCAGTTCTTCCCTTGCGCTCTCCCTGAAACTCTCTACAACCTCTGGTTTAGTCAGTTTATCCAGGTCCCATCTCCTGAAATTCCCACCTTTTTGCAGTTTCTTCAGTTTTTATCTACAGTTCATAACCAATAGGTTGTGGTCAGGGTCCACATCTGCCCCTGGAAATGTCTTACAATTTAAAACCTGGTACCTAAATCTCTTTCTTACCATTATATAATCTATCTGATACCTACTAGTATCTACAGGATTCTTCCATGTATACAACCTACTTTCAAGATTCTTGAAACAAGTGTTAGCTATGATTAAGTTGTGCTCTGTGCAAAATTCTACGAGGCAGCTTCCTCTTTCATTTCTTAACCCCAATCCATATTCACCTACTATGTTTCCTTCTCTCCCTTTTCCTGCTCTCGAATTCAAGTCACCCATGACTATTAAATTTTCATCTTCCTTCACTACCCGAATATTTTCATTTATCTCATCATACATTTCTTCAATTTCTTCATCATCTGCAGAGCTAGTTGGCATATAAACTTGTACTACTGTAGTAGGCGTGGGCTTCGTGTCTATCTTGGCCACAATAATGCCTTCACTATGCTGTTTGTAGTAGCTTACCCGCACTCCTATTTTTTAATTCATTATTAAACCTACTCCTGCATTACCCCTATTTGATTTTCTATTTGTAACCCTGTATTCGCCTGACCAAAAGTCTTGTTCCTCCTGCCACCGAACTTCACTAATTCCCACTATATCTACCTTTAACCTATCCATTTCCCTTTTTAAATTTTCTAAGCTACCTGCCCTATTAAGGGATCTGACATTCCACACTCCGATCCGCAGAACACCAGTTTTCCTTCTCCTGATAACGACGTCTTCCTGAGTATTCCCCGCCCGGAGATCCGAATGGGGGACTATTTTACCTCCGGAATATTTTACCCAAGAGGACGCCATCATCATTTAACCATACAGTAAAGCTGCATGCCCTCGGGAAAAATTACGGTCGTAGTTTCCCCTTGCTTTCAGCCGTTCGCAGTACCAGCACAGCAAGGCCGTTTTGGTTAGTGTTACAAGGCCAGATCAGTCAGTCATCCAGACTGTTGCCCCTGCAACTACTGAAAAGGCTGCTGCCCCTTTTCAGGAACCACTTGTTTGTCTGGCCTCTCAACAGATACCCCTCCGTTGTGGTTTTACCTACCGTATGGCCATCTGTATTGCTGAGGCACGCAGGCCACCCCACCAATGCCAAGGTCCATGGTTCATGGGGGAAAATATATATATATATATATATATATATATATATATATATATATATATATAAAATTTGAATTTGAACACTCTTAGGTGTTAGCAACAGATCTTTATTAACGATGTTTTTAAAACTTTAATCTTGACATATAGATAATATTTCCTTGTATTTCATATTTTTCAACACGTTTAAATTAAGAAAACCTAATATTAACATTTCTTGGGAGGTTAAGTTTCTAATGTGTGATATGTTTGTAAAAAATAGAGGATATATAAATATAACTGGCATTAGGTATTCCATGTGTCATTTAAAATTTTGTAAAGTAATTAGTAGGACTGGAAATTTAATATGTTTGTAAAAGGAAAGTCGAAAATTGTTGTTAAGTTATGTGTAGATTTATGGTTTTTGGGGAATATAAACGTGTTTGTGAATAGGATTATGCCTGTAAGGTCATGGGAATGATTTGGTTGAGTTTAATATAGATCATAAAGCTTTATTGTAAAAAATGAAACTTTCTTACATTATGATTGATATGAAAGCTGGAAATAAAATGAAAACTATTGAAAATGGAGAGGGTACTGTTAAATGAAGGTTTCCTCAACTTCAATACATATCTAACATTATTTAACATAAAATAAGTAATCAAGGAAAACAGATCAGTCTCAAAGTTAAAAATTTTTTACAGATGACACAAATTTGTAGGTAAGCTCAAATTGTTTGAATTAAAATTAAAATTAAAATGTAGGCAACTATATTGAAAGAAAAGGACATTAGATTAGTGAAACAGAATTGCATACAAATCAGAATCTTAATACAAACTAAATTTAGTGGAAGGGGTTCAAGGCTTTCCTATTTTTAGTTAGCTGGTAAAATAACGTCGAGAAAGCAGTTAAGTTTACCATTGGAAATTTTATTCTACTCACAAAACATTGTTTATAAATAGCACTATTGATAAAAGGAAATGTTTTAATACAGGATGGTAAAAACCGACTGCATTCAACAGGAATGTGAACGAATATTCCCTGAATGGGTTTCCAACTTCTACAATGGATCGAAGGATGACCTATGCCATATCACATCTATAATCTAGGTTTAAATCAAGTTTCACAAAAGAGAAAACTATCAAAATGGTCTACAGTGACCCTCAATTATCTTTAATTACTTATCCAACTTACTCGCAAATTACAGTAGCTGATGTGGCTTCTCAATAATTATATAACAGAAAAATCATCGCGTCTCAGATTTTTACTTCAAGTGGCAAATGTGAACACCATGAGCTTTAATTGACGATCGACACTGGTATTACGCAAAAAGGGGGTGTAACCGATGAGACTTCTGCAGTTCTGAGTGAAGCTTTATGCGCTGTTATGCGGCATCGCGTGCGTTCATTACCTTGTCGGTGTTCGTCAGGGGGCGGCGGACAGCACAGCTCCGCTCACCTCGCCGTCTCGGAAGCAACTCTCTCCTAACTTCTCCTTACTACAATTTACCGAAGTTGGTCTAAAAAAACTGTCTGGCTGTGTTTTCATCTGACCAATCAGGGTCTCAATGTTAACCTTAAGCTCCACCTACAAAAATTCTGTCTATCCAATGAGAAACGTTATACTTTTCGTGGTGGGGCAATATTTTAAAGTTTGCAACGTAACAGTTACGTGAAAAAGTCTCACGCTAAAACTTGCAGCTAGTGTGGTCCTTTTAGTGTTATCGTAAGATCTATACTGTTCTTCTGGAGGGCTCTAGCTTTTAACATGGGCTGGGGGTGGTCCTAGCGGTTAGCTGGTGACGTGGGTGTCCGTCCCTTATCGTAGGGCCTTCCAGCTTAACACGGTTCTGCTCTCGTCTTCTGTTCTCGTTTCTCCCCTCCGAAGTGCGTCTGTCTCACGGTGGGAAGGTATGACATGCATTTAGGCATTCTTGTTTTAGTCTGTGGTATTCCATTTGCTCATTCGTTACTCGTACTACTTTGGTTAGTTTAATGTCACGATTTATTCGGAGCTATGTGACATACAACTGGATTTGCTTATCATGTCAGGGTTTTCATGGAAGGTGTTGGATTTGCCTGACACCTTACAAGCTCAAATCCGTAAACATGAAATAAAGTACAATGTGAAATATAATGATAAGGAGACTAGATGGAACCATTGTTTAAGGAATACAAAATATTAAAATAGGAAGTTGGTCAGTAAATATGTCAACGGCCACAATGAGCAGTTGCAGACAATTTTGCACTGTCTTTAAGCAATTTCTCAACCATTGATTGACCCAGCACAAAACTGAACACGAAAGGATGAGGATATGTAAGGTGGCAGAATAAATGGTCAATTTCACACGTTAGATAAGAGTTATATACATCGTAATGGGAAGGTGTATCGACACCTAACTTACTTTGGCACTAATGAGCATATTTGCCTATAAGTATGTAATGCAAAAGGGGTAACACTCAATCGATGGAATTAACACACCGTTCCTATATAATACATGCAAATGTGCTGAATGTGAAAGAAGCAGCGAGAGGAAACGTTTCTGTGGAAGCAGGTGCAGGCAGAAGCAGAGGCCGCACTATGGGAGGCACCACAAAAACCTCTTAGGGGGCGTCCAGCAGCAGGAGACATTGACCGGACAGGTGACGCATATTGGAGAGCAATTAATGGACCAACCGAAGTAGGACAGAAATAAGTTTTAGAAAAATGCGTTTTGGAATTCCAGATGGATACAAACAAAACCAGTGACGCAGTTGATCATGTGAACAACAAGTGGTACACATGTGATGTACGCATGTAACATTTAGGCGTCTGGAGCAGGCTCAAAACGTCCGACTGTCGAAAACGAACTAGAAAGGAGTAAAGTGCCGATATTATGACGCAGTTTAATATTAGGACCCTTGCGATTGACAGAGAGAGTTTCCGAAAAATAAAAGGAACACTTCTATTGGTCGAAAAAAGCCATGACGTGGAGAAGAAAAGAAACTAGGTGGGAAGACTATTCGGCTACAAGAAAGACAAGAGCGAAATTTTCGGGGCTCTTCTCTGAACTGGTGTCAAGTGCAGAATGGCGTGCATAACGCTCTGTACGACGCAGAGGAGAAATTTGTGTGAATACTGCCTTCATTGCGGCTGACAAAAAGGTAGATATTTGCTGTAGCATCGTTGAGCTTCAACTGTGGAGAAACGAACCAGCCAGTTCGTTAATTGTTCTTGCGAGGACTGAGAGGGCATTTTAATATGCATGCTGTTCCAGCCATGGGCGTGCATATCGCGATATTCCAAGACTAGGGATGAGTACATGTTTTATCTCATAACGAGAAACATAGGGAGAGTTTCTGCTAGAAAAATTAGCAAAGGCTTAATTAGTTTTTATAGGAGTTTCAGAGGACGAGAGCAACCATGCAGACGACAGCTCATTGCAGCTAAGGTAAATACCGCGAGCAGAGGAGTAAACTTGTTGGTTCACCAGCTTGCGTGCCCTGTAAACGCGAGCGACCTTGGGTAAGCTTTTGGCAACTTGTCACAAAACTAACCATCCCCCGTAAAGTTGATTGTCATCCTAAATAGTACTTAACTTTGAATCGGAATCGGATGATTTATCATAGTACTGGCCAACATTATGACGTAGTCATAAGAATAATCTTTGAAAGAAATTTATAGTTAAAATTTACTATTGTTGTGTTTAGGACTCTTTCACTTTATGAAGACAAGATGTGTTGTTTGACATCCGTCATAATATTGTCATATTGTAAACTGTGTAAATGCGTGTATTTCTGTGATAAGACTTCAACATTAAGCCAAAATATTTACAGCATACACAGTTGTGGTTCTGTCCTCAAAATCTTACACACTTTAAGGCAAAAAAAAAAGTTCAACACGGAAGAATTATCCAAATGGGACGGAGATCACATGATGCATTCTATGTGTACAGATAATTAATTACTATTTAAAAAAATTTGACGATTTATTCAAGACAAAGAGCAAGTCAACAAAGCATTGGTCCACTTCTGTCCCTTGTGCAAGTAGTTATTTGGCTTGGCATTGTTCACAGGCTTGTTGGATGTTCTGCTGAGGGATATCATGGTTAATACTGTCCAACTGAGGCGTTATATCGTCAAAATCCCAAGATGGTTGCAGGGCCCTACCCTTAATGCTGCAAACGTACTCAGTTGAGCCAGCATTAACACAAGCAGTAGGAGCTCTCGCCTTTTTCTACACGCAAGGCTTGATGGGCACTAATATGCGTACGATCGTCGTGTGCGGTCGGCAACGAAAGTTGTCATGCTATGAGAATAAATGGCACCGTTGGGCTGTATGGCGGGCTACAATCAGTTTGTACCCCGCTGCTGCAAGACACGTCCTCTCTTGCCATTGGGGCTCAGTTCGAAGTGGGACTCATCAATAACGTCAATTTTACTCCAGTCAATGAAATTCGAGGCCGAAGACGTGCCTTGAGACGCCCCAGACAACGGTGGGATACCGACCTGACTACTGTCCTACCGTCCACCATGTGGCCTGACAACTGGGAGTGGGGTGGCATTTCTTTATGGCAGGACTGCTTCGGTTGCTATCCGCGGCCCCGTAAGCACAGAGGTACGTCGACGATATCCTACATCCCGTGTTGTTGTCCTTCGTGGTAACCCATCCTAGGCTTACATTTCAACAAATCAGTGCCGTTCCTCACACGGCGAGAGTTTCTACTGCTGGTGTTAGTGCTTGCCAAACTGTATCTTTGTCAGTAAGGTCGCCGGATCTTTCCTCATCTGAGAACGTCTGGAGCATTAAGGGGTCCAACCGTCTCGGGATTTCGACTATCAAACGCTTCAACTATAAAAAATTTAACACGAAATCCTTCAGAAGGACAACGAACAACTCGGTCAATAAATGCCAAGCCGAATAAGCGCTTGCGTAAGGTCCAGACTGAATTTGCGAAGCTCTTTCTCCTGAAAAATTAATTTTTTTCAGAAATTGTAATACTTGTATGTCTGTACATGTACATCACATCTATTGACTTTCATCCCATTCGGACAATCCTTCGGTATATAAATGTGACAGCTTATTTAGCTGTAATTATCAAGTTGCATTGGAGTGACGAAACGAAAACTACTCATAAATATTTTCATCCATTGTTCCAGAAATGAAAAAAAAAGGCGAGCATGAGATGGTGTAGGCGACAGAGAGGTATTTGTCTACACTGAAATCCCTACCACTGGAAAAGAATAAAACGAATCGAGGTGTTGCAGTGATCAGAACTGGACTTGCATTTGAGAGGAGAGCCAGCCAAATCGCCGTTCGACCATTCACACGTTGGGTTTACTAAACTGCTTGACGCGTATGCCGGGATGACTCATTTGAAAAGGACACGGCCAATGTCCTTTACCTATCGGAGCATGTGCTCCGTCTCTAATGACCACTTTGTCAGAAACTGGAAATTTGTGGCAAGGTCTTAATGGACCAAACTGCTGAGGTCATCGGTCCCTAAGCTTACACACTACTTAGTATAACTTAAACTATGGACAACGCACACACTCATGCCCGAAGGAGGACTCGCGGACTCGAACCTCTGACGGGGGAGGGGAGGATGGGGGGAAGAAGCACGAACTGTGACAAGGTGCCCTATACCGCGCGGCTACCCCGCGCGGCCCTCTTTGTCGACGAGATACAAAATCCTAATCTTCATTCCCAATATCCTAGAAGAGAATGCAGTAGTAAAGGTAAGGTTTAAGATGTACAAACTGTATACTGTAAGTAACATTATTCTGAGCCCTTACTAAAAATTTAGATTCCCAGATCCACAATTCCCTTTGATATTCTTACCTTGAAGTCGTGTTTTGTCAACGGCTGCATGTTCCCTATCTTTTATGTATGTTTGTGATGATCTTTTACTCTCATAAATGAGAAACAAAATCTTCATACACCCATCTGTATTCCCGTGCGTGTTAAAGTGCTACTTCCGGGATGAGGATTTGCACCTGCCACGGACTGAATGAGCATGGCGGATTAATGACGAGGGTCGGCGTGCAGGCCGGTCTCAAAGTGGTTTCCAGGCGGTGATGGTACCCAAGTACCTCGTCAGTTATACGATTCAGAAACTTTTACAAAAACTTTCGTCCAGTTTCACATAAAAGCCCAAGCGCTATTATTTGTGGTAAGAGGATACTCAAGTTCAGTTGTGTATAAAAAGAAAGTAGGTGAGGCACGGTTAGAGAAGCGGTGAAATGGAAAGGAGAAAGGTGAACTCTGCTGAGGAAAAAATGGCGATGGCTGATCCATATTTCATGAAAAATATAGGTATTAGGTAGGATTCCATGGTCTTTTATTTGAAGAAGAAAAACTGTGGCACCACTCTGCCACAAACGTCTTCTCGTCTCAAAAGCAACAAATGAGGAGAATTCAACACAACTGCCCACATTATAACTACCGTTAATAGTATAAAATTGTTCTGATATTTTTGTTGACAGTGGCATTAGAACGTAGGACCGTGATATGTAGAAGAGGCGTCCGCCAATGGTACATGACATCTGCCGAAACATTATTGACCCACCTCCGTCCAGAACCCATGGGACTATATGTCTGAGACGTGCATTAGTTCCTGAAGGCTTCCATACTTCTTCACAACAGTCATAAGGTTTAAGATTACTCCGTCACTCGCCAGGAAAGAAGTATGTATGCCGATGGTCTAGGATCCATTATAGTTGTTTACCTGCCTATTCTCTTCGCGCACTGAGCGCGGTAGCGCAGTGGCTAGTACACTGAACTCGCAATCAGGAAAGCGACGCTTCAGATCAGCGTCCGGCCATCCTGAATTATGTCTTCCGCGATTTCCCTAAGTTACTTACGGAAAATGCTGGGATGCTGTCTTTGAAATGACACGGCCGACTTCCTTCCCAATACTCCTTTAGACCGAGCTTGTACTCCGTCTTTAATGACTTCCTTGTCGACCGGTCGACGCCTAGTTCAAAATGCTCAAATGTGTGTGAAATCTTATGGGACTTAACTGCTAAGGTCATCAGTCCCTAAGCTTACACACTACTTAACCTAAATTATCCTAAGGACAAACACACACACCCATGCCCGAGGGAGGACTCGAACCACCGCCGGGACCAGCCGCACAGTCCATGACTGGCAGCCGACGCCTAGTGACCAAATCAATGCGTGGAGACGGTTACGTACTGTCTGAATCGACAAGGACCACACATTTTCCTGCAAAAAAGCTGCGCGTAGGTGTCTTGAATCTTCTGTGTCGATATGAGCCGTAATTTTTAGACAGCGGTCATCCGCTGGTTTTATTAACCGCAAGAGACAACCTAGCTCGAGATCTTCAACCCCTTGCATCCCACGATAGCAGTTGATATGTTCGAATGATGTCTCGGTGGTGTGCACATATTCGACGGGCAACTTGCAATACTGACAACACTTTTTGCTGTAAAGTAGCAATTAGTGCATTGTATAAGCTTGATATGATTGCTGAAGGAATGTTGAAAGAGTGAACAGTGCTGCCATATATGTCTCCCTCACGACTGGATAGGTAACGCTTTCTACTAAACTATGCGTTGAATGCAGGTTTACTTTTACCTCTAATTGTCCAGGTCACTGTACGTAGGTACTTGTGAGCTGAAAATAGTATATAGAAAGATTCTTCCGCTCGGAAATGACAAAGTATGGAACGGGGCAGCGGATTAAACGAGTGAATAACTTTGTGTACAGACTACAAGGGGATCCTCATCCGGACGGATAGGTTTTGAGTAAGAGCTACCAGAATGACTCACTTCAAGGCTCACGACCGATTACATTGGTTGATCGGTTTTCAGCATGGTTCGCTGACGGTCATGTTACATACAGAGTGTGCTTCTAATCGAGCCTGTACCAAAGGATTATTTTACGTTTTAAGGAAATATGTCAACGACTGTATATATAAGGAACGATGAGAAGTTTCCGTTAGAAGGCCGTACAGTCCACAGTCGGTATGCCAGTCAGGTAAAATCACCGTCAGCAATGAGGCAGTCACACCACCGGCGCTCCATGTTGAAGATATCCGCCTGGTAAAACATCGTGTCCTGTTGCGTGAAAAAGTCCGTAAATACTTGCCGTACATCATCGTCCGACGTAATGTCGACCTTTCTAGGCCATTTTTAAGGGTCCGAAAGCGTGATAATTGCATGGAGAGATATCAAGAGTATTGGGCGGGTGCTCGAGAGTCTCCCATCCGAACTGGCACAACTTACATTTGCAATATGGAGACGTGCGTTATCATGAAGCAGCATGGAACTTGGCACACCATTCCACAGGGTGGTCTTTTACAGACATACTGCACTATACACATTCTTCATCCTCCCATGAATATCTACCGATGTTTGTCCTTTGACAGCCAAGGATATAATAATAGCACTTCGGTCCTGTTTGTATTGATTTGATAATCACGTGACCGTAGTTCACGTTTTCACATTTTCCGCAAGCACGTCAGGAAGACACGAATGCCACACTGATGCCTTGCCCACATGTCAGTGCTTATATACCCGCATCGGAGTCGCGCTGCGTTGCATGTACGCTGCAGCAGCGCGCACAAACGAAAACTTTTTGATCAACCCTTGCACAATAAGCAGACCGCGCAAAACATAATTTGCGACATACAGGTTATTAACACCGATTCTAAGAAAATTATCTTGAGCAGAGGTGGAACTCCTGTACGTACTTCTCGCACTGGTCTTATCTGAATCACGAAGATCAGTAAAAACAAACTGAAAGATAACTTTGGCCCCTATTCTCCGTCGACTAAGTTGTTACGAGGCACAGAACCACGTACACCGATGACAATGGTGTTTAATAGAGACGGCAGCTCCATTACACCGTTAGAAAAGGAGACGGCCGCTGACACACAACCAAGTGCTTACGCGTGTATATCGGCATTTACAAATAGTGGAGACTATTTTTAACTGACTACCGAGGATGTGTGCAGAATACAGCTTTACTATTGTCAAGGAATTTATAGTGACGCTTTCACGCTTAGCAGGACGTGTAGAGAAAAACGTGGTGCCTCCACAGCTCAGGTAGTATCATCGGTTGGGAAGAAACGCTAAATTTACACACTAGACACAAATAAGAGACGAATATCGACTGACTTTATGTACGCTTAAATGGTCTCAAATTAACTAAAATTAAACATAGTTCCTCATAAAATACTCTCTGTTGGCATGATTACAGGGATTAGTGCAGCCTGAGAAACTCTCAAGACACGTACAAGCGTTTAATTTCTCCACTCGCATTCGAAGAAAGTTTTACGTAATGTCCCACTTCTGGGCAGTGAGGTACCTTTTCTTTATGATTAGCCGCACGGGAAGTAAGAGCAATCTCTCTCCAGTCGTTTGCTTAAAAAGACCTAACTGCTCATGGCTGCAAAGTAGACCATGGAACTGTTAACTCAGTTATTTACTGTTCGCCCTCCAGAACTTCCAACATGTCGGATTAGCGACGCAGTTGTACTATATGTGAAGGGCGTATCTCAAGAGCAACCTTTGATTCGAATTTAAATAAATTACGACAATGTTTCCTTTTGCCGGCCGGAGTGGCCGTGCGGTTCTAGGCGCTACAGTCTGGAACCGAGTGACCGCTACGGTCGCAGGTTCGAATCCTGCCTCGGGCATGGATGTGTGTGATGTCATTAGGTTAGTTAGGTTTAATTAGTTCTAAGTTCTAGGCGACTGATGACCTCAGAAGTTAAGTCGCATAGTGCTCAGAGCCATTTGAACCATTTTGTTTCCTTTTATTAAATTTATTATTTAAAATGCAGCAATGCATAAGGTTATACTGCCTGTGTTGCCTTTTTGATTATATGATACTTTCTGTTGTGGATATAGCACTCATGCCGTCTAATACATTGTATCTCTTACAACTGCTTCTGCCATAAAATTAATTCAGAGTCTATTTTAAAAATTCTAAACTGAAACTGGTCTGTGAAATTTTCAACTTTCACTGCTACGTTATTTCACATATTATTAAACCACACGATTACTGCAAAGACACATTCATGTACCTTGTTACCGGTTGCTACCAACTTAGCTTGTTTTTAGCACAGTCTGTGAAGTGTTTAGGGAGACTGTTTCATTTGGAGTTGGCGGGCCAATTAACTATCAGCGTGCCTTGTAGCGAACAATAGGTAGCATCTTTGAAGAGAGACAGTAGTTTCGTGTGGGTCTAGAGTGGAGTCTTGTCTGGGCAGTCTGATGGGCGGTTCGGTGTTAGGCACACGGAAGTATGAATAAGGGGCATTACGGCTGTGCACAGGATGAGCGCATTTGTAGTATTGTTAATCATTCACAGAGGTCGTGTAGTTTGCGTGTACTTATTTTTTTTTTTTTTTTTTGTTTCCACTGCGAAGTTTGAAGGATTGAATTTCACTGAAGCTTTCATGACTGTAAAGCGTGTCTTCCATGTAGAGATATGGTCTTTGTGTCTTTGTGAATAGAGGGTGCTTCGATGCACGGTACAGAATCCATCTACATCTACACAACTGGCCATTAAAATTGCTACACCAAGAAGAAATGCAGATGATAAACGGGTATTCATTGGACAAATATATAATACTAGAACAGACATGTGATTACATTTTCACGCAATTTGGGCGCATAGATCCTGAGAAATCAGTACCCAGAACAACCACCACTGGCCGTAATAACGGCCTTGATACGCCTGGGCATTCAGTCAAAAAGAGCTTGAATGGCGTGTAGAGGTACAGCTGCCCATGCAGCTTCAACCCGATACCGTTCATCAAGAGTAGTGACGGGTATATTGTGACGAGCCAGTTGCTCGGCCACCATTGACCAGACGTTTTCAGTTGGTGAGAGATCTGGAGAATGTGCTGCCCAGGGCAGCAGTTGAACATTTTCTGTATCCAAAAAGGCCCGTACAGGACCTGCAACATGCGATCGTGCATTATCCTGCTGAAATGTACGGTTTCACAGGGATCGAATGAAGGGCAGACTCACAGGTCGTATCACGTATGAAATGTAACGTCCACTGTTCAAAGTGCCGTCAATGCGAACAAGAGGTGACAGAGACGTGTAACCAATGGCACCTCATACCATCACGCCTGGTGATACGCTGACGAATACACGCTTGCAATGTGCATTCACCGTGATGTCGCCAAACACGGCTGCGACCATCATGATGCTGTAAACAGAACCTTGATTCATCCGAAAAAATGACGTTTTGCCATTCGTGCACCCAGCTTCGTCGTTGAGTACACCATCGTAGGCGCTCCTGTCTGTGACGCAGCGTCAAGGGTAACCGCAGCCATGGTCTCCGAGCTAATAGTTAATGCTGCTGTAAATGTCTTCGAACTGTTCGTGTAGATGGTTGTTGTCTTGCAAACGTCCCCATCTGTTGACTCAGGGATCGAGACGTGGGTGCACGATCCGTTACAGCCATGCGGATAAGATCACCTGTCATCTCGACTGCTAGTGATACGAGGCCGTTGGGATCCAGCACGGTGTTCCGTATTACCCCCTGAACCAACCGATTCTATACTCTGCTAACAGTCATTGGATCTCGACCAACGCGAACAGCAATGTCGCGATTCGATAAACTGCAATCGCGATAGGTTACAATCCGACCTTTATCAAAGTCGGAAACGTGATGGTACGCATTCCTCCTCCTTATACGAGGCATCACAACGACGTTTCAACAGAGCAACGCCGGTCAACTGCTGTTTGTGTGTGAGAAATAGGTTGGAAACTTTCATCATGTCAGCATGTTGTAGGTGTCGCCACCGGCGCCAACCTTGTGTGAATGCTGTGAAAAGCTAATCATTTGCACATCACAGCATCTTCTTCCTGTCGGTTAAATTTCGCGTCTGTAGCCCGTCATCGTCGTGGTGTAGCAATTTTAATGGACAGCAGTGTGCATCTACATGGATACTCTGCAAATCACATTTAAGTGCCTGTCAGAGTGTTCATCGACGCACCTTCTCAATACTCTGTTATTCCAATCTCATATACCGTGCGGAAAGAATGAACACCTACATCTTTCCGTACGAGCTCTGATTTTCCTTATTGTATCGTGGTGATCGCTCCTCCCTATGTAGGTCGGTGTCAACAAAATATTTTCGCAATCGGAGGAGAAAGTTGGTGATTGGAATTTCGTGAGAAGATTCCGTCGCAACGAAAAATGCCTTTCTTTTAATTATGTCCAGCCCAAATCCTGTATCATTTCTGTGACACTCTCTCCCATAATTCGCGATAATACAAAATGTGCTGCCTTTCTTTGAACTTTTTCGATTCACTCCGTCAGTCCTATCTGGTAATGATCCCACACCACGCAGCAGTATTCTAAACGAGGACGGACAAGCGTGGTGTAGGCAGTCTCCTTAGTAGGTCTGTTATATTTTATAAGTGTCCTGCCAAAAGAACGCAATCTTTGGTTAGCCTTCCCCACAACATTTTCTATTTGTATGCTATTAATGCATTAGAATGGTAGATCATTTAAATTCGCTACACTCCAGTCAATGAGATTTATTTTGTGTTTTCCGCTGCATATAGATGTCGTTTTCTTTCATTTTCTCACGTTTCGGAACTTTGTGAACCACATTTTTTGGAAATAATTACACATTTTTCTACTAAGATAATTTCTAAGTCACTTAATTTTCCTTCTCATCACGTTCTTCTTGAGACGAGCTCATGCCCAATCCCAAATAGAAGTTGCATAATATCACTTGACGCAGGGCGTTTTCATTTGACATCAGCAAAAGCAGCAATTTCCTACAAAAAACGGTTTCTACGATTGATATGAAATATTAAGCTAATCACGATGAACATCATACGGCGTTTTTCTATGCAAGATTTTAAGATCAAAAGATAGGTGACGGAAACTTCCAGCGAAGGAGAGCTTCTGTAAAGCTAGAAGGTAGGAGACGGCCAGAAGAGAAGCTGGGAGGACGGGGCGTGAGTCGAGCCTGAGTTGCTCAGATGGTAGAGCACTTGCCCGTGAAAGGCAAAGGTCCCGAGTTCGCGTCTCGGTCCGGCACACAGTTTTAATCTCCCAGGAAGTATCATATCAGCGCACACTCCACTGCACCGGTCGCGGTGGTCTCGCGGTTCTAGGCGCGCAGTCCGGAACCGTGCGACTGCTACGGTCGCAGGTTCGAATCCTGCCTCGGGCATGGATGTGTGTGATGTCCTTAGGTTAGTTAGGTTTAAGTAGTTCTAAGTTCTAGGGGACTGATGACCACAGCAGTTGAGTCCCATAGTGCTCAGGGCCATTTGAACCATTTGAACACTCCGCTGCAGAGTGAAAATCTCATTCTCGATGTGTGACAGAGTTTCACACAGCTGGCAGAGTCGCAGTTTTTCATCCTATATAATGTGTCATTATTTGATGTCTTGCATTTTTGAATTATGATATCAGTAAGGGTACAGGAGCCTATTGCACGCCACGGGGCAATACCACTTACGTGTCTGTTCATGCAAAGGTAGATGTGTATTATGACTAATCACGTAAGTTTTCTCTTGTTATACCCTTCATAAATCATTGTGCAAAGTACATCTGTCCTGTCTAGTTTATATTCTACGAAGGCGTGCTGAAAATTACTGCCTCCGAATTCCTTATGTGGAAACCCTGAAAGCCTTTTGTATTAATCAAATTTTATTAACGGTCTACATCATTACTCTTAGTGTCTACACATATATTTCTGAACGTAATCATCCTGGGGAAGAACACGTTTCTGTCAACGGGAGACCAGTTTGTTGTTATCATCAGTGTTGGATGTTAGACTTTGTTGACGGAGGCACAACTTCATCTCTGCTTGCAGCGCCTCATCACTATCAACGTGAAGTCCTCGAAGGCGTTCGTTAAGTTTTGTGAAGAGGTGAAAATCTGATGGGCCAACTCGGGACTGTTTGGAGGATGATCGATGACAGTGAACCCAAAGTGTCCTAACATTGTTGCAGATGTCGCAGCGTTCGTTTGTGTCTTAGCTTTGTTATGCTGAAGTAGACAGTGCACCATGTGTGGACGAGCTCTCCGAATTCAAAACTCGATTAGGGCACGCTGCATCTCACGCACCAACATAGTTACGTTACATAGCCTCATGTAACACGTTACAGTATCATGTACGGTGGCCAGACGCGCACTTGTTCAGGCCGTAACCAGGAAGGCCACGTCGTCCATACTGAATGTCTGGTTCAGAGGCCGTTTGGACATCCTGCAGCTCCCACTGTGGTACCTCCACTTTACCAATCGGAAGTGGGGCTCCCTCTTGCCGAGCCCGCTCAGAATCAGCCATCACTGGCGTCGACTCCTCTCGACGACGCGATGGACGTTTTGACAGTCTCTCCTACACTGCCGCCAGAGGCGGTACCAACGGGCGATGCCCATCAGCAGCACGACGTATGTTCCAACCTCATGGTTGTTTATCACGGAGCTGTACCGACCTAAGCTTTTCTGGTGTCTGTCTGGCCATATGTCAAACAACAACGGTGTGCCAGCCGACACGGAACGACATGCTAGGAAGCAACGGACGCCGAGCAAATGGAAGAGACAGCACTGTATCCCTTCTGATGAGTGCTTCCATCAGTCGTGTGCACAGCATTATGAGCCTCCTACTGATGTTCTCTGATGCCCGGCACCAGACGTCGAGAGGTCTCCTCCTGCCTCCATCTGCGGTCAGCATCCCGCTACAGACAACGATCTTCTTCTCCGCCTGTGTCTAATGCGGTTGCCCCACTTTTTGTGTCTGACGCTACCTGGGGGTGCACCTCTGGTAGTGTTCCAATGTACTGTCGCAGTCAGACATCTGTCTCGATGATGAGGAAGGACGTACTGGGGGTGTACAGGTGATGGAATCGTCTTGGCGGGGTCGGTTCTCTGCCTGTCACAGAAATGTGACCTCCCACAGTAGCCTAATGGGGAGCTCCTAATGCTTCTTGCATGTTTGCATGTCCCACCCTCCTGGTAGAACTCATCTTATAGCCATTGTAAATTTCAATACCATTTGTGCACGCCATGAACTGGCATTATTCCTTGAAATTCTGTATGATGTGAACGTTGCGGTTGCCCTCCTTCAGACAGTATGTGTTGCAACTTTTGTGCTCTCCGTGGCCTTACAGCATACGTCTTTCCTTGCTTTCTCTACTGGAAGTGGGGTGGCAATCCTCTGACAGATCCTCGCAGATGCAGCTGCCCATCTCCCAGAGGCCAGAAGCATGGCTCACATGTTTGGTTCCTTCAGGATCATTAACATGTATGCACCATCAGGTTCGGGTTGCCACCGCTAACATTCCACTTTCTTCTCCGCGGTGGTCACGCTTCTCTTCCTGGGGCGGTAGGATGCCTTCATCATGGGAGACGACCTCAACACCACTCAGGCGCCCATGGACCAATTGCCGTGTCACTTCAGTGCGCAGTACTAGCTGCATTTGTCCAGCACCTCACTATTGTGGACTCTTGGGAGCATGTTCTTGGTGAACATCTGGGTTTTACACATTTCATTAGCCATTCTCCCAATCGCCTTGATCGTGCTTATATCTCCCACTATAGTGTCTATGGGGCTGAGGCTGCTGAAGTTTGGCCTGTTGCGTTCTCTGATCATGATGCCTATATCTGTGCTGTTAATCTCTGCCGGCAAATAGTGTAGAGCGGTGGGGGACCGTGAAAACCGAACACTGTACATCTTATTTCACCCAGTTGCTGGCATCTCAACCAGACGACATAGACAGTCTGTCGTCGACGCCGCGATGTATTTTAGTCTGCCCTGTCATGGTGCGTCCTCTGTGTAAATCCTGCACTCCAAAATGTCCTGAATTTACACTTTATCATTCTTCGGGAATACACTATGGCGCCATATTCAGGCAATGGTGAATCATGCCAAGGCACAGCTCGCTGCCCTCTCTCGACGTGACATTAAGAGAACCATGATCAGGGCATCCACACCCGACGGTTAGCGCAGGAGAGTTCTTTTATGTACCATACGACAACAGAATGGCGCCACAATTCGACAACTTTGGTTAATGTTGGTACGACTGATGTTGGACGCCACTTAGTTCCCAATATGATTCAGGGTCAGCCCTCCATGCACGTTATGTTATGTTGTACTCTGCATAGCGTCACCACTGTGCCAACATTACGAGAGTCTTCCGACTCTCCTTATGGGCCCCCATGGATGCAACGATGGATCTGCTTGCCAACGTCACAGAGGACGAACGCCACAAAGCTATCCAGGTATGTTCCATGAACAAGTCACCTGGCTCTGATGGCTCCTCACAGGAGTTTTATCAGATACTTCGTCCCCCACTATCGGCGATGATGATGTAAAGTTGTCTGGACCAAGTGTCGCCTATCATTCATATCCCAGTCTGGCCTCAGCAGTCTCCTTATTCCCACCCACAAGCCTCATCTATCACGACTGCCTGGAAAGGGTGCTCCACAACATGGGATAGCCTGACACTACCGTCGACGTCGTAATGAGCCTCCTTGGCGGAACGACGTCCTGTGTACTCTAGTGCACTCTACAATGGTCGTCTCATTCCTCCCATCTTCTTCTGTCGTTCGGCGAGTCAAGGCTGCCCACTTCCTGGGCATTGAACCGTTGTTCAATGCCCTCAGTCGACGCCTGTCAGGGACGTCTCTCGTTGGCTAGGTATTTTATGGCACTGGTTATGTGAACTATCTTATCCTCGTTCTTCGTAGCGGTGCTGAAGACAGGGAATCATTGGCATGAGCTACAACCTACGGCCTTAGCGTCCGTAAATCGAGCGCTGTGGCTATAGGTGAGTGGCTTCCTGAGGACGGCGTTGCTCCATTGCACGTAGCTGCTGCTATCCAGTGCTTAGAATTTGATTTCGCGAGTCATATGTGGCGCACGACTGCCGTCAACTGACGGCGCTTACTGTCCCAATTACGAGCTGGGCTACTGGGTCAACGTTTACGAGCCTTCAATCTTCTGCAATGAACACAATACGTACATGTATCCCACACGTGGCACAAACACTGCCCATTCCGCAGTCCGTGACCTGCTACATGCTAGCGGCATTAGGCTGATACGTTTGTTACAGTTTCCTGTTTAAGATCAGGTAGGAGACCCTCAGCCTCCCGTGATGCACGGGCAGCTGAGGCCTCTATCATGTCCCTGACGTAGTGATAAGCCTTTTCGTAAGCTCTCAGATGATGTGGTGCCGTCGTTCCAAGTGCCTTAACAGCCAGTTTTTGAAGGCCCTTTCACGAACTTCTCTCTCAGACCCTACCCAGCTTTCAAATATCCCGTCACACTCATTTTACTTCTGTCATTTTTTCTCGAATTGAGCTATGTCGGTTCTGAGATACTGCTAAAGTGCCTGATGTCCACGAAGGAAATTTATGGCATTCTTCAGCAGAATAGGTCACCGAATGTGGTTGGAGGAAAGCATCCCCATGTCGATTGGCGAGCCATCTGGCTTTCGGTGTGTTTTCCTTGTCTTTTCACTGACGTGTAGTCTATACGATATGTTATGGCCGTTGGGAAGCAAGTACACCAGTCATGCCTTCACGGAATCTGCCTTGCACGCAGCCTGTTGTGGGTCGCCTATGATGTGCTCGACACGGACCAGCATCGCCTGGTGTGAGATTCGACGATAGATGTCTGGTTCTTCGTGCGACGGATGCTGACGTTTATTACCTGTACGCCACCTCATGAGATACCTCCTCACCTGGCCCTCTTTCCGGACTCCGAATATTTCGCACAAACGAAGACGAACTCCGTGAGGTGAATTTGTGGACACGCAGTTTACTACTTTTTTGGTGATGGCGTGAAAAATATCACTGATTTTTGGCGCTTCCTTAATGAACGACATTGCGCAGTTGTCCACAAGCCGCAATACAGATAATTTTCTCTGAATTTCTTTGTGGTGTCTTTCGTAACCCACCACGAAGTTACGGTGCTCCTACAATGAGGCGTTCATCCACACATTTTCCACTCTTAGTACTGATTATTCTCTGGTTAGTGGAATGTTCTTCAAGGAAAGGCTATGCATTCGGTAGTCCCTTCGAGTGTGGTGAATTGTCGCTCCTTCCTCGCGACGTCGGTTTCCCGCTACTCGGTGGTGTGATAATAATAATAATAATAATAATAATAATAATAATATTAAAAGACCTTGTGTCATTGATGTGCTTTGTGCCTCTGCTCCACGTTCCATGTGATTTCCCTCGTTCTGGGGAGGGGAAAGGGACCTAGTGGTCAGGCCTCGCGTAGCGACCCCTACACACTCTGCCCCCACCCCTCCCTTTGGGTGCTAAGAAAGGTACCATTGGACAAAACAGGTGGTCAATGCAACAATCGAGAAATACGATTTCGAAGACCGGTCCAGCACAAATTTTCATATGTTCCTAGTATATAGTATAGCTGTTGTATATCCGTATTCGCAATTTTCGAATACAATCCATAATTTAATACGGCAGTCAGTAGTAGGTGGTGGATATTCCTTCGGACATTCATGCACGTCTGAAGGAACGTTGAATCAAACTAAACAGACTCTGTAAAATACAGACACAACGCTACTGTAACAATATTGTCTCCATAAAACATTTCAACGCCTCTCTCTCTCCGTCCAAGTGCTTGCTGATCACCGATGAGATGGATGCTTGTTGGGAAGAATTAATCGTCAGTGGGGATCCTCAAGCTCACCCACACAAGCGAATCTGTGTCTGTGTATATGTTAATTCCCTAACTACTCGTGGCACGTCCATGAAGCCTACATAAATTTAACACACTCAGGGGATTAGGATGATCTGTTTGACCTACCAACATGCAAATCCCAAAGAGATGGATGGTTTCAGTTAAAAGTGTTGGGCGCCAAACAACGAGGTCATCAGCACTCTTTCTCATTATCATGGTGCAGTAGTTACACGTGTTGAAACGAAAAAAAAACACCGCTATATTACTATAGACAGTCATAGAAAGTTTCGCATACTTTCTCCAATGCATCTGTCCCCACCGCTGCCACATGCCTAAATATGGCGCGGTGATCGCGGAACTAACAGGATGAACGAGTCACCCAAGTAAATATTTAAACTTGCGTCCAAGTAATTACGACAGAAGTCCTAACGCCACATAAAATATCAACAATTTTCTTGGTTTTGTCTC
Source organism: Schistocerca americana (assembly GCF_021461395.2). Taxonomy (NCBI): domain Eukaryota; kingdom Metazoa; phylum Arthropoda; class Insecta; order Orthoptera; family Acrididae; genus Schistocerca; species Schistocerca americana. The sequence continues at coordinate 692,138,553 of NC_060130.1, forward strand.
ATCGTCGCCTACAGTTGGTCTGTTTCTCGGTAGACCAAAACTTCCCTCCTGTCAGCATACAGAACACAAGACGTTAAAATGTGATTCAGTGTAAGTGTGACACCACAACATTACGTTCCGGCGGATCTTCATACCGCAGGACATAAGCAAGTGTCATTGGGCAGTACGAAGGCGAGTTAGGACCATACCGTCCCTCCTTTGAATTGAAAGAGACGTGCGCAGTGTTCGAATAGATGGTCTGACCAACCACTATGACCAGCCACTATGATTCCCACTCAGGTATCACTATCTTTGTTACTCACGACACCATAGCCGTTACGGGGACGTGAAGGTGAAGTTTGATATTTTACTGGCAGGTTGCTTTTGTAGCCTTAATTGTAGACAAGAAACTTCCTTCCACTAAGAAATCTCACGTGCTCCAGTTCCTGCTTGACCACCCAAAGCTCTGCATAGTACACTGAGACCTGGCTACGTAGGGTGGTTTAAACGACACAAAGAAGAAAAATAAAAGATCATCCGACATTGTCCCCCTGCTTAAGCCCGTCGGTAAAAACTATTATGTGCTCGCGATACTCCGATAAATTGACGTTGAAAATTTTTTCTAAAACTATGGAGTAGGATAGGTGAAGTGTTGATCTTGTTGTACTCAGTCATGTCCAAGTTAAGTGCAGCCCTTTCAGTTCGGTGTATGGATTATTCATCCCCAATGCCGTTAACAAAATGTTTGGAAATGGATCTCAGTTTGTATAGATGTCGTTCCATGAAGAGTTCTCGCCGGATGGTAAGTGGGCATTCGCCAGCCTCTGCACTAGGTCTAGGAATGGGATTGGTTCGGTAGGCTTCTGTGGTTAGTCTAATGTCTGCAAGGTGGACAGCAACATATACCTTCTAATGGGAGGGTCTAGACGATGCGTACACAATGCTTCCATAGTCAAGCAGCGTGTGAACAAAGGTTCAGCAGAATGTGAGCAGACTGGACCGATCTGCCTACCAGTTCTCACCACTAAGACATGTTATGATGATAAGTGCCTTCAGACATTTACATTTTATGTCATGGAATTGCGGCAGCAATGTTAACCTTTGATCAAATAAGAGACCTAAAAGCCGCACTGAGGTCTTAAAATATAAGATCGTGCTCTTTATCTGGAGTTCTGGTAAGGCAAAAGATTGACGTGAACGATTAAAATACACAAAAAGCCTTTATGCAGAGAATTGGAAACCAGTTGTATCGGGCCAATACTGCTGCCTCTCAAGGATCAGCTGTATTTGACGTGTTAGTATTCGTGAGACTGGAGACAATCTTTGTCCTTAACAACAGGATTGGTTGGCTGATTGGTTGACTTTGTGGAGGAGACCAAACAGCGAGGTTATCGGTCCCATCAGATTAGGGAAGGATGGGGAACGGAGTGGGCAGTGTCCTTTCAAAGGAATCATCTTGGCATTTTCATGAAGCGATTTAGGGAAGAATGGGGAACGGAGTCGGCAGTGTCCTTTCAAAGGAATCATCTTGGCATTTTCCTGAAGTGATTTACGGAAACCGCGGAAAACCTAAATCACGATGGCCGGACGCGGGATTTAACCGTCGTCCTCCAGAATGCGAGTCCAGTGTGCTTACCATTGCGCCACCTCGCTCGTTTTAACAACAATAGTAGGCAGTGTAAATACGTTAGGAAGCGAAACAAGTCTGAGTCTCCCAACATGCGATATTCACATGACAGAAAACTAATGGAGAACTTGCTTAACGTTCTGATACCAGCATGCTCTACGATTACGGGTGAGGTTACGAAGGTCAGAAATGTAAGTTAGCTTAATTTGATAAAGTCAATAACTCTAATAAATACCAAACTGTCGGAACATTGCCAGCCATATAGGTATCCGTCCTACTCAGCGGGTTTGGAATTAAGTAATTAGATGAGCCTACCGGGTGTGAACAATAGATTCAGGGCCGGGGGGTAATAACGTAATATAATCAGTAAAGTTCGATGTCGATTAATTTGGAAACTAGTGTCAATATTTGTTCTACTAAGCGACCTTGTAATTATTAACCAACCTCCTAGTGCGAGAACTCTGCTGAAAACACGCAAGGCGGTTGGTACTACACAGATGTACAAGTTGAGCTTGAATAGTCACATGCAAAACAGAGCCTCATGTAAGTAAACTGTATATTATTTCAAAAGTAATCTCCATAACTGTTAATACATTCATCCCACTTAGAGACAAGACGTCAATGCTTTCGTCGAAATATGTTTGCTTTCCCTGGGGAAACGTAATTGTACCCAGATGGGCACCTCTTCGTCCGAAGCAACCGACGGACACGAATGTCTTTCTTCCGGGCTCCAAAAATATGGAAATCACCTGAAGAGAGATCAGGACTGTACGGTGGATGTATAAGGGTATCCAAGCGAAATTTCGGAAGCATAGTCGAAACACCTTTGGCAACATGTAGGCCCACACATTTTGTTCAGGATGATGCCCGCCCATATGATGCCAGGGTTGTTTGGATTAGGCTGCAAAAGTTTCGCTGGGGATCCCTTACATATACTCCATAAAGAACCGATCTCTCTCCATGCGATTTCCATATTACTTAAGAGGTAAAGATAAACATTCGTGGTTGTCTATTTCCATCCAACAAAAAAATGTACGAATTGGTACAAACATGGCTCCATAGGCAACCGCAAACATTTTTACATGATTGCGCTGACCGGTTTTTCTCACAGTGGGATTATTGGATTAACAGATATGGTGACTACTTTTGAAGTACTGAATAGTTCACACACTTTTCTCCATATATATCACTATCATCTGAATGCCTCTTACCATTTCTTACCAATATTGATTCTTTATGTTTAGGGTAGCGTAATGTATTCACCCAGTTTTATTCGTTGGCGTTTTAATGTTCTACTGTATTCAGAGTTGTGCAATTTGATAACATGTAACAAAAAGTATGTCGTGAGGTAATAAAAAGATACGGTAACGTACACTCTATCTGCTTTCAGTATAATTACACCAAGAGCTAGTAAGTATCTACTATAAGTCACAATTACGTTTGCACCACCGTCATTGTAACATGGCCAACTTGTTTGTCTGTTATATGCTCACCGAAAACATCACAAATATTTGCTCTGCACTGGTGGAAAGCATCTGAAGGGAGTCCCCAGGGATCTAAATGCGTCTAGCATCATCAATAATCACACGAGTTGGGGCAACAAGTGAAATTTTATTCCTCCTCCTAAACGCTTATTTTATAAATGGAAGATTAGTTTAATTGTAGCCCAATGCTCTGACATTTAATTTGTACTTTCTCCCAATTCTTAAGAGTGATTGAAAAGATAAGCACACGCTACACGTGCAGCAATCGTTAGTATTCCCAGTCATAAGCTTCACAGAGACATCGTAGCACAAGTGTACATGACTATGGGGAATAGCTATACATACTTTCAATTACCCTTAAATTCACTGTTGTTTGACTCAACACTTTATTTAGGACATCGGTAAATTCTTATTTTATTCAGAAGAACGTGCAAAATTGGGCACTTTGAAATCAATTAATATCAGTTACCAGCCGGTAATAAGGAAACCGATTTCAGCAGATCAGTAAAGAAGCTCCACTTTCTTCGATGTTACTTGGAAAACGCGAGGCAGCTGATACCCCCAGCAATCAATCAGCAGTTAGCTAGGGCGGAGGCGTAGACGTTGTAATCTGAGTGGCGCAGCTGTCACGCACCTGGTGCCTTAATTGAAATCGATACTTCCTTCAACAGAAAAGTACGGTTGTCTCTGCGTCAGTAATTAATTAAAGAACTAACGAAAATAAAACTTCAGAATCAATAAAGCTCATGTTTATGGATAGGCAATGCGTAGACATAAATAATGAAATCAAGAAACATTTGGTTTGAAACATGATCCCTCTGCACGTCAGTAAAAGATTCACAACGACGCTGAATAATCTTGATATGGTTTCAATCAGCACCATACGGCTTTCATCTTTGAAAAACACTTCGCAACTTCTTTTCAATTACGAAGGGAGTACTAAACAAGACAACGATTCCGAGAAAGCGTAAGTAACGTTATCTGTCTGATTAAGATTGATTACTACTTCGTATTATGAGTTTTTGCTATCAGCTATGTTGGACCATTAGATATTGTGCGAAATTCGACATTTTATAGAGGAATTAATTCATCATGATGTGCACTTCTGCGCAACAACTATTGTTAAATGTTTTCTAATGTTGAGATTAAGACATTTCTTAAATTTTTAATACCTAAGCTGCTACTCATTTTCTAGTTGACTAGCTTCGGGCCTTGCCCATTTTCTCAAGCAACCTTTTACAGAGAGCAACATTTGTTATGAATGAATGTGTCAAATGTGGCTAATAATAATATGGTTCGTATGGTAACTACTTTCCGCATTTTGTGTGTAGGTTATATTTGGTGTAAACAGTTATATATATGTCATCACACTTACATGTATCTGAGACCTCTATTAAATGTTGTGACAACTAGAGTTACGCTTTGCTGTGTTATATTAAATTATGTGCGTATTATACATTTTTCTTAATTATGGTACCTTCATTATCTAGCATGATATGATCCACGTGGTGACGGTATTTTATGCACAATGGAGAATTTTTTCTCACTGGGTTACACTGTGTGTCACGCTGGCTTAGTTATCACAGGTATTATCGCAATTTTGACCGTTGTTGATGCAGAGAACTTTATTATAAAGTCTTGCATATTCTGTGACACATTGAGTTCACTACGCAATTTTATTAATATCACCGCATATATTCAGCTTGAGAGAGTGTTCCATCACATCACTGTATTACAATTTACATATTTAGAACTATCCACACCAAGTATATCTAACATACAAAATATGTAAGTAGTTACCATACGAATAACACACCAAATATATCCAACATACAAAATATGTAAGTAGTTACCATACGAATCATATTATCAATTATTCCGCTGTTATACACATCCGACACGTGCACTCGTAAAAAGTTTTTATCTGTTTAATAGGTGGCTTGTAAAAGAGGCAAAGCCCGAAGATAGTGAGCCAGGAAATAAACAGCTGCTTTAGTATTAAACACTTTTTCTTTAACTACTGTGAAGTATACCGCCGGTGATTAAAATCGCTACAACAGGACAAGTAGCAAAGAAAGGAAGTTTGTTTATTATGCGTACTATTGGAGCAAGAATACATGGTTCAGTTTGTAGTTGCCAGGGGGAGGGGGGAGTGCTATACAGGGTGCGCGATTTAGTACTCAGAGCATGACGCCTTGAGCGGCAATAAGGGCTCCAACCTAGAAGGCCATCATGTGAAACTGAGCTTAGACCACAGGTATGGGTACAGCATTCCATATTGTTTTAGCTCTATGCTATGCCAGAGTTCATTAATCGTAGTTTCCGGTTGGTAGTGACTTTGCCTGTCTGTCTCAGCAACCCATTGTCGTATGTTTTAAATGGGTGAGGGATATAGAAGACATTGTGCACAGGAAACGTTCAAACACCCTCTGTAGGCGGTAATAGGTCAGGAGAGTGTAGATAAACAGCATTAATAAGAATAAATAAGATGGGGAACTTTGACGATTCCTCCATACAGACATCATTACAGTCAGATCATGACGAATGAAATTCTGCGTGTTCTTCTCCAACGAACGCACTTGTGTGAAGTGTCTGAGGAGGGCCACAGAAATTTAAAACATAATTAACGGATGAGAATTGGGATCGCGCCCCTCCAGAATACGAGTCTAGTGAGTCAACCTTCAGACACCTCTGTAAGTGGTCTGCCACTCTACACCCCAAAATTCTGTGCACTTACAATTGTAATATGTAATATCTGTCTAAGCATGACGGCGTTTCGTGAAAAGTATTGCTTTTCACAATACAACAAGTCTGCTCACGTGTAATCTAGTGAATAACGTCCTCGGTCAGTGTAACACCCATTCACCTCAACAACCACAGTTCATTTTCACTTTTCATAGGTAAATCTCCCATCCACGTTTGTTGGCTGATCCATTTCAATGATTTACCAACTCAGCTATTTTTTTTTCTTTATTGTTATTTTCATACCCGTAAAAACAGGCAGGCTGTCAGCAGCATGTTACCCCGCTCTTCAGCCATAGATCAATAAACAACAGAAAGAATACACATAAGTGACATAACGGTGGGTGATAAAACAGTAGACACATAAAGACAAACACGGAGCCGTTCACACTTGACGATAAACCACACTACAAACTGTTGACACGACGCACAAACACTGAAGATGGCGACGGCACAGGTGAACGATGGAGTGGGACGGTGAACACTGAACACTAAACACGACGGCACACACGAGACACGGATGGCGATCATCTCCGGCGCGCGAATGTCCACTTAGCATGTGCGAGTCCGGGGACCTGCCAAGAGGGGAAGATGGGTGATGTGGGGGAGAGGGGAGAACAAGGATGCCAATGGCTGAGGAGATGGGGGGAGGAGGAGAGGGACAGGGGAGGGGAAGCCCAGGGGAGGAGTGGGGAGAAATGGGGGAGCGAGGGAAGAGGGAGAGAATGGAGGGAGGGTGTCCAAAGGAGCAAACACAGGAAGAGGGAGGGAGGATCAAAGTTGGTAGGAGGGGTAGATGGAGGGGAGGAGGCCATCATCATGGAGAGGGAGCTGGCGGAAGCCACCTTGGGAGAGGGTAAGGAGGGTGGAGAGATGGAGACCGGGTGGGACGTGGGAATACAGGTGTGGCAGTGGGCGGGGGCGGGAGAGGAGGGGCGTAGACAAGCGGGTGAGGAGGATCGAGTTTGCAGGAGGTGTACAGGATCTGTATCCTTTCAAGGAAAAGGAGGAGGTGGGGGAACGGAATGAGATCGTGCAGGATCCGTGTGGGGGAGGGGAGACGGATGTGATAGCCGAGGCAGAGAGCATGGTGTTCAAGGATTTGAAGGGATTAATAAAAGGTAGGGGGGGGGGGCGGAAATCCAGGCCGGATGGGCGTAACAAAGGATAGGGCGGATGAGGGATTTATGGGTGTGGAGTATGGTGGAGGGGTCCAGACCCCACGTGCGGCCGGAAAGGAGCTTGAGGAGACGGAGTCGGGAGCGTGCCTTGGCTTGGATTGTCCGGAGATGGGGGGTCCAGGAGAGGCGATGGTCGAGGGTGACGCCAAGGTACTTAAGGGTGGGGGTGAGGGCGATAGGACGGCCATAGAGTGTGAGATAGAAATTAAGGAGGCGGTAGAAAGGGGTGGTTTTGTCTACAATGATCGCCTGGGTTTTGGAGGGATTGACCTTGAGCAACCACTGGTTACACCAAGCGGTGAACCGGTCAAGATGGGATTGGAGAAGGTGTTGGGAGCACTGCAGAGTGGAGGCAAGGGCAAGGAAGGCGGTGTCATCGGCAAACTGAAGAAGGTGGACAGGGGGTGACGGCGGCGGCATGTCCGCCGTATATAAAAGGTACAGAAGGAGGGAGAGGATGGAGCCTTGAGGCACACCGGCGGAGGGGAAAAAGTTGTAGGAATCCGTGTTATGGATGGTGATGTAGGAAGGACAGTGGGAGAGAAAGGAGCCAATCAGACGGACGTAGTTAATTGGAAGGGCGAAGGTTTGGAGCTTGAAGAGGAGACTGGAATGCCATACACGGTCATAAACACGTTCGAGATCCAGGGAGAGGAAGATTGCAGAGCGACAGGAACTAAGCTGTTCGGAAATGAGATGAGTGAGGTGAAGGAGAAGGTCGTCGGAAGAGAAGGACGGCCGAAAGCCACACTCGGTAATGGGAAGGAAGCAGTGCCGACAGAGATGCTGGTTGATGCGGGAGGTGAGGATAGATTCGAGGACCTTGCTGAAGACTGAGGTAAGGCTGATGGGACGGTAGGAGGAGACGGCGGATGGCGGTTTACCAGGTTTAAGGAACATCAGGATACGGGAGGTTTTCCACAGGTCGGGGTAGTAACCGGTGGCCAGGACTACAGTGTAGAGCCTGGCCAGGGTGGAGAGGAAAGAGACAGGAGCTTCATGAAGGTGACGGTAGGTGACACGATCGTGACCAGGAGCGATGTTGCATTTTGTGCGGAGTGTAGCAATGAGATCCTGTGTAGTGATAGGGGCATTGAGTTCCGTGTGTGCAATGTCGTCCAAGTACTGGAAACCAGGTGCGAGGTGAGAGACAGAGGTGTCAGTTCGATCGCGGACATCCAGGAGGAGGGAGTAATCGAACTGTGGCTCATCGGGGATGGAGAAGACATCAGAGAGGTAAGAGGCAAAGTGATTGGCCTTACTAAAGGTGTCAGGGAAGGGGTGATCATCACGGAGAAGAGGATAGTAGGGGGAGGTTTTAGTTCTGGTAAGGCGACGGAAGGCTGACCAGAACTTGGACGAGTTTGTAGGTAGGGTAGCATTTAAACGGGTGCATGTCTGTCGCCAGTCCCGGCGTTTCTTAGCCGCGAGCAAATTTAGAATGTGTCGCTGGAGTTGCTGGGGGCGTTGGAGTGTGTCCGGGTCACGTGTGTGGAGGAAGGCACAGTAGAGACGGCGGGATTCATGGAGGAGGAGGATGGCCTATGGGGGTAAGGTAGGACGGTGGGGGTGGATGGCGACAGTAGGGACGTGGGCCTCCACGGCCTCAGATAAGGTCTGCTGGAGAAAGGAGGTGGCATGGGTTACATCGTCAGGGTGGTGGTAGGTGAAGGGGTGGCCATCGACCTGGGTGGAGAGGGTATCACGGTAGGCATTCAAGTTGGCATGGGAATAGTCATGGACGTACTTTGGGGGAGGGTCATTACGAGGGTCAGGGCGTGGGCGACGACCGTCTGAAACGGTGAGGAGGACAGGGAGATGGTCACTACCAATAGGGTCCAGGACATCCACCGTTATGCGGCCAAGGAGGTTAGGGGAGGAAAGGATAACATCGGGAGTGGAGTTGGATTCAGGGCGGGTGTGCTGGGGGATGGGGATGAGGTCGCCTTGAAGGGAGGAGAGGAACTGATGCCACCGCCGTAACTGGGCGGCGGAACGACTATGGATGTTGAGGTCGGGGGCGACCACATAGGAGGAGAAGGTACGGTCAGTGTGGGAGAGGAAGTCGAAGGGAATAGGGGCGTTAGGGCGGACATAGATGGTGGCGCAGGTGACCGTAAGGCCGGGGAAGAAGAGGTTAAGGATCAGGTGTTCAGTGGGGTCGGGAAGGAGAGGTTGGAGCCAAACTGGGATCTGGCGATGGTGACCAATGGTAACTCCGCCACACGCAATCGGGAGGGGATTATTGGAGCGGTGAAGGAGGTAGGGCGATGTGTGGACAGTGTGGTGGGGTTGGAGGAAGGTTTCATTCAGGAGGAAGGCATCCACAGGGTGGGTGGCAAGGGTGTGCAGGAAGAGGTACTTGTTGGTGGGAAGGGAGCGGATGTTGTTGAAAAGGATATGGTACTGTCGCGCCATAACAGGGATTTAGATGAGGGTGTCATGACAGGAGAAGGTGAAATGGGCCTGGTTGTGGGAGTAGGTGGTATACATTTCGAGGTGGAAGACGGAACGGGGAGACCTGTTGGAGGGTGTGAGGGCGCTGGAAAGGGTGGGCGTTTTGTAGGACAATGGTGAGGAACCTGATGATGTCCTCAGCGGTGGAGGGGGGGGGGACGAAGGGAATTGCCAGGAGGGGTGGGGGCGTCCAGAGGGCGGACAGGGACAGTGAGTTCAGGAGTGGTCGGAGGGGGTCGGGCTTTACACTTTTGGGAGTAGGTGGGATGGGGGAGATTGCAGGTATTACAGGAGGGAGGGGATTGAAGGTTAGGGCACTGCCGGAGGAAGTGCGCTTGCCTACAATGCAGGCAGGTGGGGGCCTCGCGGCACTCAGCTGTTGGGCGTGCGTTATAGTGCAGACACCTCTGGCAGTGCAGGGATTGAGGAGGGGAACGAGAGGGGTCGACCTTATAGCGCTGGTTGAAGAGGAGGGCACCCTCCTTCAGGAGACGACCAATGGAGGGGGCGTCCTCGGAGAAAACCTGCATAAGGTGGGTGGGGCCGGCTGAGTTGAAAATGCAGCGGACCGCCTGCACCTCCAGCATGGGATGCGCATTGAGCTCCACCAACACCTAATCCTCCATGATCGTCAGGCTGAGCTGAGTGATCACGGTGGTGAGGGTCGGCGGGCGACGCAGGGGTTGGGGTTGGCGGGTAGGAGATGGAGAAGGAGCAGGGGTGAGGGAGGCGTTGGTGCCCAAAACAGGTGATGGGGAGGCGGGAGAGAATGTCAGTATGGAGGGTGCGGCTGGGGGACGAGATGAGAACTGAATCCCGTCTGGGAGTGAGGAGTGAGATGGGGGCACAAGGGAAGTGTTGGCGAAGGAGGAGGGAGAGATTACGGGCCTCGAGAAGGGAAGGATTGGGACGGGAGAGGAGGTATTTGTATAAAGAGGGGGGGGCAGGAGGAGTTGGACGAGGCGGAGGGAGCAGGGCCAGGTGGGGAGACATCCATGGCATCCTGGGAGGTGGAAGGAGGACGGGGCGGGGCCTTTTTGGGAGCGGAGGAGGTGGTGGTGCCACTAGGGCGTTTAACGGCGGCAGAAGGGTGGGTGGTGACATGAGGGATGGGAGCTATAGGAAGGTGGCAGGAAGGGGCAGGTCCCAGCGTGGACGCAGCAGTCAGCGCCGGAGATGGTGACGGTGAAGGCGACGGCGACAGCGACGGTGGTGGCAGTGATGGCGAAGGCGATGGGGAGAGCTGGGCGTGGGCAGTGGCACGACGGGCCACCACCCTAGCTGGAGCTGCAGTGACAAGCTGGGGAAGTTGGGGAAAGGATCAGAGGGAGAGGAGTGGGAGGAAGAAGCTGGAGAGGGGGCGACAAAGAGCGAGGGCGAAGGGAGAGTGAGAAGAGGAGGGATGGAAAGAGGGGGGTGTGACTGGGCACACCATGTAATGGTGGTGGTGGCGGCGGAGGGCGACGTATACACAATGGCAGAGGTGGTAGTAGTGGCAGTGGTGGTGGGGGCTGACATGACGACAGGGACAAACAAAGAAGCACAGGACGAAAAGGAGGGGAAAAAACTGGGGACAGAAGAAGGTGGACGAAGACGAAGACGGATGAAGACCAGAGTCCCACACTGCTGACGCTAGCGACGGCTGGCAGGAATGCCGCGGACGGGGCCGGGGCCGCTGCTGCTGCTGCTGCTGCCGCTGCTGGACGGCTGGCTGGCTGGACTGCTGCTGCTGGAGGGCTGGCTGGCTGGACCGCTGCTGCTGGCTGGACTGCTGCTGCTGGCCGGGACCGCTGCTGCTGCTGCTGCTGCTGGACGGCTGCTGCTTGGCTGGCTGGCTGGCTGGCTGGCTGGCTGGTACCTGAAAACCTTGCGCTTCGATTAGTGCTGGAATGGCACAATCGAAGGGAGGTAACCTTTTGGAGTATCGCCGGAGATGTGCCAACTCTGCTAGTGACGTCTATCATATATCTCTTCATTGCTTTCTTAGGAAGCCATAGTTTCGAATATATTACCCATTGAATATCCATGTCACACTAATGCAAAACTGGCAATACTGATTGTAAGGTCTCCGTTTCATATACAGGGTGGTCCATTAATCTTCACCGGGCCAAATACCTCGTGAAAACAGCGTCAAACGAAAAAACCACAGAGAACGAAACTTGTCTAGCTTGAAGGGGGAAACCAGATGGCGCTATGGTTGGCCTGCTAGATTGCACTGCCATAGGTCAATCGGATATCAACTGCGTTTTTTTAAATAGGAACACTCACTTTTTATTACATATTCGTTTAGAACGTAAAGAAATATGAATGTTTTAGTAGAACCACTTTTTTTGCTTTGTGATAGATGGCGCTGTAATAATCACAAACATATGGCTCACAATTGTAGACGAGCAGTTGGTAACAGGTAGGTTTTTTAAATTAAAATACAGAGCGTAGGTAAGTTTGAACATTTTATTTCGGTTCTTCGAATGTGATACATGTACCATTGTGAACTTATCATTTCTGAGAACGCATGCTGTTACAGGGTGATTACCTGTAAGTACCACAGTAATGCAATAAATGCTCAAAATGATGTCCGTCAACCTCAATGCATCTGGCAATACGTGTAACGACATTCCTCTCAACAGCGAGTAGTTTGCCTTCCGTAATGTTCGCACATGCATTGACAATGCGCTGACGCATGTTGTCAGGCGATGTCAGTGGATCACGATACCAAATATCCTTCAACTTTCCCCACAGAGAGAAATCCGGGGACGTCAGATTCGGTGAAAGTGCGGGCCATGGTATGGTGCTTGGACGACCAATCCACCTGTCATGCAGTGAAACATCTTGTAGTAATATCGGTAGAACATTACGTAGGACATCAGCATGCATTGCACCATTCAGATTGCCATCGATAAGATGGGGGCCAATTATCCTTCCTCCCATAATGCCGCACCATACGTTAACCCGCCAAGGTCGCTGGTATTCCACTTGTCGCTGCCACAGTAGATTTTCCGTTGCCCAATAGTGCATATTATGCCGGTTTACGTTACCGCTGTTGGTTAACGACGCTTCGTCACTAAATAGAACGCGTGCAAAAAATTTGTCATCGTCCCATAATTTCTCTTGTGCCCAGTGGCAGAGCGGTTCACGACATTCAAAGTCGTCGCCATGCAATTCCTGGTGCATAGAAATATGGTACGGGTGCAATCGATGTTGATGTAGCATTGTCAACACCGACGTTTTTGAGATTCCCGATTCTCGCGCAATTTGTCTGGTACTGATGTGCGGATTAGCCGCGACAGCAGCTAAAACACCTACTTGGACATCATTATTTGTTGCAAGTCGTGGTTGACGTTTCATATGTGGCTGAACACTTCCTGTTTCCTTAACTAACGTAACTATGTGGCAAACGGTCCGGACACTTGGATGATGTCGTCCAGGATACAGAGCAGCGTACATAGCACACGCCCGTTGGGCATTTTGATCACAATATCCATACATCAACACGATATCGATCTTTTCCGATATTGGTGAACGGTCCATTTTAACACGGATAATGTATCACGAAGCAAATACCGTCCGCACTGGCGGAGTGTTACGTGATACCACGTACTAATACGTTTGTGACTATTACAGCGCCTTCTATCACAAAGCGAAAAAAGTGGTCCAACTAAAACATTCTTATTTCTTTACGCACTACACGAATACGTAATAAAAAAGTGGGGGTTCCTATTTATAAAATCGCAGTTAATATCCGTTTGACCTATGGCTGCGCCATCTACTAAAACATCCTTATTTCTTTACGCACTACACGAATACGTAATAAAAAAGTGGGGGTTCCTATTTATAAAATCGCAGTTAATATCCGTTTGACCTATGGCTGCGCCATCTAGCGGGCCAACCATAGTGCCATCTGGTTTCCCCCTTCAAGCTAGACGAGTTTCGTTCTTTGTAGTTCTTTCGTTTGACGCTTATTTCGTGAGATATTTGGCCCGGTCACTATCAGTGGACCACCCTGTATATCAAATGTATTGTAATAAAAACGATGTTTTGTTTAAAACAAGCACATTCGATCAGTTTTACTCTTGCGTGTATTCTATTTGGCGTCCATCCAGGCTTTTTCCTGCCATGTGAATGAAACCTCAGTTAACTGCTTCAGTAACCTCTATGTTAACTATTTCCAATGCTTTTTGTTTGTATCGAATACACGTTTTCTCTCATTCTGAGTGATTTTCTGTCATTTCTGTAAAAAAAGCGACCTCGTGACTGACATTGCATTTCGATGGAACATTTTATTGTAACTGACAAACATGTTATGTATTTAAAGTTTAATTTTTATTTCTGTGATAATTTCAATTTAACAAGAGCATTTTTGCTAAGATGTTTTTCACCTATGGTGTGATTACATGTAAGTACACTGTTTTTGCGTTTTATGGAAGTAATCCAATTAAGTATATTGTATTTCTGAGCCATTTCATTTAAGTAATCCTACGTAATTTTTATTCCTCAGAGCTATCGAACTCATGGTCAATTTGACAACAATTTTATGCAGCCGAGATGGCTATAGGTACATTATGTAACTAAGGTAACGCACGGTTACTAGAATTCAGCCTATAACAATGTTTAAAATTTTTGTAAGACAGTTCTATTAAAATTTGTTGCTGTTTGTTTAAGCTTAAATCTACCAATCAGGAACAGTAAACCGTCATCAGCCAAACTGGAATGCTTAAAGTAAATTCCGTTTACACGTGTTTTTAGATACGTAAATATATTCTCTGAAGCTGCTAAGATCACTTTTAGCGCCCTCAATATATCTCTCTACATATAATGTCCCAAAAGTTATAAATCCTGATCGCAGGACGCATTGGAATTTTTTGTCTTTAGAAGAGTAATGCAATACCAGAAAAACACCTGCTAAATAAAATATACTGATGCGTTAAAAATCCTGTGGTAGCGACGTTTACATATGCAGATGGCTGTAGTATCGCGTACACAAGGTATAAAAGTAAAGTACTTTGGTGGAGTGGTTATTTTTACTCAGGTGATTCATGTGAAAAAGTTTCCAATGCGATTATGGCCGCAAGACGTGCATTAGCAGACTTTGAACGCGGAATGGTAGTTGGAGCTAGAAGCATGGGACATTCCATTTCGGAAATCGTTACGGAATTCAATATTCCGAGATCCTCTGTGTAAAGAGTGTGCTGAGAATATCAAATTTTAGGCATTCCCTCTCACTACTGACAACACAGTGGCCTACGACCTTCACTTAACGTCCGAGAACAGCGGTGACTGCGTAGAAATGTCTGTGTCAACATACAAACAATACTGCGTGAAATGACTGCAGAAATCAATGTGGGACATGCAACGAAAGTATCTGTTAGGCCAGTGCGGCGAAATTTGGCGTTATTTGGCTATGACAGCAAACGATCGACGTGATTGTCTTTGCGAACAGCACGACATTGGCTGCAAGGCCTTTCCTGGGCTCGTGACCATATCAGTTACACCTTAGACGATTAGAAAACGAGGCCTGGTCACATCAGTTCGCCATTTCAGTTGTTAAGAGCCGATGCTAGGATTGGAGTGTGACGCAGAGACCAGGAAGCCATGGACCAAAGTTGTCAACAAAGCGCTGTGCAAGCTGTTTGCGGCTCCATAATACTGGCTTTGGTGCCATTTGCAGCCATTCATGGACTTAATGTTCCCAAACAGCGATGGAACTGTTATGGCTGAAAATGCGGCATGTTAGAAGATTCTGGACAGTTCTACCCATGATTTGGTCACCCAGATCGCCCGAAATGAATCCAGACGAACTTTTGTGGGACATAATCGAGCGGTCAGTTCATCTAAAAAGTCCTGCACTGGCAATACGACAGTCCAGGTTAGGTGTTCAGCACTTGAATAACAATATTAGTAGCATCCTCATTTGTATTTTAGATGATTTGTAAGTTATGAGAAGAAACATATACACGTATTCATTAACGTCTTTTGCAAACTAATGAAATTTCACCGAGGGTTAGAATCACGGATCGTTGAACATAATTGTCAACAACTCTAGGTTTTGTGAATTGGATTGGATTCATGGAGTTAAAGCGATAAAACTACGAGATATTCAGTCCTTCCATCGTATGTGCGTCAAACTAGCATAAGTCCTCAGCGAAGAAAGACAAGTAAGAGGAATTTTGATAAACCTGATTATATCCAAGGCTGGATCAAACCAAGACAAAGAAGCAAGTAGAAGTGAGAGGTACAAGAGGGGCAATGTGGATGAATTACTCCACCCAGAAAGCAGCTGAAGCCCAAGTACATGTTCAACCGTGGGAGAAGCTACCAACCAGTTTACGTCACTCTCACCCTCGCCCCCGCCCCTCATTTACCATTACAAAACCAGCAGCACGGACAAGTTGATAAAGATATCATGAAAAAGAGCGACTACGACGAGACGATACATTAACCCAACGAGAGACGGAAAAGAATAAGAAAAATTAAAAACGTAGGAAGGGGACCAGGACGGACCACTGAGCATGGGGAGCTTCTGGTTCACAGAAGGTGACAGAATACCTCTCCAGACCCTCAAACGGCCGACGAGCCCAGTATGTCCTACCTGAAAGAGAGGAGTAGAAACCACCTTTATGGGTAAAACGTAAAACCTGATCAACCAGTTTGGTGTAGTCCACGAGCACCATAGACAGCGAGTCAGTAAGGTTTCAATGTAAGGTGGCGAAATTTGGCCATAGAAGTCGATGGTAGCACTGACTGATAGCCTGTAGACTGCTCAGGGAATCGCTGTGATTAAGAAGATCTTGCCAGTGTAAGGACGAACGTGACTGTGGGTTCAAGTGATGGCCACTGGTTCTCCAGTGAACGAACTGCATCTCTCTGGCACGGAGCTTATTGCACTGTACCCTGCATGTGTGTAGGCAAAACGGGTTCGACCATCGACGGTAGAGCTGCCAATGTATACCACTACCGAACCAAGATATGTATCAAGCAGAGACACAAATATTTCGACAAAAAACCATGGGTTCAACAGAGTCTTTCAGTCCAAAGGCGAGGTCAACACATAACCGAGGGTGGGTTACATACCATGGGAGCATACGGAATTGCTCCCTGAGCAGAGGCCAAGGTGGCGGAAGCAGGAGTTCAGAGCAGAGGCACTGTATGCAAACTGCGATTGTGACTCCAGACGTGGGTAAAATGGTAGTTAGGATGCTCAGGGGAGTAGCGAATGAGTTTCATATAATAGGGCAGCAATTAATGGTGTCTGATCGGTAGTGGAGAGGCCGCGACCTCTGCACACACACTGTTCACAAAGCTTGTCCAACAGGCATCTGTCATAAGTTGAACCCCGTAATGGCGTACTGGGTCCAGCATCCATGATACTGAAGCTGAAAGCTGCAGAAGTGTAGAGCAGTCTGCACTCCAGCTGGTGTTAATAAGGCAGCGAAGAGAATTAACGTATTAGCAACACTTTCACTTAAGTTACCAACGATGGGTAGTCCACATCAACCAAGTATCGAGGACCAATCCGAGAAACCTGTAAGAGTGTACCGTAATGAGTAATTGGTCGTCGAGATAGAGTTCAGTTCTGCTCTGGACAGCTGCACTGTTACTTCCACATGGTGAGGTGCTAAGGGAACTGGCAGAGGCAAAGGCATCCCAGTCGGATTTTGTGGGAGCCTCTCTGGGTTGACACCCAGGTGAGTGATGCTGAAGGGAAGGACAGGACGATTGGAAAATGGTCACTGTCACACAGGTCATCATGGACTTTCCTATGGATGGACGGGAGAAGACCACGGCTGCAAATAGAAAGATCAATGGCCGAATAAGATCATTATGCCGCAATGAAAGGTGTGGAGGGACCAATACTCAAGAGATCTAGATGGAATTCTGTAAGCCTAATTTCGATAGTTTTATTGTGGCCTGTGGTCATAGTTCAAGCCCAAAATGGGTTGTGGCCACTGAGGACACTTAAAATGAGGATTGATGGGGGGATTGCGGAGGCTGAGAAATCAATGCAGATAACACCGTCTGAGACGCTACACCTTAGAGAGGGAGATACGCCTTACAGACAGTAAAAACCTGAAGGTGTCCTCACATGAACAGCCACAGTTTCCAAAGTCTCATCGAGTGGCACATGTTTGCTACAGACAGAGGCAATTACATACATGGAAACTCCGTCCCATGCTCTGTCATAGTCATCTCGATTCTTAAAATAGCCCTGTTAGTCATGAAGGGTAGGAGTTTGCAATCTTGGGAACAAGGTTTCCAGGATGGCAATGCAGAGGTCAGGTGAAATACATTAAAGATGTCACAGCTCAGCCAGGTGGTGGAAAAAACCGCAGCATATAAAGTGGAGGATCGTGTTATTCGTATCCTGTTGGGGCATGGAGGGACCAAGGGGGCAGGTCAAGTTCCAGAGTCACTTGCTGCCACTGGTTGTGATGATACAGCATCAATACACACCAGTTCTGAAGCAGCCTCTATCTGGGCATCCAGTCCAAGAGGGCCGATCTAGTTCCTGAGGGCAACCAGAAATATCGCCTTGGGATAAAAGTTGGAACATGCAGGGTCTGAAAGCATGTCCTCTAGCAGGTCTTCTTGTCCTTCTCCTTCTTTCCCTTGGACGATTTAGATCTCTGCAAAAGCCTGTTTGCCCTAGTTTCGGGAACAGAAAGGAATCCAAGGCTATAAGATCAGCAATCTGTGGCTATTTAGCCTCTGGCTGGTATCCAGTTACACATCTGGGAGGGGATCATCCCGAGACATCCTTTCCTGGTGAGACACTCTGGAGGAGGATGTCGCTTTCCTCTCTGGCGAACTACGGGTAACCACAGAGGTTGTTGGTGTAGCTTGGATTTTACCGTAGACCGGATGTTAAAATAGCTTGGATGCGTCGTAGACTGCTTACAAAGCATATTTAAAACATCTAGATACAGTTACGAATTTGTGGAGTAACTTTAAAGACGTTATCAATAACAGGACATGCAGGTGTCCAAGAAACTAGTGCTTTGAAGTGTGCACTGCTGATTGTGTTTTCTCTTGGATTTTTTAGGTGGGCGCAGTTATGTATTTCTTCAAAAAGTCCATAAAGTGTCCTTCACTAATTGGATGATGTATCGACATTGAGTACTTTCTTAATCTCTTGTATGAGGTGAGCTGCGAAGGTTGGTTTTAGTTTGTATGGTTTTTTTCCTTAGTTATGTGTGTTCTTTGTAGTGGATGTCAAAGTTACTTCCTGTTTGACCGCTGTTGCTAGCCTTGCAATTAGAGCAGAAAATTTTTACATCCCGATGTTTCGGTGTAAGTCATATACATGTACACATTTCTCATATGTATGGCAATTTCAGATCCACTTGAGAATGGCCTACAAGGTGAACCTTCTAGAATGAAGTTAGTTTTCTATTATTAAAAATACTTTATTGCTACATAATAAGAGTTCGTTACCTTCAAAATACGTGTACAGAATGAATCGGATTTACTCCGTCAAATTCTAGCAACTAGTAAAGTTTTTTAACCGAAATGACACTCTTGAGACTGCTGTACAGCGTCTTGCAATAGAATCACTCGTAGTAATGGTGGCAGAAATTTTCAAATGCTTCCGAAAAGTAAGCAGCTCTTTGGAGTTGTTCACTGTAATGCACCATGAGAAGGCTTTTAGGAATATTCTGTGTTTATATGTTACAGTTATTTGTTCCTTTTGACCCATTAGTGTACCAACGCAGTCAGATCTCAGTCTAAGTGATGAAGAGACAAGAAAGAGTATACCTGACTTGTCAACAGCGAATAACGTGCGTCGATGGATATGTTTTCTCCATAAACACAACACAGATTCGTGTTACGCTCATATACTGTGATGAGAAGCTGTTTACAGTGCAAACTTTGACAAAAGTATATAGGGAAACAAACAAGTCAGCGTAGACCAAACGTTTTTTAAATCAATACATATGGCAAACAGTTCTGATCAACCTTTAGAGGTATGTCGCTATAATTCTAACTCACTGTGGATAAATCAGGAAAAAAGTGGTGGATTTTCTCATTTACCGCCGGGGCACATGGAAATGTTTGCTTGCTACATGTATTTTCCGATCATCATTAGATACAGTGCCTTACGTATTTTCCGTTGTTTAGGCATTTCTAATAACGTTTTCCATAAGACAAAATAAAATAAAAGGTTCCGGAATTATGTTGCATTGACGGCGATAACTAGTGTTGCCCTGACAAAAGTTATGATTCGCATTTCTAACTTCAGTGAATCGGAAATGCTATTCATTACATCGCACTTTAATAGAGAGTATGCTTGTAATTTTCTGAAATTTGATAACAGACTTTTCTGTTGTTTGTACTGTTATACACATACAAAAAAAAGTTTTGCATCACCTCAGTTCCGAGAGTTCCGGAACCGGTACAGAAAATTGGAACAGAGACCAACATAAACATCTTTTCCGCCCTTTTTATTGCTCATGAAAACCACACAATGCATGTTGAACCACCACACAGCGAGATCTTCAGTGGTGGTGGTCCAGAATGCTGTACACACCGGTACCTCTAACACCCAGTAGCACTTCCTATTGCATTAATGAATGCCTGTATCGTCGTGGCATACTATCCACAAGTTCATCAAGTCACTGTTGGTCCAGATTGTCCCACACCTCCACGGGGATTCGGCGCAAATCCCTCAGAGTGATTGGTGGGTCACGTCGTCCATAAACAGCCCTTTCAAATCAATCCCATGCATGTCCGATAGGGTTCATGTCTGGAAAACATGCTGGCCACTCTACTCGAGCGATGTCGTTATCCTAAAGGAAGTCATTCGCAAGATGTGCACGATGGGTGCGCGAATTGTCGCCCGTGAAGACGAATACCTCGCCAACATGCTGCCGATATGGTTGCTCTATCGGTCGGAAGATGGCATACACGTATCGTACAGTCGTTACAATGCCTTCCATCACCACCAGCGGCGTACGTCGGCCCCACATAATGTCACCCTCAAATAGCAAGGTACCTCCACCCTGCTGCAGTCGCTGGACAGTGTGTCTAAGGCGCTCAGTCTGGCCGGGTTGCCTCCAAACATGTCTCCGACGATTGTCTGGTTGAAGGCACATGCGACACTCATCGGTGAAGATGACGAGAGGCCAATCCTGGGCGGTCCATTCGGCATGTTGTTGAGCCCATCTGTACCTTGCTGCATGGTGTCGTGGCATCAAAGATGGACCTCGCCATGGACGTCGGAAGTGAAGTTGCGCATCATGCAGCCTATTGCATACAGTTTGAGTCGTAAGAAGACATCCTGTGGATGCACGAAAAGCATTATTCAACAAGGTGGCGTAGCTGCCAGGGATCCTCTAAGGCATAATCCGTAGGTAGTGGTCATCCACTGCAGTAGTAGCCCTTGGGCGGCATGAGGGAGGCATGTCGTCGACAGTTCCTGTCTCTCTGTATTTCCTCCATGTCCGAACAACATCGCTTTGGTTCACTCCGAGAGGCCTGGACATTTCCCTTGTTCAGAGCCCTTCCTGGCACAAAGTAACAATGTGGACGCGATCGAACCGCGGTACTGACCGTCTAGGCATGGTTGAACTACAGACAACACGAGCATCCTACCTCCTTCCTGGTGGAATGACAGGAACTGATCGGCTGTCGGACCCCCTCTGTCTAATAGGCGCTGCTCATGCGTGGTTGTTTACATCTTCGGGCGGGTTTAGTGACATCTCTGAACAGTCGAAGCGACTGTGTCTGTGATAGAATAGCCACAGTCAACGTCTATCTTCTGGAGTTCTGGGAACCGCGGTGATGCAAAACTTTTTGATGTGTGCATATCAGTCAAAATAACTTTCTCTCTCAATGTGATTAAGATTCCATTCCTTACTATTGTTTCATTTTGCTGTCTTAAGATTCGGTTCTTTGAACGCTACATTGTCTCCCAGAAAGCAATCATAATGTTTCAGCAAAGACGTAATTTTATAAAGCAATAATATGGAATATTTCGAATAATTAAGTTTCAATAACCGAAATATTTACGTTCCTTTGTACTCCCAGTATTGCTCAACGATACGCACAGGCTCTCTTCGCCACAGGA
Source organism: Schistocerca americana (assembly GCF_021461395.2). NCBI lineage: Eukaryota > Metazoa > Arthropoda > Insecta > Orthoptera > Acrididae > Schistocerca > Schistocerca americana. Next base: position 692,160,084 of record NC_060130.1, read on the forward strand.
CAAAATTAAGTTGGCGCCCAATCATGAGAGTTTCTTGGTCATAAATGCGTGTGTTTCTTTACGTGATTTCTATTCTAAAAATTTGTGTTCAAACTAACGCAGTTCTGGTTGAATCATTTCGCCTCTCTTACTCGATTCAATAAAATAATACATCTAAATACAAGTACCTACATTTGCTGAACCATGCAAAGCCATTATGTGGTATTATTCGCCGGCCGAAGTGGCCGTGCGGTTAAAGGCGCTGCAGTCTGGAACCGCAAGACCGCTACGGTCGCAGGTTCGAATCCTGCCTCAGGCATGGATGTTTGTGATGTCCTTAGGTTAGTTAGGTTTAACTAGTTCTAAGTTCTAGGGGACTAATGACATCAGCAGTTGAGTCTCATAGTGCTCAGAGCCATTTGAACCATTTGTGGTATTATTCACACTTCACACGCATCTCCTGAGTACAACTTCCCGTTGCAGGGATAGACTGGGATCCATCCATACTGATACAAGGCAACGATGGAAATATTGACCCTTCAAATTAATGAAGGTGGCCAGATCTGAATTTGTCCACAGAAATGTTTTATTCGTAATATTGACAATGACCGCTTATACAGGGTGCAATCATTGAACGTTGTGAGGCTTGTGCCTTTATATCACAGTTTCAGAGGGTCGGCATGGTTTGGTACGGATTTGGCAATGTTAATGTTAAGGGGTGGCCGGATGTCCTTCCTGCCGCACCCGATGCCCCCCAGGACAGAGTTAGTGTACCCCAGGTGTCAGCTTCGAATGTAGACCACGGAAGAGTGTGAACGTGTTTAGATGTCTGCGATTCGTGTAACTGAGGCAGGACGTGGGGACCATCCTGTTCTTCACCTAGTAGGATGTGGAAAACCACCTAAAAACCACATCCAGGCTGACCGGCACACCGGCCCGCGTCGTTAATCCGCCAGGCGGATTCGATCCGAAGCTGGCGCGCCTACCCTTCTCCAGGAAGCAGCACATTAGCGTTCTCGCCTAACCTGATGGGTGGTGACAATTATAGAACCATATGAAATAAAATCGTCATAACTTCTGAGCGGTTTGCATTAGGACGTCCAGACTGCACAGTTGGTTGCAGGGCATGATGAGAATTAGTATACGCTGATTTTGATTTAGGAACGAAGCCCACTTTCATTTGCATTGGAACGTCAATAAGCAAAATTGGCGCATTTGGGCGACTGAGAATCAGCATCGAGAGGTTTTAACGCTACTGGCGTTGCGTGCACATGTTTCCTAATAACCCAACTTCTAGTCCTGTCTCAGAAAAGCCAAGTATAACGCTACCGCCGGGTGTAATATGCCAAATATAACCTTAACATGCAGTAAGCGTTACCCTCTGGGAAGAATTTTGAGACGTTTGACCGCGCATTAACCCAACGGATGTAGGGTATCAAACGTGAACTTCGTATAGTGGTAAGTACTAGAAAGCGGAAAGATTATAATTCAGAAAATAATGAAAGTTGAGAAAGTTTACGTATGAAAGAAAAGAAAAAGACGGTCGCCAGCCTAATTAGGCATAATAACGTGCATACATTATTCTCGATGGATTTGTATATACTCTAGCAAAAGTAACATTCATAAATTCTATCTTAGTAAAGTGCAATGAACACCTATAATTACCAGACGAACAACACAGTGGGTAGTAATAGTTATCAATAGCATAGGTTAGCAATTACAGAAATGTAAAACAGACTTTACCCCTATTAACTACAATCATCACCTCAACCTTTAACTAATTCAGCACAAAATATTCCCAAAGACAACACAAGACTAAGTGGCACCTGACAAGACTTCAAGATTGACTAACACACACATACACCTCAGAAATGCAATAATATGACACTGAAATAACACATTTCACATTCATTTCACAATGATGATTTTTCAGATTCATGAGCCAAAATCCAGATTCAGATTGACTTTCTCCTGCTATTGTAGATTAAAGACGTGGGCCCCTAAGCTGTTCTTTACTTTATCATCAACTATGCACACCTAACCGAAACACTTTTCATTACAATATAATGATTTCCAATTCCACTTGCCATTAACTATCTTGCAATGCTTTTTAATCATATGCCCTGACAATATGCTTAATTAACTTCAAAATGATTTCAAGTCAGAGTTAAATTTCACACAGCATCAAAATTAAATGCCTTATAACACTACTTGTGACACAAGTGGTTTTAATTAACTACATTTATGTTCGATGGTACTAAAACTTTGGCACTTTCAAAGTAGAAGCAGTTCATAGCATTTAAAGCTTTCCATAAGTTTAATATTATGTGCCTCTCTCTTTATCTGTGAAACCATTGATTTAACTAGCAACTTTTATATGCTTCAAAACTGAAACTTAGGCATATAGAAATAGAAACAAATTAGCATTTCTTCGTAAACAGAATACTCGGTCTTTAGCACTTTTAGAATAGGTCCCTGCTTGGTACCATGAAGAGGACAATTTCAACGGCCAAACGCAAATTTTGCAACACTTGAATTAGTATTGCAAAAACACACACAAACGCACTGGTTCATACTGGTACACATATCTGTTCTCCAAAGTTGTTGAAACAGTTGCGCAATAGTGGTGGCAAGCATGTGGCGGCTATCTGGTCTCCTCAGGCGGTTTAATGCTCTATTTCATTTCTTATTGGCGACGAGTTAATAATTTTTAGAGCAATTCCAAATGCGAGAGCACCATTTTACAGCCGGAACTACATCCGAGGTTATTCCATCATAGATTTGGTTTCAGAACACCTCGCTTGGCTCCTGCGGTGTTAGCTATGCGACTGCTAGCCACTGACTGTCTACTGTGCTTTTTCTCTTGCCGCCCAGATTGATCGTCATTTCCACACTTTCTTGCACGCCAAACTCCTTCCGTAGTGGAGGGAGTTCCCTACGTCTTTTAAGTTACGTCATATAATTTCCCCCAAGTTTGAACCAGTTATTTACATACAATTTTGTTTTTACAAACAGACATATTTTATAAAATTATATTATTTAAGCACACTATTAAGTTATACAAATTATACATCATGAAGTTCCATTTCCGTCCAACAATTCAAAGATCTTAGACAGAATAAACACCCAATAATTATATACATTTTACTACCTATACTAACTACTCATAATCGATAATGGTGTTACAAGGTCTCTTCACCCTCAAAGGAAGACTGTATGTGTCCAGTCACGGAGTAATGGGTGCGACATTCCTTAATGGCACGGTGAAGGTTTCGGAAGATGATTTCAACCCCATTATCCAAAGTGAACCTGATTTCGACCAGTTGTGGTTCGTGCAAGACGTAACTCGACTTCACCGAAGCGGAAGAATGTTTGATGTCCTGAAGGAGCACTTTGAGGACCGCTCTGGAATACCCAGAGACCACTGGCATGGGCCTCGATTGTGAGGAGGGGGCGTGCGCTGTGATCGGCTAGCTCAGATGTTAGAGCACTCACCCGCGAAAGACAAAGGTCCAGAGTTCGAGTCTCTGTCCGGCACACAACTTTAATTTGCCAGGAAGTTTCATTTTATCTACAATTGATGGTGCGATGTGATTTACTTATTCCGACTGAAATAGACGTCAGCACAGTAGGGCTTGATGGCTGCTCCACAATTGTTCCTCTTGTCTTGTTGTCTTCAGAGGGTATCGCTACTTTCAACTGTTATTATTTCACGGTTTGTTTATTAATCGCTAACACAATTGTGTTGGATAGTATCTGCAGAAGTATTTCCCTCGATGCCTAGTACTATAGAACGTCCTATGAAGTTTTCCATTAGTCGACGTAAGATGAATGCACACTGACGGAAAAAATCACACCACCGAAAAATAATTGACGTAGAGTAATGAAATTTTGGGAATACATTTCTCAACGTAACATATTTAAGTTATTAATATTGCAAGATCACAGGTTAATGTTAGCGGGAGATAAGTCATCGCAAATGGGAGATGATGGTACATTAGTAACTGGCGAACCGCCAAAATATTGAATGCAAGAATGTAAATGTGTATGCATTGTGCCGTGCAGATGCCAGATGTCAATCTGTGGTACGGACTTCCATGCCTATTGCACTTGATCGGTCAATACTGAGATTGTTAATGCTGGTTGTGGATGACGCTGGAGTTGTCTTCCGATGATGTCCCATGTGTGCTCAATTGTAGACAGATGTGGGATCGAGCAGGCCAAGGCCACATGCCTACACTCTGTAGAGCATGTTGGTTTGCAGCATCGGTATGTGGACGAGCAAGCTCCAAGTGCAGATGCAGTGTGTCTAACACGCAAATACCTTGTTTGCAGGCTCTCAACTGGCCTCCTAACCAACACACGATCATCACTGGCACCGAGGCAGAAACAGTGCTCATCAGGAAACACGATGGAACTACACCCTGGACTCCACTGAAGTGGCATATGGCGTTGGTTTTGGTTAGTGGAATGTACGCTACAGAACGGCTGTCTCGGAGCTGTCCTTGAAGCAACCGATTTGTAACAGTTCGTTGTGTCATTATGGTGCCAACTGCCACAAAATTGCTTCTGACAGATGCAGTACGATGCGTCAGAGCCATAAGCCGCACGCGATGGTCTTTGCTCTCGGCAGCGCCACTTGGCCGTCCGGAGCCCGGTCTTCTTGCGGCCGTACATTCTCGTGACCACCGCTGCCACAAATCACATACAGTGGCTACATCCTGCCAGGTCTTTCTGCAGTATCGCAGAAGAAACATCCAGCTGCTCGTAGCCCTATTATACGACCACGTTTTCACTGAGGTGTTGACAATGGCGGCTTTGCCGACTGCAAGTCATTCCTGGCTAATATCAACACACCACGTCCAATCTCAAAGGTAACTAACGCACACGACTGCGTGTATTTAAAGCAAACCTGATTCGCATCTCATAGTGGTGCTACTAGCGCCAATCTTATGTGACTGCCACGAAATTTAAATCGACATCATCCTTCAGATGTTGAAATTCGCCTATAAACTTTCGTTTATGTCACACAACTCCTTCTTGGTGTTACAATTCTTTTCCGGAAGTATATGTTGCTGAGTTTTATCTGTGACATGATGTGTTAAACAGCCGACGCTGTAGTTTATTGTCAAATAAATTCAGCAAGATACAGCATAGCTGAGCAGCGCGAGAACAAGCCGCGATCGGATGCTGAAATCCGAATGCTTGGCGACACCCACAAGATCAGGTCTTACACCATGCCAGCAGCTCCACAATCACGACCACGACGCTGGGTGTATAACCGGCATTTCGGAGCACTTCGACGGTACTTGCGGATTGCGTACATGACCTTAACCGCAGAAAGACCTACCTTGTCTTCTATAAAAGCTGGCCGTCAAGCCAGGCTGGGTATCTCAGTACTGCCAGACTTTAAATCGGCGTCCGCTGTGTGTTGGCTTCTACTATGTGTCGGCTTCCGCCGTGAGGCCGCCAACATCCGTCCGCCATGTCGTCGGAACCTCTTGCTGGGGTTCCTCCAGAGCCTGAATGGACAGAGGATCGAGCTGCCATTCTCTCACTCTCAGCTCAGAGCCGCCGAGGTCCTGTAGTGTCTTCCGCTGGCTGGGAGTCACCTGACCCTGTTTCGACCCTGGGTTACCGCTGTCCATCACTGGAGCTGCATGCCGGCCTGTTCTGACCGCAGACCGACAGCAGAGCTATGCCTCATGATGCTGCACGACCCGTATGATCTACGGCTAGTAAGGTCACTATCTTGCCGTACTGAAGGAAGTGCAGACGTCGACACATCCTCGTCTGCACGCGCTGGGCTGGGTGCAACGACCAGCCACCGCCACCCGCTTCCAGTGGACGCTGTACCAAGCCCGTCCAAACTAAAAGTAATTAAATTATTTGCCACCACTGGCTGCGTACATCTTCTGTATCAAACGACCACCTCCACCAGAGAACCCCTTGCCCACACCGAGCACCCAGCTACAAATGGGGTTGACTACTAACTCAGAAACGTCCAGTTTCTTTTAACCATTATACAGTGATCTTCGGTCCTTAGGTGGGATAATTATTCATCTAAAGCAGGAAAATACCGATTTCAATAAGTTAATGCATGCATCTATTTTGCAATCGACCAAAACTAATGTTTCGAGTCCAGAATACATTAGACCGTTACACTGCTTCCACCGTATTGTAGTGTCAACACCAGGTATTTCAGATAATACTGTACGTCGCTTAACCTTCCGGTTCTCACGCGCCCTTTTGAGTGTTAATTTATACACGAAAAGTCTCCACTCCACGAAGCTACCTCTGCAGCTCCGCACACCTGTGACGGTGTCGATTAGACTCTTCAAATGACGTCGAGCATTCCTTTGTGTGATAGGTTGGTTGTGAGAAGTACCTCGAGTATGCAAAACGAATCATATTGTAGCTTCTCAAATAAATCTGTCACGGATGCGTGTGCCTGCAAACGGATGCTTTTTGAGATAGTGAATGAAGATTTCTGTTTCCTAGAATTCGGTTTATATCTTGCATCAGTCCACTTCTTAGACCTATAAGGGTGATGATTGTTTTCTAATAGTTACATTTTACAACAAACGCGCCAACAACAGCCCTCCTGGAAAAGAGTTACTATGATGAAATGTTGTAACTTAGGACCCCCTACTAACGTGTCTGACTCAAAGTAATTCCGTCCTCACCGTTGGCTCATTCTTATCGGCCACGTTTACAATATTACCATACATTTCGCTCAGTTCGGTATTTGATCTAGTAGTGTGATTTCTACAATTGAGAGATCAGTCATAGAAACCACGCTATATCCAACCTACTATGACATCGGTCTATGGAAGACCCTTGAATCGTTATGAATTGTAGCTTACAGAAGTTAGTAAAACACAAAACGTAAGACTATTAAAACTGAGATAATAACCAGAACGACGGAACTGTATTAACTCATTATTTCTTCGCTGAAAATACCGGATTTTCCTTTATATGTTTGTCATGACGACTATGAACATGACAGCAATACATGGCCCACAGTGGAACACGTTTCATACAAAATATTGTTAAGGCCAAACTCTTTATTCAGATGTAGCACAACTGGATTTTGGTAATTACTCTTATGGAATACTTTTTTTTAGAAACATACAGATATAAAACCCGCTATTTAATAATATATATCGTTGTCGTTGGCATCGTCATCGCGGCTCCCTCCTTAGTAGCGTGTTCCTCTCTGTTTTATAACTCGTGTTAGCACAGCTGGGTCTTAGGAACAGTGGTACTAACAGAGAGTTACGATAAGGGAAACGGATGCCTGGTGTACCGGAGCCAAAGTTCCTCCTCGTATCTTCTCCCTTAGGAGAACCTAGCTCTGGAAATCTGAAGGAACTTCTGCGAAATCACGAGATGAACCGTGCATTGGGGCTGTTTGCCGTAGAGGGAGGTAAAAGGGAGAGAGTCACGGCGTGGGGGTGACGGAGATGCAAGAAGGATAGGATGGAGAGAGGGAGACAGAAAGAGAGAGAGAGAGAGAAGTTGGAGATAAGAACCGGGAGAGGAAACATGGTGGCAGATATAATGAGGGATATTATTTTAAACTGAAAAAGACTAGTCCCACATTGGTTTAACGAAATTCCCATATGTAGATGATTACAATGTTCCCGTCTGATCTGTGATTTTTAGTATGGAAATCAATTGCATTATATAATCAGGAACATTGGAGCGCATGAATTAGATTTAAACATACGACAGTTACTCGATCGTAAGGGGTTAATTGCGTCTGAAATTGTATAGGACTAGTAGACATACAGACGTCCTTAGTAGTACAGATGCGATTAATCTAAGTAAAGTTACTTGCTGCGTTGGTCTTTAATTTGAAGTTTATCAACGATGTGGAACGAATCATGTTACGAGCTTTTTAATATAGCTCTTGCTTTAATAAAGTTGCAGGTTACTTACAGATGAATTTATACAGCAAGGAAAAATATAACTTTAATAGTAGAAGCAAATATGTACCTCCCGTAAACTATGTAAGCTATAAGTTCAGGTACAAAAAATTACCTGCAAAATAAAAAGAGTTACGTTTTTCAGGACAACCATAAGTCTCACTTAGCAGCTTTCATTGACAGATTTCACTCTCTAATGTCAAAAGAGCATCATCAGAATCTCTGGAATTTACAGTTAAAGTACAAGAGAGAGCGCCGGCAATATAATCTGCCAACTATTACAATTAAAACTGTAAATTACAGAGATTCTGGTGATGTTCTTGTAATATTATAGAGCGAAACCTGTCAATAAAACGTTCTGAGTGCGACTTGTGGTAGTCCTGGAAACTCAATGTCAACAGTCGCTGTTTCCCCTCACTATAGAAGGATTTGTCTATAAGAAAGCACCCTTCGGAGCTTAAGTTATTTTTAATAGAGACCAATGAGGATTATTCTTGATTCTGTAATTTGTAACGAAAGTTTAATGCTAACGAATAGAATAGAGCAGTTTTTTAAATATATTGTTTAGCACATTACAAGAAATGTACATAAACAAGAAATGAACTACGAACAGTTTACAGTTATGTTATATTAATCCAACACATAAACAGTAGTGGAATATCCCGAAACTTTCATACAGAAAGATGTGGTATTATAATCATAAAAGTGCAGTGGGAAATGTAGGAACAAATGTGGGAGAAGCTTCAGTAAGAGTGTGTGGAAAATGAACAAAGAAGAAAAACTCATAGTTTCCAGAAGAATTTGAGCAAAAAGTGAAAGAAAAAATAAAACACCTACAGGAAGAGTCCAAGGAAAGTAAAGAAGCATATGAAAATGTTAACTCGTAAACTAGGGAGAAAATTTGGATAATGTAATCAAGAGAGTAAATTAGGATTAAACTGCAGGGAATGCAAGAGATATCTAGAGGTCAGTTAGGTGCTTCAGGAAAGGATATATACCACGGATGTATAGCATTAAAGATAAAAGTGGAAATAGAGTTCTGGAAAAACAAAAGGTATGGAAATTTGGAAGGAATAATTTGAGGAACTTCTAAATTTTGCAAATGGGAGTATAAAAATTGAGGAACAACACAGATATCAGGACGTACATCCCTTAGCTGCACCGCCGATAATGAAGGTAACAGCAGACGCAGCCAAAATACTGAAAATCAACAAAGATCCAAGGAGACTTGCAATAACAGTTTACAAGATTTACATGTAACATGGATGAGGAATATTTCAGGGCTTTTGACGTAAAAACAGGAGTTAGGTAATGAGAGGGAATATCTCCTCTTCTGTGCAACATTAGAAGACAGGATGCCCTGGATGGTAGTTAATCTGGAAACAAATGTGCCAAAATTATTACATGCATTAATGAAGTCACTGAAGTTGAAGAGGAGGGAGACAAAAAGATCAAAAATGTTCAAATGTGTGTGAAATCTTATGGGACTTAACTGCTAAGGTCATCAGTCCCTAAGCTTGCATACTACACACTACTTGACCTAAATTATCCTAAAGACAAACACACACACTCATGCCCGAGGGAGGACTCGAACCTCCGCCCGGACCAGCCGCACAATAAGATCACTAAAATTGGTATCAAAATGTTTATATCCACAATATTGCAGACAAGTAAGACCAGGGACAATAATATAATCCATTGTTACTAGTTATTATGACTTTGGCAAACCATTATAATTTTTTATTTTAAACTTAACATAAAAATCCATATATAATTATCTCACCGCCATAAAACTGTGTAAAATGAAAACTAGAGCTAATTTTGAATGGTCTTTGTGATATTCGCTATCAGCTCATTAGAACTGACAGCAACTGGCTATTTTTATTCGATTTACATTTTCATTGTTGCACAGTGTTATGTGTAGTTTCTCGGACGTCGGAATTCTGTGTATAATTGTTTAGTATCGAACCGCCTTGACGGACGTTGATGAGACTAGGCTGTGCATGTTGGTCAAGGCATCAGTCTTGTCCTTCCCTTTGTACGTGGTTGGACTAGGAAGGTTTGACATATTTCTGCCGTAGTCGTATTGAAATTTCCTTCTCTGATGTAATCAATGTAATCAAAGGGAGCGTTCTACATCTGCATCTACACGGTTACTCTGCAATTCACACTTAAGTGCCTGGCAGAGCGTTCGTCGAACCATTTTCATACTACTTTTCTACCATTCCACTCTCGAATGGCACGTGGGAAAAAGGAACTCCTAAATCATTCCGTTCGAGCTCTGATTTCTCTGATTTTATTATAATGATCATTTCTTCCTACGTAGGTCGATGTCAACAAAATATTTTCGCATTCGGAAGAGAAAGTTGGTGATAGAAATTTCGTAAATAGATCTCGCTGCAAAGAAAACCGTCTTTGCTCAGTTACTGCCACCCCAACTTGCATATCATATCAGTGACACTCTCACCCCTACTGCGCGATAACACGAAACGAGCTGCCCTTCTTTGCACTTTTTCGATGTCCTCCGTCAATCCTACCTGGTAAGGATCCCACACCGCGCATCAATATTCCAGCAGAGGACGGACAAGTGTAATGTAGGCTGTCTCTTTAGTGGGTTTGTCGCATCTTCTAAGTGTACTGCCAACAAAGCGCAGTCTTTGTTTCGCCTTCCCCACAATATTATCTATGTGGTCTTTCCAGTTTAAGTTGCTCGTAATTGTAATTCCTAGGTATTTAGTCGAATTGGCAGCCCTTAGATTTGTGCGATTTATCGTATACCAGTACCCAAAATTTATCCGATTTCTTTTAGTACCCATGCGGATGACCTCGCCCTTTTCTTTGTTTAGTGCTAAGTGCCAGTTTTCGCACCAAACAGAAATTCTCTCTACATCAGTTTGTAATTGGAATTAATCGTCTGATGATTTTACTAGACGGTAAATTACAGTCTCATCTGCAAACAATCTAAGGGGGCTGCTCAGATTTATAGGTAGATTTATATCTTGCAGCTGGAGGATGTGACTGCCGTTCTTTAATGCTATCGATGTTCTAGTCTCATTCAGTGCAATTGTTTTAATAATGGCGCAGTGCTGCAGCATGTAAAATAGTTGACAAATGGCTTCCCTGATTTAAACCTCTCTCAGTGAGTATCTTCTTGTTTATGGTGCCGTCTACATTGTATCTAGCATATGTTCAATATGTGTACATTTTTATCACAATTATAAAGAAGTTGCTAATGTTAGTTCAGTCATTGCTAAAAGTACTTAGCTTAAATCAGTCTTGGAAAACATGAAAGGCTATCGTTAGAAGTCTTTAACATGTCCAAGTAAGGTTTATCAAGTGTATTTATTGCGTTAGCCACTTTATCATGGTTCTCCCGACTATAGCATTAATTTGGTACGGTACCTGGCTGTCATTCGTAGGTTATTAGTCCTTTTATCCCTGTATATTCAGACAGGACGGGACTTGTTTGTATAGGTCAAAGAGTATAACTAGCACACAACTGTCCACGTAGAGCGGCCCACTATTCTGTCACTTTGCTTTGTGTACCTGTATAACTGTACCATCTGCAGTTAGTGGATGATGAAAATATTCTTGCACGACTTGGAATGGGACATTCTATGTCCTCGCAAGACGCAGTCCTGTGGCCACATATATGACCAAAGCCTGGCTAATCTCACCATTGCAATTCACTAAATCAGATGATCCGTTTGATTCAATGACTACTCTGAAATGCGTTGCATAATTTGTTAACTTGGCGTACACAGACCTATTGAAGAAAATTTCATTCTAATCTAAGAACGTCATGATTCTGTAGTAAGATCATACACTGAGGTGACCAAAGTCATTTGATAACGATATGCACATATTCACATAGCGGTAATATTGAGTGCACAAGGTGCATTGCCGAAACTGTCATTTGTACTCAAGTGATTCATGAGAGAAAGTTTCTGACGTATTTATGGCCGCACGATGGGAATTAATGCCGCGTCGTAGTTGGAGCTAGACACATGGGACATTTCATTTCTGAAATCATTACGGAAATCAGTATTCCGAGATGCTTAGTATCTAGAGTGTGCCGAGAATACCAAAATTTCAGGCATCACATCTCAACACGGACAACGCAGTGGGCGACGGCATTCACCTTATGACTGAGAGCAGTGGTGTTTCTTTATAGTTGACAGTGCTAACGAACAAGCAACACTACGTGAAATAATCGCAGGAATCAATGTGGGACGTATCCGTTAAGACAGTGTGCAGAAGTTTAACTTAAATGGACAATGGCAGCAGACGACCGCCACGAGTGCCTTTGCTAACGCGTACATATCGCTTGGACGCTAGACGACGGAAAAACCGTGACCTGATCAGACAAGTTCCGATTTCAGATGGTAAGAGCTGATGGTAGGATTTGAATGTGGTGCAGACCCCACAAAGCCATGGACCCAAGTTGTCAAAAGGGTCCTGTGCAAGCTGGTAGTGGCTCCACAATGAAGTGGGCTGTGTTTATATGGAACGTACTGGTACAAATAAACCGATAATCCACTAAAAATGATCAATTTAGGCTACCTGGAGACCATCAACGATGGAATTTTTATGGGTGTCAACGCTTCATGTCACTGAGCCACAGCTGTTCACTATTGGTTTGAAAAACGTTTTGGTCAATTCGAGGGAATCATATGGCCATGCAGATCGCCTGACATGAATCCATCTAACATTTATAAGACATAATCGGAAGTTCAGTTCGTGCACAAAATTCTGTACAGGTAACACTTTCGCAATTATGGATGGCTGTAGAGGGAAATAAATGGCTCTGAGCACTATGGGACTTAACATCTGAGGTCATCAGTCCTCAGGACATAGAACTACTTAAACCTAACTAACCTAAGGACATCACACACATCCATGCCCGAAGCAGGATTCGAACCTGCGACCGTAGAGGTCACTGAAGAGCCTAGAACCGCTCGGCTGTAAAGGCAGCATGGATGAATATTTCTGCAGGGGACTTCGAACGACTTGATGTGCCATGCCACGTCGAGACGCCGGGCGAAAGGAGGTCCGACACGAGATAAGGAAGTATCCCATGACTTTTGTTCCTCAGTGTATCTCATAACCATTATCTATTTCAGTTTGGTTCGATCTTTCTTAAATCTGTTACTCAACGTGTTTCTTGTAGCCTTCGTCTGCATACTTAGTGGTTGGTTTGCACTTGATATATTTTGACCTCCAAGCGATCGGACTCTCACCTGCCAGTGAGTTGGGTATACAGCGCATCCTCCCACTTCAGAACAATGCATAGAACGCTCATACAAACTGTCAGAAAAGTCAAATGGTTCAAATGGCTCTGAGCACTATGGGACTCAACTGCTGAGGTCATTAGTCCCCTAGAACTTAGAACTAGTTAAACCTAACTAACCTAAGGACATCACAAACATCCATGCCCGAGGCAGGATTCGAACCTGCGACCGTAGCGGTCTTGCGGATCCAGACTGCAGCGCCTTTAACCGCACGGCCACTTCGGCCGGCTCAGAAAAGTCCTACTTTGGAATTCTGTTCTACTCGTGCATCAGTTTGGTTCGAATGTCGGTTATGTCGTCAAAGCTTTGACTACTCGTGTGAATATCTGTGCTTGTCGTTTTGTGGTAAGTTCGTCTCGTCACCTGTGTTGATTTTTTATAGAATAAAATCGTCTGCGTTTTGTATTTCAGTTAAGTATGAGCGTTTGTCTGGGAATCAAGGTCTGCAGGACAAACATTGGACACAATTCTCTCTACTTCCAATCATTCCAGAGAATGTCTTGAACAAACATGATTTAAAGATGTTGCTCAACCGTGATTTGTGACACAACAACGTTGACACATCATGGCCGCACGGCCAGTGCTTAAAACTGCCTGCTCACAACTGACTTGTTGAATGCACGCCTATTGTTTACAGTTATTCTTTCAAGCTTCCAGAATAGTGAACATATCACTTGTGATATGCTGTCGTCCATAACTCGTTTCTATTATTGGTTCTTTCAGCAGTTTCCTTGTGTTGGGACTTCATGCACAGGTGTTCCGAAATTGTAGATGGAAAGGCCAGTAACCATGAAAGTATGAGTCAAGCCTGTAGGAGTGTGCAGATAGTTCTAGACAGGTCTCGGCTGACACCAAAAGCAGACGTGTTTGTCCGAACAGGCGAGCGGGCAGGAAACGTCTGAAACCCTCCGCCATCCTCAAAACGCTGCCACTTGTGGAGTGTGCGGAAGTGTACGACACCGCCACGATACAGCCACTAGCAAATAATTGACAGTGTAATTACTTCTGTTCTGCTCTGCTCGCCGGCCAGTGTGGCCGAGCGGTACTAGGCGCTTCAGTCTGGAACCGCGTGACCGCTACGGTCGCAGGTTCGAATCCGCCCTCGGGCATAGATGTGTGTGATGTCCTTAGGTTACTTAGGTTTAAGTAGTTCTAAGTTCTAGGGGACTGATGACCTCAGATGTTAAGTCCCATAGTTCTCAAAGCCATTTGAACCATTTCTGCTCTGCTTCAAAAGACAGACACTGCGCACCATCTCGCTAGTATGGGAGTATCAATAGTGTCCTCTCTAAAAATTTGGTCCAGCCAATGATATTGGGTAGGTCTGGCTACAGGTCTTGGCACGTAAGGCTGATCGATCGTGAAGACACTTCTACGGTCAAGTGTCAACTTCGTGTTAAAAAATGTCTGTCTTGTACGCAAAGGGAGGGAAGACGTGTGGTTTCCCACACTTTTTTTATCGATTCAGCAGCAATTTTAGCCCGTCTCAATGGCAACAGCATCCCTCCATGTACAGATTTTGAGAGCAAAGAGTTGAGAGCGATAAACTTATATTCTGGGCACTGTGTTTTGGGCCATCGAGAGGATGGAATTATCTCCGGCTGCCCTTCAGTGCTGATCGGCGCACGCTAGATGTTTACTCGGATTTCCGATGGAGATCCATATTCTGCATAGCACGTTATCTGGGTTCTTGTCCATGCAATTTATGTTGCTCATTTTGATTATGTTTATGGTTTCCTGTTGAAATGTGGTTCTTGACTGCATAAGCTGTCCAGATAAGTAGATCTTGTGCTCCAGCTTCATACAGTCTTTCACAATTTTGTGGTACCTCACAATGTATTAGAATCATTTTGTAAACTAATACCAGTTATACAGAAATATGCTCTCTGTTCATCTTATTTGATTTCATGGCAATATTAGAGCTAATAAACAATTGTTTTTCTCGGCCTTGACTTTGATTTTAAAATCTTTCAACATGTAGTACAACTTGTCCTGGTCAAGCGACCCTTTAAAAACAAATATAGCCGTTTGTATTCCCAGTTGGTTGACTCCACTTTTCCGTCGTTGCTTTGTGCACAGTGGTCAGCTACAAGGGTAACTTACTTATTATTCCGTACAAGCTTCGAGCACTGCATTTTTTCGTGTTATATAAGTGCGATTTAATGTCTGCAGATATAATTTCAAGAAAGCAACAAGCATTGCATTACCTTGTTCTGCATCAATACGCCGTAGTCTTGAGTGATGTTGTGTGGAAATTATGAGTATTCGATACAGCTCGACTTGCACCACTGCGAACACACGAGAGGCCTACAACGGTTAAATATATACAGCGGAGTTCTGGTCGATCGCCTCCAGCGACAACTCTGAATATCATATAAGTTAAGCTTATGTCCATCTTTGATTGCGCCGACCAGGGACAGACTGCAAGTTAGGCGCTCACAGTACACTACATTTTTAAAATGATACGTGAAGTGCACCAAGCTATCTTCAATAGCGTGTATAAGAACATACGCATGAGAAAAATCAACATGGCACCGTCACTTGCGAGAATTTTATTTACTAGTTATTACGCCAATTATAAAGTGAACCTGCTGATTTTCGGAGTAACGTCACTCACATAAGGTATATTAAAAATAAAAGTGTTAGTATTAACAGGAAAAAAACAACCAGATTCATAACTGGAGCGAGGGATACCAGGCGCATAAGAAACAGGTCCCCACTACGTATCACCACGTGCAGCTGCTGCAGATATTACCTAGGCATCTAACTGAGAACTATCAGTCAAATGATGACCTTCAACAGTTCATACAAGCTAGCATCAAGTTAATAATGAAGGAATTTCCATCAAGTTCTTCTCCACCGAACTTATGAACATAATGGTTCTTAGTAATGGCTGGAGAAGGCAGGAAAACTGATAATTATTATAGAGGCGCAAAATTAACGAGCCCATGAATTAATTTTTAAAATAAGAATTGCTCAGTGTACTCTAGTCAAAATAAGGCCGCAGGCCTGATAACCAGCCTATAGAGGTTTACACTAAATTTTGGCATTTGCTGGCTGAGTCAATGGAGGCCACGTATAAGGAAACGCTGCCGCCAGATGAATTCAACGAAGTAACTTAAATTTAATTACAAGAAAGTCCAAAATCACTTCCTCCACTCAACGCCTATTGTAAATTATCTACGAGAGCGACAAATTTCAGAATAAAAATGGAGTTACAGAATACGTTAGGGTTGTATTAAAAATAAGCCATCTATGGATGCAAAATGAAAGACATTTTAGTGCATTATCAAGATCTTGAAACTTCCTGGCAAATTAAAACTGTATGCCGGACCGACACTCCAACGCGAGATTTTGTTCACCTCACACAGAAGTTCCCACATCTCTAGTGGCCGCCCTCATGTATTTCCAAAAAGCATGCTATAGACTTTAACTAAATTATTTTTATCAGTTCGTAGATAAAACAGAATCTGACATACCAT
Organism: Schistocerca americana; assembly: GCF_021461395.2. Lineage (NCBI taxonomy): Eukaryota > Metazoa > Arthropoda > Insecta > Orthoptera > Acrididae > Schistocerca > Schistocerca americana. The sequence goes on from NC_060130.1 coordinate 692,176,767, forward strand.
TTCCGAATGCAATGAGGAACTGTATCCATAGTGCTATAACCGAAATCAAAATGAATGACTTCCTTGTAACCCATATCCAGCAGCTACGGGTCCTTTACTCAAGCTTTCGCAAGACAAGCACTCGGTAATTAGTATCTTATATGCAAAAATTTTCGAGCACGCTGATGGTGATCTCAACATTATATTAAACAGCTAAGACCATGAAACACGAGCTGAACAAATCATGGATGAGTAACGCGCTGCTAAACTAAAATAAATCCGCAATTCTGACCATTGATCCTATGGATCAACGCCGATTACATCCAGGTCACAAGATATGATGCAATAAAATTAGAGACGGAAAGTACAACTACTTAATGCTTTGATAAGAGAACAGCATCTGCGCACTATTTACACATTGCAAAGGTCTTATTACGTACCAATTACCTTCTTTTAAAAGTCAGTTATGCAAGACCGGTTCTGTTATTAACGGCATTATACGTTTGGACTCTAAACCTTTTGAGATTTCCTTTTCATACCTCCCCCTGACATAGTGGAGGGCGTGGGTTGGTGAACCCGTAAAAACATTGATGGACCACGTTTTTTAAACGAACTCAGAGATTTATTTGTAACACCAGAGAAAGATGGTTCAGTATATGTCGCTCTATAGATTGCTGGTGACCGATGAACCTCGACGAGGACCGATGTGTGCCAAGATATATCAAACTATATCATCTGGAACTTAGTTATACCTATCCAAACATAATGAAACAGCCGACAATCCGTCTATGTCATTTTCTCTTGCAGTACGTTCCTCGACATCAGTTGTTTGTCAATTACCGGAAGCAATTTGAAGTCGATTTAGGAATAACGTTTATTTCAGGCTCCCTTCCACTAACGGGAGGGCGAACTGGTTAGACATAACAAGGAAACGTATCCGTCTTTGTAAAAGAACTACAGGATAAATCAAATCGCATCTCCGATTTACGATATATGCAATTTCGTGGGAAATCTAGCCCATATGTTTTTGCAAGCAAATCACTACAGTTCGGAAACAAAGCTGGGTCTCTTCATCCTGATCGCACCCCTCACAATCAGCTTTAACAACATATTGCACCAGACGGGGTCACTTTTCCTCTCCGCCAATCATAATGCTTGCGTGATTCATGGGAAATATGGGGAATTAAGCAATCAAACCATTCCGGGGAGCTATCGTACAAGAATACGTAGAGTCCGCTGCTGAAAGGAATTTGAGGACGGGGGATACAAATGTCATACTTAAAGACGTGGATTGTTCTGTATACTCTCATATTTGGCAAATACAGTAGTAGTTGACACCAACTCATCGCTTCGAGAGAAGAAATCTTCTGTTAACTTAAAAGCTACGAAGTTACAGTTTCTCACGAAGAAATTTCTTGAAAGTGAAAATTACATTTCACAATAAGATCAAATAATCAACAAAACTGATCATTTGTAAATTCTTTCCCCTCAGTATCTCTAAAAGCTGACTTGGAATTAACACATTCTGAATATTGTGCATAAACAGGATAGTGTTGCCTTCACAATAAGAATAATCTTGAATATTAATGATTCTAAACGATTATAGGCAATTTCCTTTCCCTTTTTTTGTTCTCTTACCTCTCACAGTATCATATTTAGAGGACAATTTTTGCTTTCAAAACGGATGTTTCAACCATGAGTTTTCGGATCTGAACGAAAAAAGATGCACTTTGTGAAATCCTTATGGACAGTCATCGATCTGTTTGGAAATTCAGAATTCGCTATTCTTATACATTCACTCTGTCACGATAGTTTCAGTTGATAATGAGGACTCATTCCATAAGGAAAAAGTCTTACGCATAGCCCGCGACCGTGCTACTGGCCTTACTATAAGTGGAGCACAACCTTTTTTCGGTGTAGCACTTGGAGAGGTAGCATGGTGGGCCGATCGTTCCGGTGACGTTTTACCACCAGGAGAGATCCCCGGTGTTCCTCTGATAGCACGTTGAGTGGACCTGTGGTCGTCCTGGAGGGACTACGACGAGGAAAAATCCCGGCTTTATCTTCGACAGAACCTGGGACGTCCATGTGTGGAGTGTTGTGCTCCACGTGCTACACACCACCGGCACTTCAAGAATAAAAGCATTCCCTTAGCGAATAAAAAAAATATTTACACTTTAATAACGCTGCTAAGAAGTGCACTACTTTGCAGATTCTATTTTAACTGTTCTTCAAGTTGAAAAGAAAAATCGTTATGATATCCTTCATATTATCTTGTTAGTTGAGAGGCTTTCTTGTAGCACAAAAATAAAAATTAATTAAATCAAATGGAACAAAATTATTGGAGGAATCAACTTACATCTGATACAATAATGCACAAATGCTTGATTCTGGCTTTAGTTGCGATTTGATACATTCATTAAGAACGGAACTTTTTTCTATCGTTGGTATCACATTCCTAGATGTTCCGATCAGCGCACGAATGAGAAAGAGGTATCTGGATGTAAGACTGAACATATTACACTCTGAATCCCTCTACACCAAAACGATATTTGCTACTATTTCTTTCACAAGAGGGGTAGTATTGATACGTGTAGTATTTGTTTCTAAATAATAATCATTGTGTGTTGTAGTACGGAGGTTAATACCTGCGTAATGTACAATAAACTGCATCCGCCCCCCAATGAATTCGATCATTTGGATGTTGCTGCAAATAACGAGAGCTATGAACTGGCAACCTAACATAGGAACATCTCCATTGTGTATAAAATCGGAAAGGATTGTATAAGAAGCAGATTCTTTGAACCTTGAAACTTCGACCATTGCTGAAGAAATCTCATGAAGGTAGGTGCAGTCGGCTGCGATGCCTTCTTATGCTGGCTGTTGTGCCGTTACCGTGGGTGACAGGGACGTTAGGAACGGAGGATAACCAAAGGTTCACGCGTACCATCCATTTTATTTAACTTATATATAAAATAGTTTATTCACTCCAAAAGCAAACGCCCGTTCACCTTAAAATACGTTAATATATTCTTCCGAATAGATAATGGTTGTCCACAAAATATCAAACCAAGAGCTTTTTAACATCAGTGTAACAGTGTAGTTCAGAGATACTCGCCGATGTATTTAACATTGCACATCTTGTCAATACTCAGAAAAATTCCCACAATGTCTCAACTACATCAAAACTGTTTCCCCAAGTATTATGACAGCAGACTGCAAACACAAGTTTAAAACAAGAAGCATAAAATATAACATGAAAGTGGAAAAAACCATAAGTAACAACTTTTCAGCCCTGCCAATAAAATTTACCAAACCATTCAGTGGAACAATAACAAGTTCACAAAAAACGAAAGGCTGGTTTGAAGGCAATTTTATCTGTCGAAGACGCAGCACCTTTTACGTCATACATTTCATATGTGCTGAGCATCTCTTAACGACCAGTGGGGCTACTAAAGTCTGCTTTCATCACGACATAACCCATCTTTACAATACACCTTTGAATATAATGCACTCCATTTCCATAGAACAGCCTTAAAACAAGGGTCCTATCATCGAACGTCATCCAGCTCCAAAACGACACGACAAGCATCACATGAGAGCGCCCCCAATGCTTGTCGAATGTGGCTGTTACATCCCTGGGAACACATGTTCACAGGCGGACTCAACCATGCGCCGTAACACGTATCTGGAAAGATTTGCTCCCGCCCTGGAAGCACGGGAACATCACTGCAGCACCAATAAACTTTAACCAGGAGCCCGTTAGCACATTGTAGCTAAACACGGTACTGTTGGACGGTGCAGAAACCATGTGCCATTCCCCCGAGAGATAAGAGCGTTTCCGCCCAAGCTACTCGTAAACATATTACTATCTTTCCAGTAAAAACGTCCACCTCCGTTAGCTGCATGTCCGTCATTCCACACTGTTCAGATAAAGTGTCAAAGAGGTCACCGGACCTCTCAATATCTTTTGCACAGTTGCTATTGAATGCACTACCGTCAACCATCGGCACACAATTTATCTTCAAAAGTTAGTAAATCTTTTTAAAAGATTATGAGTGTGTGTCAGCTGCAGATCACGATTAGAATACGCCCTGACTCTGCTGAAGATCATGTTGTACTGAAGAAGCTCGATGTATATTAAATCCCGTATTGCAGCGGAAAGGCTCATATCGGCCAGTCGATTCGTCTAACCAGAAGAGATGTGTGAAAAATTTTTGTCACACAAGGTACCAATAACCGAACAAATTCATGTTGGTGCGCCACTACACAACGGAGGGACACTACATGAAATCTGATTCCTCATAGAGGTTCGTTGCAGCACCTACTTAGAGGGGCTGTGTCCTTAAGAAATTCCCTGAACAAAGCTGTAGGGATGATCTTATTAACAGAGACTATGAATAGCTTTCTCGTACGCAAGGCGTGGAACTGACGCTAACATGCATTAACAAACTACAATTTCAGTGCTGTTCTGCCGACGGTGTCAATAGCTAATTATTGATATTTATACGTCGCTGTTGTCAGCGTTAGTAGCATATTGGCTCTTTATGTTTGCTTCTAAGCAACACTGCCGTGCCTTTTCTTTCCCGATTGATAGGGAGTCGTCTCCAGTGCTACACTAATTCAGCGAGATAATGCACAGAGTTTTATCTGAAAATACTTATCTGGTGCGTTGCTAAAACAGTTTTATTTGGTTAACTACCTGATCTGGTAGTAAACTGTACAAAAATAATACATGTTAACAGCAGCTTTAGATTATATGTGACAGTTTTTTACGATGTTTTCCATGTATGCCTGTGCACATATTTGATGAGTCCCTATAAAATTTTGAAAGATTATAACACAAAAAAATACAATTTGTGTAGGTTAATTAAGGTCTTTAGTAACAGTAATGAAAGCCTCATTCAGACCAGACGCATTTCTCATTATTTTAAAGCATCTTCAGTGGTTACTGAAACAATATGGTGTTTTCCTCTCCCAATTTTGTTTGCTTTTATCATTAAAAGTTCGCGTGCTTTAGTTGTTTATTCCATTCTTTTTCGTCTTCCACGTGTACATGTTGAGTATCTGAATTTACGCACAGCACTTTCACTGCACTGTCCTCTCGCCATTTTGCGTGTTTTGTTTTGTTGTTGTGGCATGCGTTCGTGTTTTGTTTGTTTTGACAGCAGTGGGGGCGTTAGTGTTTATATTTTCCGACTAGGAAGAGAGAGAAGAAGAGCGAGAGCGTATGTATGTGTGTGTGTGTGTGTGTGTGTGTGTGTGTTGTCATTTTGTGTGTGTGTGTGTGTGTGTGTTGGTGTATGAAGGGAGCTAACATGTCTTACTACTGCGTGTATAAGTTACTGCTTTATTATGGTACAGTGATGGACAATCTAGTTTGGGAATATTGCCTAGTTTGTGATATAGTTTTGTAGTGTCTAAGGAGCTGTTTTTTTTTAACAAAAAGTTTCATTAGTTTAAATAGCGTTTGGTTGCTGATGTTTGTCTGGTCATTTATTATGCGCCTTTTCTCTATTGTTGCTTTATGAATTTGGACGTTTTCATACAGCTGTAGGAGATGTTTCTTGTTGCTAAATTTCACTCTATTCATGTTCTTTCCTATTCTGATAGAGAAGCGGTTTTCTTGAAGGAGGTGTTCGTCAAATGTTGAGTGGATGGTGCCATATTTCCACGCTGTTTTGTGTCTTATACCTTATTTCAAAAGTTCTGTCTGCCTATCCTAGGTACAGAGCATCACAGCTGTTAGATTGGAGTTGGTAATTGCCGGATTTTTGGTAGATGTCCATTTGATCTTCCTTTTTTAGACAGTCAACATTTACAGGAAGAACTCCACAACAGACGCAAAATTACATCAGTCACGTAACAACCGACTTGCCCAAAACGAATCTGCCCTCATGTATATGATCCACGTATAGCACTACTTGACAAACACCACTATAATAAGCTGTTGGACATAATTATTTAGATAGCAAAAAAATAATGGGCACCAAGGTTCCCTAGTAACAAAATCGAACAAAAAATCCAGAAAAACGTAAGAATTAAAAAAGACACCACACAAATCCAGAGACCAACATCACCTATCACAAACACACACTTCAACATCACCACCACGACACAACAAGAGAGCAACATAGAAACTCGTATACATGGAATTAAACTGACACACAGAATTGGGACAGTCTGAAGAAACAGGGGATAAAAATAGCATACCAAAGCAACAAATGTATACAGAAATGTCTGAAAAGGGAAGATCAAATGAGCATCTATCAAAAACCTGGCATTTACCAATTCCAGAGCACAGCTGTGATGCCCTATATCTAAGACAGACAAGCAGAAATTTTGAAATACGACATCAGGAACACAAAAGAGCGTGGAAATAAGGCACCAGCCATTCAATATTTGCAGAACAGCTCCGTCAAAAATACCACCACCCTTCCACAACAGAAAGGACATGAATGGAGTCACATTCGTATAAACATAAACGGATCGACAGCAGACCTATATCCGAGCGAGGTGGCGCACTGGTTGGCACACTGGACTCGCATTCAGGAGAACGGCGGTTCAAACTCACATCCGGCCATCCTGATTTAGGTTTTCCGTGATTTCCCTAAATCGCTTCAGGGAAATGCCGGGATGGTTCCTTTGAAAGGGTACGGCCGCCTTCCTTCCCCATCCCTCCCTCATCCAATGGGACCGATGACCTCGCTGTCTGGTCCCTTCCCCAGAACCAACCACACGCCTCCACCACTATCAAAACAAACAAAAAACCAACGCATCCCGCAAAACAAAACACGAAAAATGACGCGGGGAGAGCGCACAAAAATGTAAATGTGTTAATTGCAGTGAAAGGGTTGTGTGAAACTGCCAATACTGAACACATACACGTGAAACACGAAGAAGATTGGAGTAAACAACAGAAAACCAAGAGTAACGAAAAGAATAAAAATTGTTTGGAGTTACAAGTAAAACATGAGAACTCTTGATGGTCAAAACAAACAAAATTGTAAGAGAGACCACTCAAAATACTTTAAAATAAAGCGAAACGCGTCTGGTCTGAATAAGACTTTTATTACAATTGCTAAAAGACGGAAATTAACCTATACAACTTGTACATGTGCAATTAGAGGAAAAAGAGATAAAAAAACCAAGCAACACAACATGCAAACAAAAGTCTGTTTGTTACACTTCGTCAAGCGTGAGCTGCGAAGTTACAGAATATCTTTAAAGATGCAGTTTGTAAAACTGTGGTATATGTTTTGGTATCTCCAAGCGCAATGCAATGAAAGTTCGGTCTGGTTAAGCGAAAGCTGCGGCGCCTGAAACTTCGCTCTCTCGCTGCGAGGTGGTCTGCTCGCGGCGTTTAGGAACACGTAAATCACCGTTGTGGGGTGCTTTTGCTGTCCACCGCGGATACTGCCCTGAAATAACTCTCCCTGCGTCAGACACTACATTACGGCGTGATCATGAATCACTTTCCTGTTTGGAGGTGTACTAGAGTGTTTACCGTTGTTCAGGTAAAATCTCTCTCTCTGTCTTTCTCTTTGGACAAGGTAGGAAACAGGAGTACTTGCTTCATCTATACACTGTATTAGCTGTAATCACAACAAACCTATTACCACTTTTCTCAGCTTCGGAAACAGAACTGTCAATTATAGTGTTTACTCTTATTTTTTATGGTCATATAGATCCCTGATCTAATACCACTCTGTGTCCATCTTTTCAGAGATGGTTGCGGGACTCGGCTGTTCGATACAGGATGTCAAATCGAACACCTTTCAGCCGTTTAGTTTCTAGACTTATCTTACTTCGCTATCAGTTTCGGCGATTTACTATGCCGTCTTCAACCTGCTGACCGACGTGTTGGAAGGTTCCTCCTCGGTTCTGGTCAAAACAGGGGGCACCATTCGAATACTGGTATCTGTAGATTTCTGCTTGCTATAGCGATCACTTCAACCATCATCTGCCGACGGTCTTTGCACAGTACGTGAAAGCATAAGAAAATACGATTTTTGTATGTAACTATCATTGCAGAAATTTCGCGAATGTGAAATGTAAAATCATTGTAAGCTTCTACGTGCCGGTGGAAAGGATTGTCTTCTCAAACTAACATAAGTGCAAATAACGAGAGCCTATAATCATAAAATTCTAACTACTTTCAACAGCACGGAAACTGAGACACAATCTCAATAGACACTGTATTGTGACAGATAAAAACACAAATATATATAAAAATAGAATTAAGCCTTCCAATGTGTTTTTATAATTCCATGCACAAAAAACTGTACATTGTACACTGAGGTGACAGAAGCCGTGCGATAGCGATATCCACATATACAGATGGCGGTAGCATCTCGTATGCAAGATACAGAAGCGCAGTGCATTGGCGGAACTGTCATTTGTACTCATGTCATTCACATGAAACGGTTTCCGATTTGATTACTGCCGCATGGCGGGAATTAACAGACTCTGAACGCGGAATGGAAGGTGGAGCTAGACCCATGGGACATTCCATTCCGGGAATCGTTAGGGAATTCAATATTTCGAGATCCAGAGTGTCAATAATGTGGCGATAATATTAAATTTCAGGCATTACCTTTAGAGCTAACAGAGAAGCAACATTGTGTGAATTAACCCCAGAAATCAATGTGGAACGTGCGACGAAGGTAGCCGTTGGGAAAATGCTGCGAAATTTGGTGTTCGTGGGCTGTGGCAGGAGTCGACAGACGCGAGTTCATTTGCCAATAGTACGATGTCACCTCTAGCGCTTCTCCTGGGCTCGTGACCATATCGGTAGGACCCAAGACTACTGTGAAACGTGGCCTGGTCAAATAAGTCCCGAATTCACTTGGTAAGGACTGATGGTAGGGTTCGAGCGTCATGCAGGCCCCACGAAGCGATGGACCCAAGTGGTCAGTGAGGCAGTGTGCAAGCTCGTGGTGGCTCCATAATGGTGTGACCTGCCGTCTTATGGAATGGACTGGGTTCTCTTGTCCCACTGAACCGCTCATTGACTAGAAATGGATGAATGTTCGGCTACTTGGAGACGATCTGTAGCCGTTCATGATTTTCATGTTCCCATACAACGTTTGAATTTTTATGAATAAAATGCGTCATGCCACAGGGCCGAAATTGTTCACGATTGGTTTGAAGAGCATTCGGGACAATTCGAGCGAATAATTTGGCCACGAATATCGCCCAATATGAATCCTATCAAACATTAATGGAACACAAACGAGAGCTCAGTTCGTGCATACGATCCTGCACCAGCAACACTTTCGCAATTATGAACGGCTTCGGATGCAGCATAGTTCAGTATTTCTGCAGACGACTTCCAGCCACTTGTTGAGTCCATGCCACATCGAGCTGCTGCAATACGCCCGGCAAAAGGAGGTCCGACACGATATTAGGAGGTATCTCAAGAGTTCTGTCACCTTAGTGGTTATTGCAGGATAACTTGAAACTGGAAAACTGCCAAAGTGAGGTTCGTCGTCTATGTAAATAAAGAGCTAATAAAATAATTGTGTAGCACAAAACGTGAAAATATATATATGCCATTTACTTGTAGCCTTTTTTTATTTCTTTTTACCCAACGTATCAGCCTTTGCGGAAAAGCTAATATTTCTTCGTATTGAAGATTTTTCCAAGAGTAAGCCTACTCGAAAATAAATGTATCCATTCCCGCAAAGTTCATGCTGTTTTCATCTGCGGAGTACCTCATTCACTTAAATGATACCAAGGATTCCACGTGTGTGTGTAGTTGTCAGAGCTCGGGTACATCATGCCTTGAAGTCCATTATCAGCAAGCGTAATCATTGTGTCTACAATGCAGAACGACATACTTTTACTGAAAAAGCGTTTAACATAGTAGTTACTTTGTCAGTTAATGTCATCGTGTATAAAAGTAATGGCAGTGTGAACACTTCAATCACAGTAAGCAAAAACTTTGTTTGTCGCTGCATGGAAACTCTGGGAATGGAGAGAAGGTGACTTTTCTGCTATTAATGGCGTTGTTACAAAAACTGGAAGTTGGAGATAGTGCAGAAGGAAACTGAAGTGGCAGAGTGTAACAATGCAAGTAGACCAGTTTATTGACAACTGCTGGACATGTATTATGGTAAGTCTTCACCAAATTTATTATTCGGTGATTCTTCCAGGTATATAGTGCGCTTACAAAAATTTTCGTGTGTGATTGTGTTGCTACTAGACGCTCATGTTCCCTTTAGGGACATGACACCATATGTAAGCCGATCTGACAGTGACTGCCTACCGGAAACTATGTAGACTTTGGTAGTGTGTAGCACGACATAAGGGAGAAAAGCTGATAACCTCAGCGCTTTTTCTTTGTCTTGTTTTTGGGGGCAAAAACTTCGCCATTGAGAGACCATTTTCCACGCTGTCACTGACACATACACTCACACACACACACACACACACACACACTCACTCACTCACTCACAAAAGATGAAAGTATCTTAGTTTCGGTTGCGTCATAGACCCTGATCTAACACCATGACTCATGGGATAATCCCGTAACCAGAGTCAGGCATAAATTTTCCTTCTATGTCCCTCAATACAGGCTAAACACTTTCTACACTTTGTTGACTTTCAGTGTGCTACGTAATTAATGAACTTCTACGAACTTTAATTGCGAACAATTTCTATGCACTTACAACGATTGTGTACTTACTTTGTGAACTTGATCTAGACTGTGTCACGGAGATGAGGCTTCACTTGCCCCAGTGTTCCGATGGTTATTACTCTGCATCTGTGTCTATTGTCTACCTAAACGGTTTAACTTCGTAACCCTTCCCAAAATGCTATCCAACAAAGAAAGTCCGCAAGAAGTCAGTAGCGCAAGCATTGCTTTAAATGTGCCGCATTATTCAGAGACTTCAAAGTGTGGAATTCTCAATCTCTTATCGTAACATGACCCCTGATGTGAAACGGGCTTCAAAGAGAACATGCTCTTTCTGGTATGCTGCTGGTTTTCAACGTGTTCTATGCACAACTATGGACTATCTAACAAGGAGTTACTAATGTATTAATGAGTATTTTATTGATTCAAGCTTGAGCTAGTTTTCCTCCATGCCGCCCTATAAACTACAAAAATATCCATACACACAATCAACAATTAATGCTACTGCATCGCGTCCATTTATTGCATGTGCGGCCGTAAAAATTTTTCTTCTTATTTTGTAGATTTTCTGCTCAAGCGGTGCACATACCGGAATACTACATTTCTTTCACAAGAGCACCCAAATGAAGAGAAATACGAACCGTAATTTCGAATTCATCTCGACCTACTACAGCTACGATACCAGTACTGAATTGGATTTATGTGACGGGTTCGTGACGAACGGCATTCAGGCGAAAATCTTAAAGATTGCATCATGTTGTACATGAAAGACGTTTAAACTATTTTCATGGAGCAGATAATGCTTTATTATTGGCATGTGGTTCATAATGTCGAACTAAAATTTGGATCATGTTTAATATATGCATCAAAACACTCGTATATCAGCTAAGGTTAATTCATAGATATACAAGATTTATCCTGAAACAGCCAACAACACTTAATATATCGTGAGTGATGGCAAACTGTCATCTGTCAATGGGATACTCCTGTCTGGAAATTGCGTAATTTCTGCGGTGTGTAGGGTCGAAGTTCGAGAACGCAATCGTTTATGGTTCTTCGGATTGTGTTTGAAATCCTAATTAGTTGTGCAACCTGTTAACAGTCTGTGTAAAGTGAACCGTATGTTGCCGGCCGGAGTAGCCGAGCGGTTCTAGGCGCTACTGTCTGGAACCGCGCGACCGCTACGGTCGCAGGTTCGAATCCTGCCTCGGGCATGGATGTGTGTGATGTACTTAGGTTAGTTAGGTTTAAGTAGTTCTGAGTTCTAGGGGACATGACCACAGCAGTTAAGTCCTATAGCGCTCAGAGCCATTTGAACCATTTGAACTGTATGTTGAGCATGACATTTAACTCATCATTTTTCAAGACGGAAATATTAGAAAAGATTCATTTACAGTGATGGACTGGTGACCCATGGTATGTTAAGAAACTACACAAAAGCGGCATTCTGTATAGTACATTACAAAATTAGCTCATATCTTTGATCTACAACTTTATTGCAGAATGTGCGTAGGTAGTGGAGAGACTGACACAAGTTGAGAAATACGCTATATGATTAGAGGTATCTGGGCACTTCAATGAGATTCGGAACTAGCTGCTAGATGTCACGGGAGGCGGAACCGTGAGTATAAAAAGAGGCGGAGAGTAATGCGGTGATAACAGAGAACCAGTGACAGTAGAATGGGTCGCTCGTGAGAACTCAGTGACCTCAGCCCTTATAAAGCTGTCCAAGTCGACTACTGGTGATGTGACTGTGAAGTGGAAACGCGAAGGAACAACCAAAGCTAAACATAGACCAGGCAGATCTCAAGACCTGAGGCACAGGGCGGCTGAAGAAAAGCAGCGGAAGGAATGACTTGTGAGTTTCAATGTGCTACCAGCACGTCATGTAACACGATGACTGTGTATAGGGAGTTAAGAGAAATGGGGTACAATGATCCTTATAAGCCACAAATTTCTGTAGTCAATGCTAAACTACGCTTGAGGTGGTGTAAAGAGCGACGCCATTGGCCAGTGGATGAATAGAAACAAGTGATCTGAGGCGATGAATCACGACACACCCTCGGGCAGTCCGAATGGCTGGAGAACGTTATCTGCTATCACATGTGGAGCCAACAGTGAAGTATGGGGACCTCTGATTTCCTCTCTCGAAGAAGTGGGGAGTGCAGACACACAAACATCTCATACAAAGTATCAACAGCAGAGCTCAAAAACCGTCATAACGGCGAGTGGTGGACACACACCGTATTAATGTCCCTTGATAGGTGTTCGGATATTTTTGATCAGATAATTTAAGTGCGGTAGTGGGTATAGTATTTCAGCCTCGACGTGGATTCATGTGATAAAATTTGCTTTGTTTTAAGCTAGTCTTAATAGGAACTACAGAAAATGGTCAAGAGGTGCTCCATCTGGTGACTGTGGTTGCCATGGCATAGGTCTCCAAAACAAATGGTTCAAATGGCTCTGAGCACTATGGGACTTAACATCTGTGGTCATCAGTCCCCTATAACTTAGAACTACTTAAGCCTAACTGACCTAAGTACATCACACACATCCATGCCCGAGGCAGGATTCGAAACTGCGACCGTAGCAGTCATGCGGCTCCGGACTGAGCGCCTAGAACCGCGAGACCCATAGGTTTCCCCTCTAACATTTCATCGATTCGTATATGTGACGTTCTGTTGGTCACGCATATTCACATTAAAATGAACTGAAGCTCCATTATTTTGCAACTAAATTAGCTGACGAAACCCTTCAGGCATCTCATGCAACAAGATAGGGTGAACACTCGTTAAAAGGCATATTGCTCAACACCATGAGCTGCATGTAACAGACAAGCTTACAATAGCAGACCACCAAACATTAAAGATTTTCAACTAGAGAGAACCTTCCTGAGAGAAATCAAGTACAGACTAGTTATCAGTCTGATCACATATCTTGACACTGAACTTGTGTTTGCTACTTGTGCTCGCGGATTTTCTTCGGCCAAAATATGGTTGTTGTGCAAGTTCAGGTGCCGTGTCGCCTTAGCCTATTCTTTGCTGCGGATGGTATGGATGTAACACATTACCACGACACGTGACAAATGTTTGAGCCACGTGCCGCGTGCTGTTGGACGGCGTAGTGACCTAAACTGTCGTCTTCCACGGCAGCCGTTCGAAACGACGGTAAATGCACGGCATCTGTTTTGAGACCTAATGCCGGATAGAACTGCAGAATAATTGAGGCATTTATCGGGATGTTCAAATGACTTACGAGTTTGCTGCCGGGTGACATCGTCGAACACCGCCGATATTTCGACAGCAGCACACCCTGCCCTTCTCAAGGCACAAATGCAAGGAAGAAAAAAATGTGTAAGCAAGTTTAATACCTCGGTTCACAGAGGAGAAACAAGGAAGACACCACAAACAGGTGTCAACACAACCAAAGATAACCAACATCAGAAATGTCGATAGTATAGGTGGAAAAGAATGGATGCCTTCCCTTCCTTGATGTGTTGGTCAAAAGGAAGACTGATGGTACGTTGGAACATTCTGTCTATAGGAAGCCCTCCCACACTGACTTGTATTTGCGAGCTGATAGTTGTCACCATCCAGCTCAGCGTGAAGGAGTACTTCGCTCCTTGGTTCACAGGGCCCACGTTATCTCAGACCCTGAAAGTTTGGCAGCTGAGCTAGCACATCTCGAAGTCACCTTTCGTCAGAATGGCTATAGTGAGAGGCAGATCAAACGTGCGTTGCGCCATCAGCCTTCTGTGTAACGGGTGAGTGACGATAGTAACGAAGTGGCACCTAAGTCTACGGCCTTTTGGCCTTACGCAGGAAGCATTTCCAACAGGATTGGCCGTACTTTGCGGAAATATGGTGTGAAATGTGTTTTTCGACCACCTTCTAAGATTAAGGCCCTGTTGGCGTCCGTAAAAGATGATCTTGGTTTGCTTAAGGCTGGGGTCTATCGTATTCCTTGCAGTTGTGGCATGTCATATATTGGTCAGACAATCATGACTGTGGAAGACCGGTGTATTGAACATAAGCGTCACACACGCTTACAACAGCCGAGCACATCCGCTATTGCAGAACATTGCCTTGACACAGGTCATCCTATGGAATACAACAACACGGAGATTCTGGCTTGCACATCCAGCTATTGGGATAGTGTTATTAAGGAAGCTGTTGAAATCAAACTATCAAGCAACCTTATTAACAGAGATGGTGGATTTCGTTTATATGCTGCTTGGAATCCGGCTCTGTCTCTCATCAAAAAACAGAGGGACAGAATTAGTGCTACCTCACCTGTTGATTAATAGTAACTATCGATATTTCTGATGTTGGTTATCATTGGTTGCGTTGACACTTGTTCTGTGTGTGGTGTCTTCCTTGTTTCTCCTCTGTGAACCGAGGTATTAAATTTGCTTGCACATTTTTTCTTCCTTGCATTTGTGTCTTGAGAATGGCAGGGTGTGCTCCTGTCGAAATATCGGCGGTGTTCGACGACGTCACCCGGCAGCAAACCCGTAAGTTATCTGAACATTCAAAATGGCTCTGAGCACTATGCGACTTAACTTCTGAGGTCATCAGTCGCCTAGAACTTAGAACTAATTAAACCTAACTAACCTAAGGACATCACACACATCCATGCCCGAGGCAGGATTCGAACCTGCGACCGTAGCGGTCGGTCGGTTCCATACTGTAACGCCAAGAACCGCGCGGCCACTCAAGCCTGCATTTGAACATTCGATTCGCCGGGAAAAGTTAAGGTCTCACATTTATCGGAATGTCTATCATACCTCCAGTTAACTTCTCGGTACCTCAGAGTACAATGTGATTGAAAAAGATTCATCCGATTTCACAAGAGTATGTCTTATTCGAGGCTCATTCAGTAATTAAATAGACAAATTGGTCTGGGGAAGAAACTTTTAGTATTGAAAGTTTGGTACTTTTATGGCTATAAGTTGGTATCACTGGGATAAGCCCTGATCAGCTGATGTATTAAGACTGTTTTGCTTATAACCTCAAAAATACATTTCAAGATGGGGAGTGCGCTCGAAACGTCCACATTAGTTAAACAACGTTCTGTTAATCGTTTTTTACTTGCTGAAGGCGAGAAACCAATGAATACAAACTGTAGAATGTCTAATGTTTATGGTGAAGGATGTATGACTCGTGGAAATTTTACAAGTGAGTAGAGGAGTTCAAAAATGGTCGCGACTCAGTGACTGGCGAACACCGTTCTGTCCGACCAGTTGCAGTTTCAACTCCCTCATTTGAAAGTCAAATTGATGACATTATTCGTGCCAACCGCCGTGTAACTGTGGAAATGATAGTTTATAAGGTTCAAGTTAGTACTGGTACAGTTTATAACATAATCTGCAACAAGCTGAAGTACCGCAAAACGTGTGCAAGATGGGTCCCAAAGGAGTTGACGCGGCTACACAAGGAAACAATGTTGAATGTGTGCTCAGAGCTAAAAGAAAATTATGAAAAAGAAGGTGAGCACTTCCTCAACAAAATTTTAACTTGTGATGAAACTTGGGCTCATTATACTGAGCCAGGATATAAAAATACAAAGCATGGAGTGGAAGCTCATCAACTTACCTATCAAGAAAAAATTCAAGACCCAAGCTTCAGCAGGAAAAGTCTGTTGACGGTGTTTTGGGATGTTGAATGTCCAGTTGTTTGTGATTATCTCGAAGAGCAGCGTACAATGGACAGCCAGTAACACTCGGATTTGCTTTTAAACAAGGTGAAACCAGCCATGAGAGAGAGACGTCGTGGGTCTCAGAGGAGGGGTGTGATTCTCCAGCAAGACAACATACGTCCTCATATTGCTAATCTAACCCGTGAAACCATCGACAAAATGGGCTGGGAAGTACTGCGTCATTCCCCTTACAATACTGATTCAGCAACTAGTGATTTCCATTTGTTTGGTGCACTAAAGGAGGCATTACGTGGGAAGATGTTCCAGGACAACGACGACGTGAAAAAGTTTGTGGGACATTGTTTCCGGCATCACAATAAAGAGTTCTTTCCAGCCAGAATAAAAAGCTTGTAGCCCGTTGGAACAAGTGCATGAATGTTCAAGGCAATTATGTTTAAAAGTAGAAAAAGTATTGTTTTGTAAAAATAAACGCTTTTTTCTCAAGACCAATTTGTCTCTTTAATTATTGAATGACTCTCGTGCATGAATGAAGGTAAAATGTGGGAGTGGCTTTAAATGGTTCAAATGGTTCTGAGCACTACGGGACTTAACTTCTGAGGTCATCAGTCCCCCAGACCTTGGAACTACTTAAACCTAACTAAACTAAGGACATCACACACATCCATGCCCGAGGAAAGTTTCGAACCTGCGACCGTAGCGGTCGCGCGGTTCCAGACTGTAGCGCCTAGAACCGCTCAGCCACCCCGGCCAGCGGAGTGGCTTTAACATGGGTGTACAGCTGTAAGGATTTTATTTTCAGAATTCTACTTTTGCAAAGGTATATTCTCCACATGTATAGACACAAAACCTTTGGATACTGTTTCCAAATGTTCACTGTGCGCTCCACAGGGTACACGACAAACATCCAAACAGTAGTCAAACCCGTCCCATACTTTCGATAGCACGTCTGTTGTTACAGCATTCACTTCTGTAGCAGTGTAACATTGCAAGTCATCTGATTTTGTTGGAATGGGAAGCGAATACGCGAAATATTTAACAAACCCCTCGAAAAGAACTAAATTCGCATGAGGTAAAATCAAACACCATCTTAGAAGCTTCACAATGTTAAGAAATGCTCTTACTCGCACTCGTCAGTGTAGTAGTATTAATCTTGTTGCAAAATCAAAATTTTTGCATGTTCTCGCAAATTTGGAACACTTCAGATCTCAAACAGATCTAGGTAAGTGATTCCTGTAGTTACTTTTCCAGAAAAAAAGAACGCAAAACACATTATGCTTTAGAGAGAGACTCTTTCGTATCCTACAGTAAATGACTGCTATGTTTCCTATATCATACGTTGTGGCGCTTGAATATTTCACATAGATAATAATTAGCGAATTAGCCTCATCGCAGAAAACCATACGACACGTCTCTTTCTTACTTTCTTTTTTTTTTTTTTTTAAGAACAAAAACAGTATACAAGCTGGCTGCACTCTATTTATTGTCCGTGCTGTTTGCTAACTTCGACCGTCAGCCATTTTCAAACACCTGAAACATATCCTCAAAATAGTGATATCGGCATATACATCAAGATAGAAAGGAATTAAAGATATTAGCTGCCAGTGCGTACTGAATTATATCAATGGGGAAAGCTGGAAATTCGTGCCACACTGCGATTGGAAACTGGGTCTCTTGCAGGCAGATGCGCTGACCACTACGCCATCTGGACACAGTAGTCATCACAGCTGTCCGGTTTACCCCTGCATGCCTCCCATCAGACCGAAATTCTTAATTTATACCACACACTACTGATGCAGTGCCCCTGCTCAAAAGCCTCGTTACCCATAGCATCTCGCTGATTTCCATAAGAGTACGACCTTGGTGTGCATCTGCACTGAAGGGATCACTGGAAGTCATCGCGTTAATTATACAGGGTGATCGTAATTAAAGTTAAACTATCAAACCGCTGTACAAGTAACACCACTGGTCAGAACGACGTCTAATTATAAAGGAATATTATCGGAGAAGGGGGAAAACGTATGGCAGAACAAAAATAAACAGTTACAAAATGTAGCAGTAGATGGCACTCTGGTCAACTACAAATGACAAACGAATCATACAACAATACCTAAGGTGTCCGGTTGACGTTAAACAAACTGTACTACTCAGTGTGCATGATTGTACAGTGAAGGTTAAGTAAGCCCATCCACCACGGCAACGTCATATCACATCGGATGGGAACAATCGGTTTTTAATTGTCCTGAGGACAAAAACTGCATAAAAAGCATCACTCGCATTAGTTTTTAATTGTCCTGAGGCCAAAAACCGCATAGAAACATCAATCAAAATGGAAATGGATTATTAATATCCGTTTGACTGGGGAAAAACATGTTCAATATGTTGTCTACTGTTTCCTGCAAGACGTTGAAATCGAGAAACAGCATGTTCTACAACCGATCGAAGTGTTTCCGGGGTCAGGTTCAGAATGTGTTGCGCAATGCGTGCCTTCAATGCAGCTAAGTTTTCAATCGAAACACTAAACACAACATCTTTCAGACGGCCCCACTGCAAAAAGTCACACGCATTAACATCAGATGATTGGGAAATGGCTAATAATTCTAGCACTTCCGAAATGGCGCTTCAGCAGCTGTTTAACTGGAATTGCAATGTGCGGAGGTGCGCCATTTTGCATAAAAATGATCCCATCCACACATCCACGCTACTGGAGAGCTGGAATGACGTGTTTGCGCAAAAAACACTCATAACGCTTAATCAGTGACGGAACAGGTAACAGGACCGGAAGCACCTGTCTCTTCGAAAAATATGGCCCTATGATAAATGATGACGTAAATCCACACCACACAGTGACCTTTTCGGAATGATGTGGTACTTGTGGATTTGGGAGTGGATTTTCCGTTGCCATATTTAGCAATTCTGTATATGGACGTATCCTGTCAGATGGAAGTGTGCTTCGTCTGTCGACAAAATTTTCCACTGCCAGTCATTGTCCTCTTCCATGTCAGCAAGAATTTCTAAAGCAAAGGTCTCTCTTGTTGGCAGTTCAACAGCAAGCAACTCGTGCACATGGGTAATTTTGAATGGATAGCAAAGAAGGATGTTTCGTAGGATTTTACACACCGTGCTCACGGGTCTGTCCATCGTTCGGGTAATTCTCCGTGCACTACACGTTTTCACACAACCACTCGTCTACTTCTCCATTGCTGTGGCCACTGCTTTCACTGATGTCGAATCAATTCGTTTCATCCCTCTACCAGGATACAATCCAAAGGGACCCGTCTTTCCGAATTTCCGAATAATTTTCTCCATACCCACGGCAGTCATCGGACGAACGCCTTTTTTCAAACCCTTCAGTGTCCGAAATTCTCCAGAGCGACGCGTGCACACGCATCATTCTTGTAATACAGCTTTACAAGCAGAGCGTGATCCTGAGTTGAAACAGTCATGGCGAACGTCGCAGACGCGAAAGGAGGAAAACCCGTGTACCCGGACCGGCCGGATTGGCCGAACGGTTCTAGGCGATACAGTCTGGAACCGCGCGACCGCTGCGGTCGCAGGTTCAAATCCTGCCCCGGGCATGGATGTGCGTGATGTCCTTAGGTTAGTTAGGTTTAAGTAGTTCTAAGTTCTAGCGGACTGATGACCTCACAATTTAAGTCCCACCGTGCTCAGAGCCATTTGAACCATTTGAACCGTGTGCCCGGTCTGTTTATGCCAACTTCAGTGGGTTGTGCGCAAGAGAGGTGTTTTCATTTACGTATTCTAACATATACAACGTCATCTCGTGATCAATTTTCATTTTTTTCTTCTGCCATACGTTTCCCCCTTCTCCGATAAAATTCAGTTGCAATTTGACGTCATTTTGACCAGTGGTGTCATTTCTACAGCATTTTGAAAGTATACGTGGCGTCTGTTCTTTCGCACAAGTCCGAAACAAATAAAGGTTTATACATCGTCTGTCAACGTGAAATATCCCATGTACATATATACTTCATAAGCAAAGTTACTTAGGATCATAAGCCTCAAGCTTCACATCAAGTTTACTTAATAGCCAGTACATACGTAAAGGTACACATCGTTTTCACTTGCACGTGTAGCACCAATACAATCCAGTAGTGCACTAGATTACTTCAATTACTAACAGAAATATAGAAAGCTGCCACGTCATAGCATAGACATAGGTGATACGGAGCAGTCATACATCCTTAGAACCATATCTAGGATAATCGATAATACTATGCAAGATTGTGGCGTAATATTTACTGGCACCTTAAGTTTCTTGTACTTAAGCAAGTCAAGCAGAGCAGCGAAACACAAATCGATGGAATATATGGTACAATAACAAAACAACTGTACACACATTACACTCGATGCATTACAGTTTTGCATGGTGCCCGCCAGAGGTTATGATGGTAGACTTATTTGGGTTTTACAATATGTATGCCAACTATCAGTAGATGAAGTAATGTTAGACTAAATCATACCAGCAGTTAGCTGTTTCAGTTCAGGTTACAGCTTGGCCATAGTTACATATTAGCCTATGAAATCACCAGTATCATGTGAAGAGAAAAAGCGTTTTATCGAAATTATTTGCATAAAACACAAAAATTCCAACATAACGTACGCAGTATTGAAGCAGTAGAAACGGTTCAGAGGATACTAAGGTAACTATTAGATCTAATCTTGTGTCTTGTTAAAAGTTAAAAATCGAAACTCATACATTACGTGTCATGTGAAATGTAATATTGGAGTTATCAGTATCATGTAAGAAATATTAAAAATTACAGCGAGTCTCCTACTGGTGTATTCCAGTCGATATACACTACTGGAAATTGAAATAAGAACACCGTGAATTCATTGTCCCAGGAAGGGGAAACTTTATTGACACATTCCTGGGGTCAGATACATCACATGATCACACTGACAGAACCACAGGCACATAGACACAGGCAACAGAGCATGCACAATGTCGGCACTAGTACAGTGTATATCTACCTTTCGCAGCAATGCAGGCTGCTATTCTCCCATGGAGACGATCGTAGAGATGCTGGATGTAGTCCTGTGGAACGGCTTGCCATGCCATTTCCACCTGGCGCCTCAGTTGGACCAGCGTTCGTGCTGGACGTGCAGACCGCGTGAGACGACGCTTCATCCAGTCCCAAACATGCTCAATGGGGGACAGATCCGGAGATCTTGCTGGCCAGGGTAGTTGACTTACACCTTCTAGAGCACGTTGGGTGGCACGGGATACATGCGGACGTGCATTGTCCTGTTGGAACAGCAAGTTCCCTTGCCGGTCTAGGAATGGTAGAACGATGGGTTCGATGACGGTTTGGATGTACCGTGCACTATTCAGTGTCCCCTCGACGATCACCAGTGGTGTACGGCCAGTGTAGGAGATCGCTCCCCACACCATGATGCCGGGTGTTGGCCCTGTGTGCCTCGGTCGTATGCTGTCCTGATTGTGGCGCTTACCTGCACGGCGCCAAACACGCATACGACCATCATTGGCACCAAGGCAGAAGCGACTCTCATCGCTGAAGACGACACGTCTCCATTCGTCCCTCCATTCACGCCTGTCGCGACACCACTGGAGGCGGGCTGCACGATGTTGGGGCGTGAGTGGAAGACGGCCTAACGGTGTGCGGGACCGTAGCCCAGCTTCATGGAGACGGTTGCGAATGGTCCTCGCCGATACCCCAGGAGCAACAGTGTCCCTAATTTGCTGGGAAGTGGCGGTGCGGTCCCCTACGGCACTGCGTAGGATCCTACGGTCTTGGCGTGCATCCGTGCGTCACTGCGGTCCGGTCCCAGGTCGACGGGCACGTGCACCTTCCGCCGACCACTGGCGACAACATCGATGTACTGTGGAGACCTCACGCCCCACGTTTTGAGCAATTCGGCGGTACGTCCACCCGGCCTCCCGCATGCCCACTATACGCCCTCGCTCAAAGTCCGTCAACTGCACATACGGTTGGTTGGTTTGGGGGATGAAAGGGACCAGACTGCCATGGTCATCGGTCCCTTTTTCCAAAGACAAAGAACACCCACAGAGAATAAAAAAAGAGGAACAGAAGAGATCACAGACGAGACACAACAAGAGAGACGGAGACAAGGACAAGACAAAACGAACTAAAACCACACAGAGTGTGACGGTGGTTGGCCGACCATAGAAATAAATAAGGAAAAGCCAACCACTTAGAAACACATTAAAAAACCAGTGGAAAATCATAGGCCAAAGGCCAGAGTCAACACAAAACAATAAAATAAAACAGAAACACTCAGAGTAAATGATAAAATCCTCCTGCCCGAATAAAACGTAAAACTAAGTCAGCCATAGTGGAGTCGTCTGTTAAAAGGGCAGGGAGCGTAGCAGGCAGCGCAAATGTCTGCCGGACCACAGCTAAAAGGGGGCAGGCCAGCAAAATGTGGGCCACTGTCAAAGCTGCCCCACAGCGACATAGAGGAGGGTCCTCCCGGCGCAGTAAATAACTGTGTGTCAGCCGGGAGTGGCCAATGCGGAGACGGCAAAGAACTACTGAGTCCCTGCGAGTGGCTCGCAGGGATGACCGCCACACAGCCGTCGTCTCCTTGATAGCACGGAGTTTATTGCGCAGTGTCAGTTCGCGCCATTCATTGTCCCATAGCGCCAAGATTTTGCGGCGGAAGACTGCCCGCAAATCAGTCTCTGGGAGGCCAACGTCCAGAGATGGCTTGCTGGTGGCCTCTTTCGCCAGGCGGTCAACATGTTCGTTACCCGGGATACCGACATGACCGGGGGTCCACACAAAGACCACAGAGCGGCCGCAACAGGCGAGAGTATGCAGAGACTCGTGGATAGCCATCACCAGACGAGAACGAGGGAAACACTGGTCGAGAGCTCGTAAACCGCTCAGGGAATCGCTACAGATAACGAAGGACTCACCTGAGCAGGAGCGGATATACTCTAGGGCACGAAAGATGGCGACCAGTTCAGCAGTGTAAACGCAGCAGCCATCCGGCAAGGAACGTTGTTCGGAAAGGTCCCCTAGAGTGAGCGCATATCCGACACGACCAGCAACCATCGAACCGTCAGTGTAAACAACACCAGAGCCCTGATACATGGCCAGGATGGAATAAAAGCGGCGCCGGAAGGCCTCTGGAGGGACTGAGTCCTTCGGGCCCTGTGCCAGGTCGAGCCGAAGGCTAGGGCGACGAACACACCATGGGGGTGTATGCAAAGTAGCCCGGAAAGGAGGTGGAACAGTGAAACCCTGGAGCCCAGAGAGAAGCTCTTTGACGCGGACTGCTATGGTACAACCAGACCGGGGCCGACGTTCTGGCAGACGGACGACCGACCGCGGGAACAGGAGGCGATAGTTTGGATGCCCGGGCGAGCTGAGAACATGGGCAGCATAAGCGGCCAGCAAACGTTGGCGTCGGAACCGCAGTGGAGGTACACCTGCCTCCACTAGTACGCTGTCCACAGGGCTGGTGCGGAAAGCACCAGTGGCAAGGCGGATACCACTGTGGAGAATCGGGTCCAGCACCCGCAACGCAGATGGGGAGGCTGAGCCATAAGCCAGGCTCCCATAATCCAGACGGGACTGGATTAACGCCTGGTAGAGCCGCAACAGTGTAGAGCGGTCGGCGCCCCAGCGGGTGTTGCTCAAGCATCTCAGAGCGTTTAGATGCCGCCAACACGTCTGTTTCAGCTGCCGGATATGAGGCAGCCAAGTCAACCGGGCATCGAAAACCACCCCCAAAAACCTGTGGGTCTCCACCACAGCAAGGAGTTCGTCGGCAAGATAAAGCCGCGGCTCAGGATGGACTGTTCGGCGCCGGCAGAAATGCATAACGCAGGTCTTGGCTGCCGAAAACTGAAAACCATGCGCTACAGCCCAAGACTGCGCCTTACGGATAGCGCCCTGTAGCTGACGTTCAACAGCTGCAATGCCAGTAGAGCTATAATAAAGGCAGAAGTCGTCAGCATACAGGGAAGCGGAGACAGAATTTCCCACGGCCGCAGCAAGCCCGTTAATGGCTATTAAAAACAGACAGACACTTAAAACAGAGCCCTGTGGCACACCGTTCTCCTGGACGTGGGAGGAACTATACGAGGCCGCGACTTGCACGCGGAAGGTACGACACGACAGAAAATTGCGGATAAAAATCGGCAGAGGACCCCGAAGACCCCATCCATGGAGCGTAGAAAGAATGTGATGACGCCATGTCGTATCGTACGCCTTCCGCATGTCGAAAAAGACAGCGACCAGGTGCTGACGGCGGGCAAAAGCAGTACGGATGGCCGACTCCAGACTCACCAGATTGTCGGTGGCGGAGCGGCCTTTACGGAACCCACCCTGAAACGGAGCCAGAAGGCCCCGAGACTCCAGTACCCAATGCAAGCGCCGGCTCACCATCCGTTCAAGCAACTTACAAAGAACGTTGGTGAGGCTAATGGGACGGTAGCTGTCCACCTCCAGAGGGGTCTCCCCAGGTTTCAAAACGGGGATGACAATGCCTTCCCGCCATTGCGACGGAAACTCCCCCTCGACCCAAAGACGGTTGTAAAGATCGAGAAGGCGCCGCTGGCAGTCCACTGAAAGGTGTTTCAGCATCTGACAGTGGATGCCATCTGGCCCAGGAGCGGTATCAGGGCAAGCAGCTAGGGCACTGCGAAATTCCCACTCACTGAATGGAGCATTGTAAGATTCCGGGTGGTTGGTGCGAAACGAAAGGCTCCGACGTTCCAGCCGCTCTTTAATGGAGCGGAAGGCCTGGGGGTAATTCGCAGAAGCGGAACTCGTAGCAAAATGCTCTGCTAAGCGATTTGCAATGACGTCGGAGTCGGTACAAACGGCTCCATTCAGTGAGAGCGCAGGGACGCTGGCAGGGGTCCGATAGCCGTAGACGCGTCGAATCTTGGCCCAGACCTGCGAGGGAGTAACATGGAGGCCAATGGTGGACACATACCGCTCCCAGCACTCCTTCTTGCCTTGGCGGATAAGGAGGCGGGCCCGCGCACGCAGCCGTTTGAAGGCGATAAGGTGCGCTAACGAGGGATGTCGCTTGTGACGCTGGAGCGCCCGCCGGCGATCTTTAATCGCTTCAGCGATCTCAGGCGACCACCAAGGCACAGCCTTCCGCCGAGGGGACCCACAGGAATGGGGAATGGCAGATTCGGCGGCAGTAACGATGCCGGTGGTGACCGATTGAACCACCGCATCAATGTCATCGGTAGAGAGAGGCTCAAAAGCGGCAGTGGAGGAGAACAAGTCCCAGTCAGCCTTATTCAGAGCCCATCTGCTAGGGCGCCCAGAACAGTGGCGCTGTGGTAGTGACAAAAAGATCGGAAAGTGGTCACTACCACACAGGTCGTCATGCACACTCCACTGGACAGATGGTAAGAGGCTATGGCTACAGATTGAAAGGTCAATGGCGGAGTAGGTGCCATGCGCCACACTGAAGTGTGTGAAGGCACCATCATTTAACAGCGAGAGATCGAGCTGCGACAATAAATGCTCAACGATGGCGCCTCGACCTGTTGCCACGGACCCACCCCACAGAGGGTTATGGGCGTTGAAGTCGCCCAATAGCAAGAAAGGTGGCGGCAATTGGGCGACCAGTGCAGCCAGGACGTGCTGCGAGACATCACCAGCCGGTGGAATGTAAAGACTGCAGACGGTAACAGCCTGTGGCGTCCACACGCGGACAGCGACAGCCTCTAAAGGCGTCTGGAGAGGGACAGACTCGCTGTGCAGAGTGTGAAGAACATATATGCAGACGCCACCAGACACCCTTTCATAAGCTGCTCGGTTCTTGTAATAACCCCGATAGCCACGGAGGGCGGGGGTTCGCATTGCTGGAAACCAAGTTTCCTGGAGAGCAATGCAGAAGAAAGGGTGAAGGCTGATAAGTTGGCGGAGCTCAGCTAGATGGGGGAAGAAACCGCTGCAGTTCCACTGGAGGATGGTGTTGTCCATGGCTGGGAAAGGCGTGACGGGACTGGGAAGGCAGATTACGCCGCTGGGTCACCTGCTGCCTCCAAGTGAGCACCTGCGCCAGTGCTTTCCATGGCGCCGGAGGGACTGGCGAGATCGAGGTCCTCAGCGGACGCCAGGATCTCCACCTCGTCCTCAGACGCAGAGTTTGAGGGTGGCGGTGGGACAGGTGCCACCGCAATGTCAGGTTGCTTGGGAGCCTTTTTCTTCAACGGCTTCGCACGCTGTGCCTTGGGAGGGTCTGGCTGGGAGGGCCCCACTGGGTCAGTCTCAGGGACGGACGACGACCGTGAAGCCCTATGACCAGCCACCGGTTGTTGTTTCAAAACTTTGCGGGTATCCGCTTTGACACTGGGCAAAGCCTGGGAAGGGAGGGCCCCAAGGGACCCCTTCCTGGCTGGAGTGGCCGAAGAAGCCCTACGCTTCTCCGGCTGGGAAGGGGGGACGAATGTCCCCGATGGTTGGGGTGGTGTTGCTCCTGGAGTAGATGGAGCAACAGTGGGCGAAGTGCCCCCAACAACCAAGGGGGCCGGTGCATTGAGACATGGCTGAGAGGCAGCAGTACGTGACGACACGGGAGAGGATCGGACTGCTTGTGCAGCAGCGGCATAGGTGGATATCATGGGCACGGGATGTAGCCGCTCATATTTCCGCCTTGCCTCAGTGTAGGTCAGGCGGTCCAGGGTCTTATATTCCATTATCTTCCTTTCCTTCTGGAAGATCCGACAGTCCGGTGAGCAGGGGGAATGGTGTTCTCCACAGTTAACACAAATGGGAGGCGGAGCACATGGAGTATCAGGATGCGAAGGACGTCCGCAATCCCGACACGTGATGCTGGAAGTACAGCGAGATGACATGTGCCCGAACTTCCAGCATTTAAAACACCGCATCGGAGGAGGGATATATGGTTTCACATCACAACGGTAAACCATCACCTTAACCTTTTCGGGTAAGACATCACCCTCAAAGGCCAAGATGAAGGCACCGGTGGCTACCTGATTATCCCTCGGACCCCGATGGACGCGCCGGACGAAGTGAACACCTCGTCGTTCGAGGTTGGCGCGTAATTCATCGTCGGACTGCAGAAGAAGATCCCTGTGGAATATAATACCCTGGACCATGTTGAGACTCTTATGCGGCGTGATGGTAACTGAAACATCCCCCAACTTGTCACAATTGAGCAACCTCCGTGACTGGGCAGAGGATGCCGTTTTGATGAGCACAGAACCCGAGCGCATCTTGGACAGGCCCTCCACCTCCCCGAACTTGTCCTCTAAATGCTCCACAAAAAACTGGGGCTTGGTCGACATGAAAGATTCTCCATCAACCCGCGTACACACGAGGTACCGGGGTGAATATTCTCCACTGCCTTCTCTAGCAAGTCGTTCCTCCCATGGAGTAGCTAGGGAGGGAAACGATCTCTGATCCAATTTCTTCACGTTGAGGTTAGACCTCGATCGCTTAGAGACTGCTGGTGGAGGCCCACCAGCGAGAGATGATGTACCACGCTTCATTGCGGGTCATCCGCCCTGATGCCACCTACTCCGACCAAGGGCCCTCCCCACGGGCGCCACCCAGCCACAGCAAAGGCCACCTGGCAGGATGGCCATTGCCGGGAGTCCTGATGCCCCACGGAGATGGGCATCTACTCCTTGGCATACGTGGGGAGTGAACGGCGCAGGCATCAGTAGAGCGATCCCTGTGTTGTCAGGGGGCTACAACCAAGAGGGTACATGGCGACCCCACCACAACGGACTGGCTACCGTGCTGGATCTTAGGTGCAAAAATGGCCAAGGTCGTCGTCACAGTTAAAAGAAACACTGCAGAGGGCAGCGTGGTAATCGCCCAAGAGATCGAAAACGAGCGGGACACCATGGCAACGACGAGAAAGACGGCTATAGGTCTAATTGCACGAAGGATACAGTGCACCATGTAAGGTGCCCTTCCCCAATTGGCTCGCTCTTCGGAATAATTTAGATAGATGGAGGTCAAACCCGAGAGGGGACCATCACATAAGGCCGAAACGTTTGAGACTCCTTTTAGTCGCCTCTTACGACAGGCAGGAATACCGCGGGCCTATTCTAACCCCCGTACCCGCAGGGGGCCTGCACATACGGTTCACGTCCACGCTGTCGCGGCATGCTACCAGTGTTAAAGACTGCGATGGAGCTCCGTATGCCACGGCAAACTGGCTGACACTGACGGCGGCGGTGCACAAATGCTGCGCAGCTAGCGCCATTCGACGGCCAACACCGCGGTTCCTGGTGTGTCCGCTGTGCCGTGCGTGTGATCATTGCTTGTACAGCCCTCTCGCAGTGTCTGGAGCAAGTATGGTGGGTCTGACACACCGGTGTCAATGTGTTCTTTTTTCCATTTCCAGGAGTGTATAAAATATGTCAAGTTTCACTTTCTCTTTAGTTCTTCCCCCTATTCTCACACCCTGACACCATTTCCTTCACTCTTTTCCTAGGCTGTTCTGTCGCTGTCAGCCATGCTCCACTGCCACTGTGTCCCTCTCTTTCTCTCACATTTTGCCTCCTTCGCTGTTGCTATTATACAACCAGTGTCCACTGTTTTTCAGTATTTATTTCTTTTTCGTCTCCTTCCCACTGCCACTGTCTTCTTCTTTATCAGCATAAGAAAACGCGAATCTGTTGGCATGCCAAAATTTTTGGGAAAATTTTTAAAGATAGAGTGAGTTGGCTGGTACCGCACTTTTCAGTCTGAGTATTTTAAATGAACAGGAACACATTTGAATTTTTAGTGCTCCGACAGCAATGCATATAACTCATATGAAGAGAAATACATGGGTCATAAAAATTTAAATAGTTCACTTATATGAAATTGAAATAACGAAAAACTAATTTTACACCTCAAACCAGATTTTACGTGAAAAAATTAAAATTTTAAGTACTCTGAAACGAGGATCCCAGACGATGATGTAAACGTTTTACAGCAAAGGTACGAAGAAGATTTTCAAGGTAGTTAGAGACCAGCATCTTAGAAAGACATCGTAAAAATTGCAGCCATTTGATACGCATAGCCCTCTCGTATTTTGGTATAAAACAAAAGAGTTTTTGGGGTGTTTCTCGATAACAGATAAAGATTTTTGAAAATGGGGAGATTGCTCTTCTAGACAAATGCTCAAAAATATACCATTATCATTTGAACGATTTTCTGCGGTTATTTATTATTTACATTTCGTCTCTAACCGAATTACACGTGTGGAAGTAGGGTAGATTTGAACCTCTGTAACTTGGAAACAGATAAATATATAAGGAAATTTTCAAGTTTTTCCGAGATCGGGACGTTAGGAATATATCATAAAAATTTTAGTCATTTACTGTGCATAGCCGTCTTGGAATCCTCTGCTCGGTTTTGGTCCGCAGGTGACGCCAAAAAAATACACTACTAACCATTAAAATTGCTGCACCAAGAAGAAATGCAGATGATAAACGGGTATTCATTGGACAAATATATTATTCTAGAACTGACATGTGATTACATTTTCACGCAATTTGGGTGCATAGATCCTGAGAAATCAGTACCCAGAACTACCACCTCTGGCCGTAATAACGGCCTTGATATGCCTGGGCTTTGAGCCAAACAGAGCTTCGATGGCGTGTGCAGGTACAGCTGCCCATGCAGCTTCAACACGATACCACAGTTCATCAAGAGTAGTGACTGGCGTATTCTGACGAGCCAGTTGCTCGGCCACCATTGACCAGACGTTTTCAGTTGGTGAGAGATCTGGATAATGTGCTGGCCAGGGCAGTAGTCGAACATTTTCTGTATCCAGAAAGGCCCGTACAGGACCTGCAACATGCGGTCGTGCATTATCCTGCTGAAATGTAGGGTTTCCCAGGGATCAAATGAAGGGCAGAATCACGGGTCGTAACACATCTGAACTGTTACGTCCACTGTTCAAAGTGCAGTCAATGCGAACAAGAGGTGATCGAGACGTGTATCCAATGGCACCCAATACCATCACGCCGGGTGATACGCCAGTATGGCGATGACGAATACACGCTTCCAATGTGCGTACACCGCGATGTCGCCAAACACGGTTGCGACCATCATGATGCTGTAGACAGAACCTAGATTCATCCGAAAAAATGACGTTTTGCCATTGGTGCACCCAGTTTCGCCATTGAGTACACCATCGCAGGCGCTCCTGTCTGTGATGCAGCGTCAAGGGTAACGGCAGCCATGGTGTCCGAGCTGATAGCCCATGCTGCTGCAAACGTCGTCGAACTGTTCGTGCAGATGGTTTTTGTCTTGCAAACGTCCCCATCTGTTGACTCAGGTATCGAGACGTGGCTGCACGATCCGTTACAGCCTTGCGGATAAGATGCCTGTTATCTCGACTGCCAGTGATACGAGGCCGCTGGGATCCAGCACGGTGTTCCGTATTACCCCCTGAACCAACCGATTCTATACTCTGCTAACAGTCATTGGATCTCGACCAACGCGAGCAGCAATGTCGCGATTCGATAAACTGCAATCGCGATAGGTTACAATCCGACCTTTATCAAAGTCGGAAACGTGATGGTACGCATTCCTCCTCCTTACACGAGGCATCACAACAACGTTTCACCAAGCAACGCCGGTCAACTGCTGTTTGTGTATGAGAAATCGGTTGGAAACCTTCCTCATGTCAGCACGTTGTAGGTGTTGCCACCGGCGCCAACCTTGTGTGAATGCTCTGAAAAGGTAATCATTTGCATATCACAGCATCTTCTTCCTGTCGGTTAAATTTCGCGTCTGTAGCACGCTATCTTCGTGGTGTAGCAATTTTAATGGCCAGTAGTGCAGTATGAAACTCTTTTCTTGTATTTTCCGATGAATACCCATGATATAATGGCGGCCCCATAGTCACATTAGCCCACCACAGACCACATGAAATGCAGAAAGAACCAACCCATCTGCTCCAATGTCCTTAGAAGGGGGAAGTGTATAACGTTCATACTTTGACCCTTCACTGTAGGATAATGACACTAAGGCGATCCTTCTAATGCTTATACAAATGGTTCCTAGCCCAAGGGGTATCCAAAACACTTGACCCTACCCTTCTATCACCAGCAGAACCCGAGGTATAAGGACCGGAAAATCCCCTTTTTATGCGTGACGTTTTGGAAAATTTTAGGTAAGCAAGCCGTCACATTCATATCTATATTAGAGCTTTAATCGTCTTGCTCTTGTTGGAAGCTCCTCTTGACGCTTTTCTGTGTTGGTGATTTAAAATGCTGGCTTCTTTTGAAATCCGCCTTATGGAAAATACTATTATTTTCACGTACACAGACGATGTATAAACCAATTTCAACGTTTTTGTCGGTGTATTTCGGGTGCTTGAAATTAACTGACTGTCGAAATTAGCTAATAGCACGGACAATAAATAGATTGTAGTCTGTTTTTACCATGTTTCTGTTCTTAGCACAATGATGCTGTGGACCCCCTCAAGAACTAAATTCAGAAAAGAGATTGTTTCGTATCTAGATGTTCAGAATCAATTCACGAAGTTCTACACGTTGTTGTTATCACAATAATTCTATCGTCGAAGTCGAGGTATGCCGAGTATTTCTGTTGGAAAGTACAGTCATGCCTCAGCTCTGTTGCTGTTGTCAACTTTTCCATAAGAAAGGAGTATTTATTAATTTCGCTACAAAGGTGCTGGTAGACGTCGTAACATCGCCAACAACGTTATTGCACTGATAAACGAGATAACAATCAATTATGAACAGAGCTTTGGACTAGCAGAAAATGAAGTTCATCCACAAGAATCCTACAATAATCCATATTACGTGGATGGATATTGAGATGCATCAATAACAAGGTTGTCAGAAACAATCGAAAGATTGAGGCAACATTCATTGGAGACAAGGCCTGTTTACGCAGCAGCTAGCTCCAACTTCTTCACTGGCAACAGTAGCAATTAATCGCGATCACTTAATAAGAAGCAATATTTCGAGACGATCTATCTGGTGTCCATAGGCATGAAAAGTCAAGTTTTCTGCCGATGGGGTAGCCTAGAGGTAGGTGCCAGAACGTGTAACTACGACGCTTTGTAGCGTCTTTGGATGACGTTTGGGAACACGGGCTCCTATCTTCGATTTGTTCTCCAAAACACCCCTATAGCCCCTCCAAGTCTGTCGCAACAGTTTATGTAAATACGTAAAACTACAACCACTCACTTTTTTGAATAGTTATGAACTGATTTTCGAACCTTTTCAGGTTCGTCTTCAGACGGTTTTTCTGGAAGTTTCATCACTATTTCTAGCATAATGCTGGTTGCTGGCTCTGTGACAAGAAGATGGAATACGCTTTAATGTATTGCCATGAATATTATTTATCTATCAATATGAACGCAAAATTTTTAATTTTACATTTATTACGGCAGTATGGGTAGCTTTTTTCTGTTAGTGTCCAACTGTACGCTTCCATTTTGATGACCAGTTGGTACATAACTTCACACATTTTCACACACTCTCTATGCATTTACACCGTGAAATTATACCAGCATTCAGCATGTGCTATACAGCTGTTCCTTGTTACAAAGATCTTGACAAAAAGATATGACTTCGGCCTACACTGCTCAGAGATGTTATTTGTTTTTGTTTGGACGTATTGAAATCGGTATGTGGGCAAATACTTTAATCAGACTGGTGTTAACAAGAGAGCTCAAAATTAATAAATGAATTACTATAAGAACAAACTTCAA